>NC_064251.1:59977726-60312726 GCF_003254725.2 Canis lupus dingo | reverse complement strand
GTAGTCCTCCGGGAATTGCCTCTGCACCTCAGGATCTGTAAATAATTGACAGATAATATTAATTGGCTTTGGATTAGTGAGCAAGCAGAGGATCACACATTAATATTTGATCAGAAGATGATAGCAGCCCTGGCAGGGGATCCAAGGGGGGCAGCTGAGGCTGCTATGTTGATGAGCACAAGGAAGGACTCGGCAAGGCACTCCCATTACCCTCCTCCAGAAATATAAAAAAGAAAAATTTTGAAGACCTGATGCTACTGTTAACTTTAGACTATTACCTAATGCAAAAATCTTGCCAACTGCAAATTGCCCTCAATATATTTTTTCAGAGAAAATGAGTCTTAAACCTGGCTTGACTTTTTTTCTCTAATCAGAAGCCTCCTTTTCATAGTTACCTATGTGAGCTTGATAAACCACCTTAAACACCAGTTTCAGATTGTGTGTGTGTGTGTCTGTGTATGTATGTATGGGGGTGACGAGGAGTAAGAATTCTTTCAAGGAACAAACGCAAACTCTTTGCTTTAAAAATAAAATATGTCCTTACCAAAATACTTAGTGAACTCCTGAAAATACAGTTAAAACCAGATGAAGTTTTCTTCAAAACGGAACCAAATGATACACTTTTGGCTTGTCAGTGCAAACAAAGTATCATGAAATGAGATATTATGTTCTACCTAACATAATTAAACTTGCTCAGCAACTATAAAAATACATAGGTGAAAACACCTTTTATGACCATCTGTTTAAAATGGAGTTACTAAAGGGTCACTTGATTCTTCAATCATAATTGCAAGATAATCCAATGCCATCGTCTGTAAGTCAATACATGAGTGTACTAATTAAATGCTATTAGCACTCCATTTGCTATTGATTAGGAAAACATTCAATCTTTTCTAATAAGAGAAATATTTGGTTCCTCAGAGACACATTATGGAGACTGATAAGAACAGTATGTATTTGAGAAATCACGTACCAATGGACAAGGCTTATGAAAAAGTAGAGTATTTGAGGGTCCCCTCACACACTAATCACAAAATATACTACTCAGTTTTCACAGCTATCTTTTAAAACATCAATTTACTTCTCTGTGAGAGTGAATCCACATAAAAGCTAAAACCTTCCAAATCATAACACAAAAATGTAGTTCATCTTTCTGCAGTGAAGAATCAAAAAGGGAAAAAACTAAGGGCCTATTCACATACTATATTTAAATCCTAAAAATGCCAATTTTCAAGTCATTAAAGTCAATGGATGTTACTTTTCAAAACCCAAGGCTAATAACAAAGGAAGGAGTATTCAGAAGGTCATACCAAAAAAGGAGAGCTTCTAAAAATGGGTAGCACAAAAAAGGTGAAACTATCTGTAGACCATTTCAGCTCTTGAGGTATCTTCTGGTTGACTTAAAAACTGAGGATCAATTTCTTTCCTAACCCCTCATCTGCAAATACTAGATGGGACAAAGGACATGCCTAGATTGTGACTAGCAGAATTCTGGAGTGATGCCCTCTGTGCAGGGCTGCCCTAATGTGCCCAGAGGAAGAAGCTGTTGCTTCTCTCTGGCCAGAAGGGCTGAAATCACACAAGGACTTGGCCCTCTTGAGACAGGAGGCCAGAGGGCGCTAATGGTGTGGCATGAAAAGCACTAAGGTCTACAGGGAAGAATTGAGAGATGCAAAGGGGACAACCAGATGCCTAACATACCTCTAAAAGCGTGCTGGCTAGGTCAGGGATGGGGGGAGCCGAAATAAGAGGGCAGTGGTTATAATTTCTAAAACATACGTAAATCACTGTAGTGCAGAAAAAAACTGGTATTTTAGGATTTAAAATTTGGTCCCAAGACTGGAAAAAAAAAATGCACTTGTAAGCCACAGAGGGACACAGTAAAACAGGAGTTGGGAAAGCCACTAAATAATCTAAGGGCTTATTCTTTTTCTTCCAACTGTCACACAGTTAACACTTTTCAACCAGAAAACTTCATATAGAAATGACTCACATATAAATCTTTAATATATGTCCTTTTTCTTACAGTAGTTTGTGCTTCTCAGGAACTACAAAAATACTGATGGAGATCACAATGGAATAAAACCAAAGACTATTTCTTTATCATCATTTTGTGAGGGGATAAATGTCAGAAAACAAAGTTTATGATATGTCCTTCAACTTTAAAAAAGTTTCTGTCTATAGATAGATGGGAGAAAGGTTTTTACATCTTTAGCCAACTATGTTAATAAGAAACTATAGTAAAAATTAACTTATTTTAAAAATGTATTTTATTCATCTATACAATATAGCAGAATTTTAAAAAGAGAAGGGAACATGGATGAAAAGAAAAAAAATAAACTTATTTTAATATACTGAAGGTAAATATGACCATGGCATGCCAAGATGGGAGTCATGCAAATCATACTTACCCTAAACATTGTCTCAGTAGTAGGCACAATAAACATCAACCAAATTCCTTCAACTGTCCTAAAACTAACCCCAGAGTGAGATTCCCAGATTTTTAGAGAATCATGTCAAGAGAATATATGTATTATTATTTACTATGACTCAAGCATAAAGCTTGTGATTTCCCTGAAGGCCCTGAGGTTTACAAAAGCAAACTTCATGGGTTCTTAACACTCTTTAAAGCAATATTTTAAAAAGAGGGCAGGGGTGGAGGGGTGGGGAGGGGCAATGCTTTTTAGAAACCAAAGCCCAACCTACAAAGTTCCGCTCCATTAGCTCAAAGACCCAATCTGATAGTTTATAAAACTATGAAAACCACTTTGTAAAAATTAACAAAATATTGAAAATAATTTATCTGAGTTTTTCTTAAAATGTCTATTTTGCAGTGGGTTGAAATCATCTTTTCTCACATTGAGTCGATCACAAATGCCATAATGTCACCAAAATATCGACAATGGAAACATCTGAGTTTAAAAGGTCCAAATACAATCTGCTTTTCTCAAGCAACACAACACCCGCCTTACTAACAGTTTCAGCATGGCACATGTACAAAACCTAGCACCCTGCAGTTAAGCAAACCGCCTTTAAATTTTCTGTCTGGCAGCAATCCACTTGCGTGTCTGTATGTTTTTACAAGTACTCTATGTATTTCATTGCATCAGCTGCATTTCTTTGAGTTTTAAATGGTCTGGGAACATTTTATGAAATGTTCTATATCTTTATATGGAAAATAACATACACTGGAAAACTGTGCATTGGTCTAATATTTATATATCTATTTCTTTATCCACCATCCAATACTATAATTGCTAATGTTCCAAAACACCTTCTCACATTCATATCCTCACCACCAAATGCACTGTCACCAAACAGCTAACTTTCAACACAAAAATCCACAGATCAGAGAACTACCAAGGAAAAAACAGCAACATTTTGCTTAGGCAATTGGCAGTAAGAACAGAGTCATGGGCATATGTCAAGCTTTTTATCGAAGAACTGTCCCTCTTACAGAAAATTAAGAACATTCCTTTTCCTTCTCTCAGCAACTTTCTCCAGATTTAAGTAATGGTAAATTTTAATTTTTAAAATTAAAAATGAATTTCATCATTTCCCAAGAAAACGCTTTTCAACCTAAAATATCATATTTAAAATATCTTGCCACAAGATGTATGGTAGAGTCCATATATGTCTTAGCCACATAAGCCTAAAAGAGGCATTTGGCTCTGAAACAAGTCTTGGCATCATATCAACGTGATGGGCCTCTACCTTCTCCAGCACCGTGGCCATGCAAGAAGAGGTCTCCACAAAGACACATTTGCACCACCACTTCCACTGCAGGCCATAAGAAACATTTCTATACTTCAAACAGACATTTCACAGCATAGGATTCCCAATAGCAAAACTGATTCAGGCACAGAATATGACCATACTTAAGTGGCTAAGTCTTTTTTTTTTTTTTTTTTTTTAAGTGGCTAAGTCTTTACAGGGAGGGGAAAAAAAAAGGTCTCAGAATAAGTATGTCTTAATTTTTTTAAGAAACGTTAATTTTCTTCTACCACAATTGTTCATGTTTTCTAGTCTTCTACTGTAACATACTTTAAATCTTTAAGATATACCAGATTGCCACAGGATGTTTAATTAATAGAATTAGAGTTTGGGCAAGACTTGCTGGAACGGTGCTATAAATTATTTTACACAGGCTCCAAAACCTTGAGTTCTGCCTTAGGCTTAAAGTTCCTAGAAAACGTGGTAGACAGATCTTTTACAACAGAAATGCAAAATAATTCATAAAAGTACTGTGGTTATGTATTAGGGCTCATTTGTAGATCAGTAACTAGTATGTGTACACACACACACACACACACACACACCCCTCACCAAACTATTTTCCTGTTTTTCTCTGTCACACCAGTGACTTCATTTGAAGGGTCAAGGCATGACACTGATTATTGAAAAATACAGTGACTACATTCTCTATGAAATGTGTGACAACTGTACACTAACCAAACCTTATAATCTTCCATAACTGGAGCTCTTTTAGAAAATTTAAGAGAGACTGCAAAAGTAGCCATTAACATGAGAATCTATGCTGCTTTCACTTTTAACATGGCAGGTATCAAGGCAGAAAAAATGACATTTAATACCCACTAACATTTATCCAGTCATTATCCCTAGGATATTTCAGTCATGAAGAAACAAAACTTTGAACGTATTTAAAACTTACAATTATAAAAACCTTCCCTTTAAAATCAAGACTTGAAAATTAGCTATAAACGATATAATCTCATTGTTCAATTTCATATAGTTTAAGATACTATCTTCCACTCCCCCACAGCCGTAAATGTTAATCCAAGCTATAATCAGATTTAATTTTCCAGATGAGAAGATGGGAATATGCTGCAAACGGGTAACAGTCCATCACACTGCTCTTTCCCTAATGACATGTTCAAATTTTATACACTAAAAATGATCACACTCAGAAAGTAGTCTGAGGGATCCCTGGGTGGCGCAGCAGTTTGGCGCCTGCCTTTGGCCCAGGGCGCGATCCTGGAGAACCCGGGATTTGAGGACAAGCTCAATCTTTCCCAAAACACACTAAGAAATAAGCTTTTTTTTCCATCTTCAAAAAGAAAAGTTTATTTTTTTGCATAATGCAGAATTAGAAAGTTTCTTGACACTATGATTGCAAACTGGACTCCACAAAAAAAAAGGGGGGGGGCTTTAAGGACACTCCCTATTAAACTCATTACTGCTATAAAGAGCTTCACTTACTTTATAAAATACCTGAACCATTAGCATTTTAACTAAATACAATTATTCTAGTAAACTATTCCATTTATGAGAGTTAAAATTTAATTATTGAAAATATACTTTGGAAAGGAATGCTTCAAATGTTTTACATAGTAAAATAAGAAACCCGTCAATACAATTTCCTTTTCCTTCACAATGAAACAAAATAGTTTGTGTTGTTTTTCCCTTACAAATGTTTTTAAATTAAAAATTACTTGTCTTAAACAAGAATTATTGATTTCACAATGTAGATTCTATCTTGAAGTTACAAAAGCATATAATTCATGAATTTTATTTTTTAAGATTTTGTTTATTCATGAGAGACGCAGGGAGGGGGGCAGAGACACAGGCAGAGGGAGAAGCAGGCTCCATGCAGAGAGCCCCATGCGGGACTCAATCCCGGGACTCCAGGATCACGCCCCGAGTCGAAGATAAGCGCTAAACCGCTGAGCCACCCAGGAATCCCCAATTCATGAATTTTTAAAAAGTCATTTCAAAGTACTTTTAAATGAACATTTGGTTTCCATGTACAACTGGAATTTCTTAAAAATTATTCCAGGTATTAACTTTTTGCTCTAAAACATGAAGACCACAAGACATAAAAACTTTGAATCATCACTAATTTTAAAACTCTGTTTCTATTCTAGCCTTTTCCTTCAACATTGGCATTTAAAACACATTCAAATACTGCTTCACAGCAGCCAGTCTAATAACATAGGAACAGTTCACCATCTACACCTATAATAAAAACCCAAAGAGCATTATTCAGGGAAGAAGAGCACACCCACCTCAGTATGGCAAGTAACGGAACCATTCACGTGCCAGATTCCTCCTCAAACTAACAGATTCTGCCTTTCAGACGTATCCTGCTCTGATGTGACTATTTATGCATAAACAGCAGACACTGACCTATTGTTTTCAGTTATTGGAGTTATGAATGTAGTACGGTTACCAATTAAGTGAATCAACAAGTCCTAAGTGCATCAGCTGTTCTACAAATAATGAGTCCACTGACATTATGCAGTACAATCTTGGGAATTTCATCTCCCTTTCTAGAGAACGGTGATAGATTTTGACCAGCAAATGCCACTACTTAACCAATCATTTGAAATCGCTTTTATGACTAATCCCATCTACGAAAGGTATATAAATCTGATTCTCAACCAAACTTATGCCACGGAAACTCAAAAATCAAACATAAGTCAAATTCCAAAGGGAGCTTTAATAAAATGGAGAGTGCTGGAGAGAAGAAAAAAGTACAGGGAATATTTTCACTTACACTTTCCTTTTTGCCTGCTGAATATCCTAATTTTCAACATTATTATTTAAATATTTGGTTTCGAAAAATTAGTTCGAGGTTTAGAACTAATTCCTAAAACCTATAAAATTGACAAATCTTGATGAAGGCCCTTTATCGTTAAATGGTTATAATCTCAGGTTTCCATTAATTTCCCTGTGAGTTAAGATTCGTGTGAGCCCTTTTTTTATTGTTGTTGTTGTTGTTTTTAAAGATTTTATTTATTTATTCATGAGAGAGAGAGGCAGAGACAGGCAGAGGGAGAAGCAGGCTCCATGCAGGGAGCCCGATGTGGGACTCGATCCACGTCTCCAGGATCACACCCTGGGGTGAAGGCAGCGCTAAACCACTGAGCCACCCGGGCTGCCCACCCCTTCCTTTTGAATGAGCACCTTAAGTGTCCAATTTTTATTCCAATGTGAATAATTACTTCAGACTTAACCTAAATGACAGCTGTGCCCTTTATGTACTACAAACGTAACATCACTGCATACGGTCTTTATAAATAGATCTATCACATCCGTCAAATCTGGTGGAAAGAGATAACTTCATTATTTACTCAAATACAACAACTGGTTGCGTACCCACTATGTGTCAGGCACTGGGATATGCATCTTGTGTACAATTTCTAATTTAATCTTCATGACAAAAAATAATAATAATAATAAAACTTCATGACAAAGCTGTAATATTGGGACTATTCTAAGTACATCATCGTTAAAGAAAGCAATAGGTTACCATATATCCAAAGTTAGAAAATCAGTATTTATTCATGGCACAAATATGCTGATGTGATTGGCCCAGGTGATGAAAAAGCCAATCCTTGCTCTCAAGGAGTTTACAGTATAACCCTAATGGAGAACCCACAGAATTAAACAATTACCACAGAGCTTGTGCCATGCTGGGATTAACAGAAGGGCATCAAACTGAATTCCGACCAGGACAGCAAAAGCTTCAGGGAAGAAGCGGCAGAGCCAGATGTGGAATATAGGACTAGACAGTGTTTCATCTTATGCAACCACAAGCCCCCTTCTGAACAGTCTAAGGGACAGTGAGTCAGTATTTATTGAGGCCACAGCTCATGTTCTACTTGGCTTTGTCTCCTACAAAAGGTCTTCCCTGTTATAAATGCTCAACATATATTTTGGCGTAAGAGAACAGAATAAACTAATTAAATACCCTGTATCTCTAAATGATGGATTTAAAAGCCTATTTCAAAACATCCGATTGAAAACAAGCCTCAGAATGCTACAGGCTTCCTTCCTAAAGACACACTGGCATATAAGCACACAATAAATATTAGTTGTTGTTTTATTATTAACCCCAGTGGAGAAATAAGCAAGCACTATAAATTAGATGGCTACAGATGTATAGGTATGCCTCAAATTGGAACTACATGTGTTCCTGAAATAAACTTTTATAAACCCAATTAAAATTTTCCCATTGCCTGCCATTACTTACTTAGAAATGTTATAACTTTATCAGAAACTGATTTTCTCTTCGTCATCAGTGGTTCGAAAATCCTTAAGCTACAGTTTATTTGCCTCCTGGCATCTGTTTGCTAATGATCTGTAAACATCAAATGCACTAGGGACTGTCTCAGATTTACAGAAACCCTGAGGTGAATCTCTGTATAAACTGAAGGACCTTTCTGCTAATTTCTTTACTTTCTAAGTTTGCATTCTGGGTTTCAGAAACAAGAGTTCCATTAAACATTTTTTGCAGTAATAATTAGAATACTGACAGCTACCATTTACTGAATGCCTATGTACACCAGTAGTTGCCATAGGTGGTCTATATTTTAATCCTAACAACAACTCTGCCAGGTAAGTAGATGTTTTATAAATAAGAGTGAGGCTCACTAAGAACAAATTCAGTTAAGCAACGGAGCTGGGATTCACCCTGCATCCATCAGACTCCCAAAAATCCAATAGTGGCTTTCTTTTTTGGATTTATGTATGTCCTCCTGTTGATCTGTCTTCTAGTTATTTTGTGATTCAACAAAAAGAATACATCTGGACAAATAATCAAAACATGTTGTCATGAAATAGGCCGTAGCAGATTATGAAGGAGAGTTTTCCAATTTCTCTATTTAAACTCCTTTGCCAAGTTCAGGATACAAACAAAAGACTCCAAAGTAACTAGCACTCAATTCAACTAGTAAACATGATCATGAAAAGATGAATTCCTATTAACAACTTAGAATATTTTTGAAGACTAGAGGGTATCCTTGGATAATCTATGAAAAAAAAATTACTGGCTAAACAGAATGAATAATAACGCAGAGAAATGTTTTCCTATTTGGAAAATGTGTTTTCCAAGTATCCCTAAACCATACTGAGAACCCCAATGGTAAGGCTAAACTACTGCACACAGTATACACAAAGCTGACACCCCAGCAATGGAAACGTACTATGCCTGTCAACCAGAAGACTAATTTTGTCAACAAAATTCTGCCTCTCTTCCCCTGGAAACAAGCCATTGTTTCGTCCTTATCTGTGCCATATATCCTATATAGTACCTATATATCCTATACCACTTTGGAAGTGGGGGAGGGAGAGGGAGCAGGGAGTAAAATATAAATAAAATTTGCCATTTTAACATTTTTAGGTATACAGTTCGGTGGTACTAAGTACATTCATGTTATTGTACAACCAGCACTATCATCTATCTCCAAAATTTCATCTTTCTCCAACTAAAATTCTGAACCCGTTAAATAATTCCCAATTTTACCCTCCCCATAGCCCCTCGCAACTACCATGCTACTTTTCTGTCTCTGAATTTAAAACTCCAGGTACCGCATATAAGTAGAATCATATGCTATCTGTCCTTGTATGCCTGGCTTATTTCACTTAGTGTAACTTCTTCAATTATGAGGTGTCAGAACTTCCCTCTTTCTTCCATCTCTGGCTATCATAAATAATGTTGCTATGAACATAAGTGTACAAATATTTATGCAATAAATATTTTTCATTGTTTTCATTATTCAGGACATATGTCCAGAATTGGAATTACTGGATCATGTGGCAATTCTATGTTTAATTTTTTTGAGGACCTATACTACTTTTAACATGTTTCAAGACCAGGCCTAGAATCCTTAGCCTGGCCATTAAGACTAAACCACCTGGAGGACCTGGGGGGTGGGGTACAGTTGGTTAAGCATCTGACACTTGGTTTTGGCTCAGATACTGATCTTGGGATCTAGGGATCCAACCCTGTATCGGGCTTCACACTCAGTGCAGAAATCTGCTGAAGTTTGTGTGTGTGTCTCTCTCTCTCTCTCTCTCAAATAAGCCTATTAAAAAAACAAAAGACCAAACCACCCAATTTCATCTGTTTCTTAAAAATGAATCCCCAGGGCAGCCTGGATGGCTCAGCGGTTTAGCGCTGCCTTCAGGCCAGGGTGTGATCCTGGAGTCCCAGGATCGAGTCCCACATCAGGCTCCCTGCATGGAGCCTGCTTCTCCCTCTACCTGTGTCTCTGCCTCTCTCTCTCTCTCTCTCTCTCTCTCTGTCTCTCATGAATAAATAAATAAAATCTTTAAAAAAAAAAAATGAATCCCCGAATCTAGCCAGCCCGATCAATCCATTTTCCCAGAAAACTTGACATGCTTTGCTTATCTTTCTCCTCTTCCCATATCCAAATCAGACCCTTCCAAAATATGCTCTTAGGCATCACAATTTATAAAAGTGGCCAATTGTATGTTCTTATATGAATTAATATTCAATTACACTAGCACTGTAAAAAATTAAAAAGACAAAAAACCATGTCCTCCCTCACAAGTACAGTGAATTTTAAGTGTAGCTGGCAAAGGAACAACAAAACTGGCATACTCGCTCAAACTCCTTCACTTGCCTTCTGGCACTCCTGGTCAGTGATCAGCACAATTCTCAGTCTCTTCACACTAAGCTCCCTTCCCATTCCTAGATTCTTACTCTGACCTAATGCTAGCTTCCTCTGGAGCTCTCTCAAGTGGTGAATGTCTCCTCTCCATCCTTCCCACTGGCCTGGAGACAGGGTAGGCAGCCTCTGCCCCTTGTTTCCACTTCTAGACTTTTTCTCCTTCATTTTCCAAAATTCCTCATTTTAACCCAAGCTCACCAGGCTACCTTCCCCGCTCTGTTCCGCTGTCGTCTACTAATCCCAGGGTTACTAGCCATTCCTGAGTCACATGGGTCCTGCCTGGTATATATACTGCCACTAACTCTCTCACCACTCCCATCACAGTCTTAGAAATTTCAGTTTGTACTTAGCCAATCCTTTGAAATCCCTGAATTCTTGATTTCTTGGCTTCCTCCCTGCCAAGGACATTGTCCTCTACCCAATTTCCCACGGTCATACCCAAACTCTACAGTTGGCAATAACTGAAACCTCCTCAATCATCAGTTTCAAGCACCTCAGCCCCCAACCATGACCTGCCTTCTTCCATTCTAGTTCACTCCCTACTGTATTGTCTTCATTCTTCAATCCCACAGGGATGCTCTACCAACCTTTTCACTGCCCTTTATCCACCTCAGGTCCACACTATCCTCCTCACCCAGCTTAAATTCTATTCTATAACCACTCCTTTCTATGCATCTTCCACATCTTTGTGTCTCTCTTACTTTGTCAAACTCACTTGGCAAAGTCCAACAATCCTTGTCAAATCCAATGATCTACCTGTACCAGCTAGAGAGAAACACCCAACTATGTGACTAACCTAGCTTTAAAGTTGGGTTATTTGCTGTAAGTGAACTTGAGCAATTATACCACATTTTCCTTAATTCATTCACTCTCTTGCTCTCCTCCAAGACTATTTCATACTTAACTGTCTTCCTTCAAACCTTCTCCATCCTCAACTGCCACTAATTACCTCATTTGCCTCTTCACTGAGAAAACCAATCAGAAGAGAACTCTCACAAGCCTCCACCAATATTTCTACCCATTTGTTATCACTGACCCACAGATGCTGCCTTCATCCTACTACTATGAAGAACCATCTGTGCCCTCTTGCAATTGCCCTCTTCCTCTGTCAACTCGGATCCCATCCCCTCTCACCAACTCAGACATTGCTCTACCAATTCTTCTGTGTTATTAATTTTACCTCTCTACTGGATCTTTCCCATCAGCATGCAAATATACTGTTATTTCTGCAAATCTTTTTTAAAAGGTCAAGACCCCCACAACTACCACCCCATTTCTTTGTCTTTAAAGCTATGTACTTCAAAAGAATGCCTGTACCTACCTCCCCAATTCCTCTCTTCTCACTCTCCTGAACCTATGCCAATGAAGCTTCTACCCCACCACCGTTGTGAAACTGCTTATCAATTCAATGACCACATTAACTCACTTCTTACTCTTAACATCAATTATCAATCCTCAGTCCTCATCTTACTTACCCTATAAGCACCATTTGATACCCTCGATGGGTTCCACTTTCTTGGTTTAAGTGGCTTCCATAGTGTCCCACTCCCCTGCCTCACTGCTTCTCCTTAAGCTCCTTGCAGATCTCTTCCAATTGAAGGGCCCCAGACCTCAGTCCTCGGACTTCACTTTTCTCTTCATGTCCTCTTTTGCTGGTCTCTTTTAGTCTCATCACTTCAAAGACAAATATGCACTGTCAACTTTACATTTATTTCTTCCAACTCCAGACTCATTTGTCTGTCTACTCAACATCTCCACTTGGATGCCTAGCAGACATCTCAAATTTAACATGTCCAAAACTGAACTCCTGATCCTTCTCTCACATTTCAGATCCAATCTGTCAGCCCATCCTGTCAACTAAATCTTCAAAATAAATTCAAGTTCTGACCATTTCTCTCCATCTCCCCACTACTACTCTGGTCTAAGTTACCATCATTTCTACTACAACAGATGCCTAACAGGTTTCTCTGCTTCTGCCTCTCATGCCCTACAGACTGTTCTCTAAATAGCAGACACAGTAATCCTGTTTTTTAAGTCAGGTCCTCCTTCACCAGAAACTCTCAACTCACTTCCTAGTATTCTCTCCCCTATCCCAGCCACATAGGTCTACTTGATGTTCCTCAAACATGCAAGCCATGCTTCCACTTCACAGCCCCCTCCCTTGCTGTTGACTCTGTGGGATAAACACCAAGGAATGAGGCATGTGCCGTCCTCTTCATAAGTTACTTTCCTAGCGCTGCCTTCCCCAATCACCTTATTAAAAAAAATTACAATTTCCGTATCCCCACCATTCCTTATTTTCTTTTCCTGTTTCCTCCTTATCACATTTTATCATTCAACATACTTTCTTATTATCTGTTTTCCCCTACTAGTATGTATGGCTTTATGATGGCAGGGATTTTTGCCTATTTTGTTCACTATATCCCCAGAACCTGGAATAGGGCCTAGCACATATATACTGAATAAATCAAAAAGAATGAAGGAAGAAAGGGAGAATAAATTGAACTACTCCTTCCAGCAAATAATTTGGCAATATGTTTCCAAAGCACTAGGAATGTCTTCAATCCATACCCTAGTAATTCTACTTCTCAGAATTGACCCCAAGTAAATAATTGGAAACATAAGTAAATTCCTTTTATGTTTGTTTCAAACATCATCTCAAAAATTGAGAGCATTAATAAGCTCAAGTAACCCAATACCTATAACCACCATTACAATTAGGTTGTGGGGACACCTGGGTGGCTCAGTGGTTAATCATCTGCTTTCAGCCCAGGGTGTGATCCTGGAGTCCTGGGATCGAGTCCCACATCGGCTCCATGCATGGAGCCTGCTTCTCTCCTATGCCTATGTCTCTGCCTCTGTGTGTGTGTGTGTGTGTGTGTGTGTCTCTCATAAATAAATAAATAAAATCTTTAAAAATAAATACATAAATAATAAAATTAGGTTGTGTCTGTGATAACATGAAGAAATGCTAACATCATTCCATTATGAAGAATTAACTCAAAAGAGAATATAAAGACTTATCACACTATAATAGAAATTATTTTTTTTTAAGTTTTCAAAAGACACTAAATGGAAACCCACCAAAACTTCTAGCTATGAGTCTTGAGTTGTGAAATTTTAGGGTTTTTTCCCTTATTTCCTGATTCTCCACATCTTTATACAAGGTTCATAATTTAAAAAACAAAACAAAAAAACTTCTTAAGTAGGGAAATACGCTCCTCGGAAATTTAATTTAAGTGGTCCATGGCAGCATATAATGTCCCCATGTGCCTCTTTCAGGAACTTACCCCTGACTACTTCAGCCCTCATTGACTCCCTCTGAGCTTCTGTAATATTTACTGTTTGGGTAGCATCTTAAATTATTAACACCTGACTTACACCCAATCATTTACTATCTTAGACTGTTACTTCCCTTGTCTAAGTACTTGTCTTCTTAATAAATAAAATAAGCAGCTCCGAAAGCCAGAACTGTATCTCCCTACCATTTGTACTTTTTCTAAGAATCGAGGTACCACAGCATTCAAGCACAGAGTCAAGCACAAGTCTTGAGCACAGAGCAGACTGCCTTCCAGAAATGCTTTCTGAATTTACTCTGAAACGTCTTTATAAAATTTCCCAAGAAAGATTTAGGGGCACTTCTAGTCAGTCTCCTCCAAAAGACTTTACAAAACGTCCATTCTGTGTCACATACTATGACAGGCATATACCCTATGTCATTTAAGCTTGACAATTCTACAAGTACTGTTACCCCAGGAGATCAGGAGAGCTGATCACATCACTGGTTCATAATCACTCAGATAGGTAAATGTAAAAGCCAAGATTCAAACTCATAGATTTAACTCAATAAACTACCAGTTTTAATCATTGCGCTTATATAGCTTACTAGGTCTCCATCAGCCTCCCCCAGGAATCTACCCTTGCCTATAGGTCTTAATTATTGTGCTTATACAGCAGGGTTTATCAAGTTTTGGCATGCATCAAAATCACCTGAGGGGCTTCATTCAGTTTCTGTCTTAGTAGTATTTCCAAGTATTTCCATTTCCATTTCTAGTGAGTTCCAAGGTCATACTGATGTTGCTCATGCGAGGGCTGCACTTTGTGAACAACTATTTTACAGACTTGATGAAAACCAGCAATAGGTTCAACGTTCCTTAGAAAAGGTGAGACATTTGCAATTCCATGTTTGAGTCTCAGTTCCGGTACTCCTTTTCAGTGAAAATTCTCTGACCTTTCCTCCCCACCACCGGCAGGTTGTTGCCGCTCTTATGTACTGATCCTAAAGACTCTATAGGCTGGCTCACTTTACCTGGAGCATTAGGTTACTACTACCTTGTGTGTATACACGATGTATTATATAAATCATATGTGCTACATATTATATGTCTATATTACATTGTTACTATTATTAACACTACTATTATATCAAGATACCTATTATAATCTTCTGTGGGTCCTCTAGTATTATAAAGGCTAGAAAGCTAAAACTTTATTTCTCAAAGGCACCTGCAACTAGGACACCAGATGTGATTTTGGTTCAGCCAGTTAGATCCACTTGGTGAGACTTGAAATCAGAGCACAGGCAAGAAGAGAGCCAGGAGGTAACATGAAGCATTCATTTTTCTGATGCAGAACTAACAGGAATGGCATGACGGCTCTGGAGGCAACAAATGTGATGGAGACTTTCTAAGCCCAAGTCGTTAAAGGTGGGAATACTCAGGGGCTGACATGTGGGATAGCAGCTTCCAGAATCCCCCAGCTTCCTGACATGGCAGAAGTAGTCATTCTTTTGGTGCGCTACTTCTGCAGCATGACTCTGAAAGTCATTTCTGGAGATTTAGCCTGAAGCATATTCCTCCACTCTTTCTAATGATTCTGTAAGACTGAATTCTTTGTTGTCACTCCTTTTCTGATGGAGTGGGTTCTCTGATCTTCAATTAGACCTTGACTGATACATGTCCTGTGCATACCTCTGTCCTATACTCATTACGCTGGACAATCTTCCATCTACTTGCTGACCTTCCCTCCCTACCTAGCCCTAGCCTTCTTGACAGTAGAACCACTTCTACTCATCTTTATGTCTCCTACACCTAGAACAATATCTGACCCTTACCACAATCATTTTTTAGTGAGTTTTCAGACAATCACAATAACCATAATAACATGAGAAACATTTAGCATGAATATTAAAGCGTCAGATTGGGAATCAACAGATCTAGATTCTGCCACTATGTGATCATAAATAAATCTTTGAATGTGAATTCTCTCAAATATAAACTGATGGTGTTGACTGAAAGAGTTTTTTGGACTCTCAAATTCTGTTATTCTATGATCTAAAAATCTTCAGACAACTTCCTACTTTTGTAAAATGTCCATGTCTACAAGTATCCTTTAAAAGAAATGGCCCTGAGGAAAGCACTTCTTTCTGGTTTTTCCCCCACGGCCAACCATCTTACAGAGTTTTAAGACGCTCATAAAAAACAAAATAAAGTCCTTTCAATGAAGTAGAATTCTAAATTTAAGCAGCAGTGGCTAATACTCAAATACCATTCTATATATGCCTTTTTTAAAATTAAGGATTTAGGAAGTCTGAACACTCAAATATGTATTTTCCATTAAAAAGCAATTAACTCAGTAATTGTCCTAAACTAGACAAGTCTAAAATAGACTTGACATGACAATGAGAATTTTGAAGACTCCTTTCCTCCTCTCTGCTTGGCTCCATGACTTTGCTTCCATGGTTTCATTTCATTATCTGGAGGGGTTTCCTTCCTCCTGCCATTATTACAAAACCTGCATTCTATAAAGGCCCAGCCTCCATTTCAATCAATAAAATCTTACATATAGGAAATAACAGAAGGTTCTTAGCTTGGAATAATGCTATGAGATCTCTCCTCCTCAATCTGCATTCCCTTAAATAGTCCTAAAAACAACTCTTTTCTGGGTGAAATTCATCAAGGTTTCCCTAGCCCCTGGACTCTGCATCCACACCAACTGACAAGTGAGGGTAGGCTCAGTAGAGCCAGGTGAGGAGCCAGGGCTTAAAAAACAGGACACATAGGAAATGTGGGCTGTTGGGGATGTAGAGAGAAGCACTTAAGGGGGCAACAGAAGGCTGGTACACAAGATGGACAGAAAGAAAAGCAACCCAAACCCTATAGTGCCTCTAAAGCTAACCACTGTCAAAATTCCAATAACTTCTTCAAGACTGAATAGCTAGGATTTCTCAGAGAATTAATCTGTGCTCAGGGAATACAGAGATAAAAGTGTAGCAAAGATGGTCTTCGTATGGTTTCTCTCAGACTTGCTCACACAGTCCATCACACATAGATATCTTTGAATAAACAAGCAACTCATCCCTGAGAATAGAAATGGGACTTTATCAGGGCTGGTTCTTCCCAGCTCCTGCTGAGGACGGGGATGAGTAACTGAATTCACAGGATGCAGCAAACTCGGATTGTGGAGAACTATCTCAGGGCACTGATTAGGCCCTTCTCTCTACACATCCTCGTCAGGACAAACCTGCCCCGGACCCCGCTGCACGGGGCAATGGCACTACCCTAGGACTATGTAATCCAGGTAGCACTGCTTCCTCCAGGATCTCACCTGATGGTAGACAACCCATATAATGCTGCCACAGTAGCTTAACATACACAGTGAAGTCTACACATATGCCTTCTGGAAGTCCCTGGAACCTGCAAGATCATACAAACAGTAAATAGTAAGGTGACCTCTGTGTCTGAGAGGAGAAAGCTGAAGACTCTCAAGGCTGATGAAGCTGCTTGGAAACCATCCAGGCAAGAACCACTCCAGACTATGACCCAAGAAGCTTGCGTGGACTGGATTTCAATATGCACTCCTCTAGTAATTAGCTGTGTGACCTTGTGGTGGTTATTTAACCTTTCTGTGCTTAGTTTCCTCATCTGTAAAATGGGGATTAAGACAGTATCTATTCTATAGGGCTGCTATGAGGTATTAAATGAAATAACACACCTAACGAAGTTGAACTGCTGCCTGGCATGTGGTAAGCTATCAGTTTATTTTAGACATTATTATCATTTTTAATATTATTTTTCATAACAGTATGGTGAATGACGAGAATGAGCACTGGAGTCATTCCAAAATTAGAATCTCAATTTAACTTCTTATCAGCTGTGTGATCTTGGACAAATTGGTTTTTCTGAGCCCCCAGTGCCCTGATCTGTAAATGGGGCAGAATAAGGTCTGCCCCACAGAATTTTCAGGATTAAGTAAACAATGGAAGTGAACCACTCTGAACAATAGTTAGCACCTAGTAAATGCTTAATACTGTTTCCTCCCAAGGTCACCATTATGTAGGAGGGATATGAAAACATGAAACTGCTTTTGAAAAAAGAATAAATTAAAAATAATTTTTTTAAAAAAAGAAACTGCTTCTGAAGTAACCAGTGATTGATTCTAACTCTGTGAGCCTCTGCTTACGTATAATCGGAGTCTTCATTACAGCTTTCTGAGTGGGACTCAACAATCCTGATTCTCCCTCGTCAACCCTGTCATCTTGTTGCTTCCCTTCCTTTCCCAGTGAGACACTTGATCTTTTACATTTATCCTGTTATCCTGGTTACGCCAGAGAAGACCCCTTACTAACTCATGCTGGGCTCCTAGCCTGTTCTTGCCCTCAGTTGCTCACCATTGGCCCTCTCTGGGAAATTCCAATCTTGAGGAGCAATAATATGAGGTTGGCAAACTATCCTGATAACATTTCCTTTCCAAAGTGAGAAAAAAAAAAGAATCCATGAACAGTGGGTTATTGAAATTTGCTAAGAGGCTACATCTTAAATAAGTATTCTCATGACAAATGAGAACGGTAACTGGGGGAGGCGATTGGTATATTATGTAGCTGGATTGTGGTGATTATTTAACAGTGTGAATCAAAACATCAAGTTGTATATCTTAAATATGTACAATTCTTGTCTGTCAATTATACCTAAATAAAGCTAGGGTAAAACATCTTATGTAGCATCCCAGAAGGCTCCATTGTGTTTCCTCTTAGCATCCTCCTTTTTCCTGCCTCCAAAAGGCAACTACTGTTTTGTTATCATTATGAATTAGTCTGAAATCACCAGTTGGTCATTTAACCGACTGAGCCACCGAGGCACCCCTAGTTCATTCTTTCTAATTGCTATTGAAGACTATTTGTACACTTGTACACACCCACTAACCGTAGCATGTCAGGCACCTAAGAGGGCATCAAGAGACATGATCTGTGGTCTCTCCCTCATAAAAGGCAACAAATACTCTCTTGAAGTTGCTCAGGTACAACAGAAATTAGGACAGCTTTGAAAGGAAGGGTGAACAGGTAAAATAAGGACTCATAGTTAATCAAATCAGGAAAGAAAGTGCTAGCCTCCACCAAAGAATTGCATCTGCTCCTGTCCCTTATCAACATAATCTGGGAGTTACCTAGGTAGCCAACATTTTAATTTGAGCTTGAATTCTTTCATCCTTTTTAAAAATATATTTTTTTTCTTTAAGATTTTTATTTATTCATGAGAAACACAGAAAGAGAGAGAGAGAGGGAGGCAGAGGGAAGAGCAGGCTTCCTGCAAGGAGCCCAATGTGGGACTCAACCCCAGATCCCAGGATCACGCCCTGAGCCAAAGGCAGATGCTCATCTGCTGAGCCACCCAGGCATCCCTCTTTTATCCTTGCATGAAGCCCTGACAAGATCCTGTTATACTATCAACCCAGCCTCTCCATCCCCTTCAAAATTGAAAGCATCTCCAAAGGAGATGGGACACCAAACCCAATACCTTACCATCCTGAAAGATGTCGGGAAAGGGTGGCAAAGTGGTGAAGTTTTACAGTCCCTAATTCTGGTTGTTTTCTTCCCCTCCTCAGTTTGGCAAAGGTTCAAAGTATGGGAAACATCTGGATACTGAAGCATCTGGGTAAACAAGCAGTCTCATACTCTAGGTAATTGAGAATATGGTTGGATGGAAAGTAATTTAGTATCATTTTTCAGCAACACAAATAGTATCAATTTTACATGTCCATGCCCCCCCCCTCCTTTTGTTTTTTTTTTTGGTCCATGCCTTTTAAATCACCAATTTTCCTCCCAGGAAAACATTTATAGAACTCATTGAAGCACTGCCTTCTACAGAAAAGAGTTTTATTCAAAGTACTGAAAATATGAAACCACCTAAATATCAAATCAACAGGGCAATGGGTAAATAAATTATGGTAAACTCATGCAATAGAACCATTAAGCGTGATTGATGGGGATGTAGAGCAACTGGAACTCTCATACTGCTAGAGGGAGAATAAATTAGCACAACTACTTTAGCAATTTGAAAATATTTAGCAAAAAAAAAATAAAAAAAAGAAAAAAAAAAAAAAGAAAATATTTAGCAAAACTCAACATACCTCCAACTCATGACCCAGCAATTCTATTCTTAGATATATACCCAAGAGAAACCAGTGTGTATGTTTACCAAAAGACATGTACAAGAATAATCATTATAGCTTTATCGCTAATAGTAAAAGTGTCAATCAATAGAAGGATGAACTAATTGTGGTATATTCACAGTAGAAGAGTGTATAGCAATTAGAAAGAATGAACTAGGGGTGCCTAGGTGGCTCAGTTGGTTAAATGACTAACTGGTGATTTCAGACTAATTCATAATGATAACAAAACAGTAGTCGCCTTTGGAGGCAGGAAAAAGGAGGATGCTAAGAGGAAACACAATGGAGCCTTCTGGGATGCTACATAAGATGTTTTACCCTAGCTTTATTTAGGTATAATTGACAGACAAAAATTGTACATATTTAAGATATACAACTTGATGTTTTGATTCACACTGTTAAATAATCACCACAATCCAGCTACATAATATACCAATCGCCTCCCCCAGTTACCTTTCTCATTTGTCATGAGAATACTAAGATGTAGCCTCTTAGCAAATTTCAAATATACAATTCAGTATTGTTAACTATGATCACATTACTATAAATGATCTCCATTTGGGTAAGGGTTACACAACTATATACATTCATGAAGCTATACACTTACCTTTGTGGATTTACTCTTTCTAAATCTCAATGCATTTTTTAAAATGATAAAGTAATGTAGAACTCTAAATGACATGAAAAGGTGTCCTCTTTATTTTTAATTGGACTCCCAACTTTTAGTTGACTGCTACACAAATCTAATAAATATTAACTTTTTACTTCACTTTGGCTCATTTTACATATTGCATAATTCCATTTCAACTGTATACTCCAATGATCATTAGTAAATTTACCAAGTTGTGCAACCATCACCATTAATCCTTTTTAGAACATTTTCATCATCCCAGTGAATCCCTCCTGCCCCTTTACTGTTAATCTATTTTCCTACCCCAGTTCCAAGCAACCATTGATCAATCTACTCTATCCCTCTAGTTTTGCTTTTTCTGGACATTCACCTAAAGTGATCATACAGGCAGCCCGGGTGGCTCAGCAGTTTAGGACCACCTTCAGCCCAGGGCATGATCCTAGAGACCCGGATCCAGGTGATCCTGAGTCCCACACCAGGTTCCCTGCGAGGAGCCTGTTTCTCCCTCTGCCTGTGTCTCTGCCTCTCTCTGTGTGTCTCTCATGAATAAATAAATAAATAAAATCTTTAAAAAATAAAATAAAGTGATCATACAATACATGGTCTCTTGTGTCTTAATTCTTTCACTTAGCATAATGTTTTTAAATGCATCCATGTCATGGCTTATACCAGTAGTTTCTTTTTATAGCTGAATAGTTTTCCAGGATATGAATATACCACATTTTGTCTATTAATTCACCAACAGATGGGCAGAAATATTAACTTCTGCACCATTTCTAGCTACAAATAGAGCTAAAGCACCACCTTCCACCCTCCTCCCATTCTCCTACTCCTTCCAGAGAATCACAATCGTTTTGAAATTAGTGTGCAATCTTCCCCTTCACGCTTCTATACTGTTAATACACATGAATGCACACATGACAAAATAAGTTTTGTGGTTTTAACATTTACATATCTGTATACTGTTTTTTTTCAATTTGCTTTTTTGTTTTACTCACAATTATATTTTTGAGATTTGTCCAATTTGTTTTAAGTGGATTGGATTCATTCATTTTAATTGCTATAAAATTCTCCAGTTACAAATAAGTCCTAATTTATCCATTTCCTCTATGATGGGCCATTGAAGTTTTCAATATTTTTCTGCTACAAAAAAAAAAATAATGTTGTGAACATTCTTGATAATATCTCCTTGTGCACATGTGAGAATTTCTCTACATTATCATCTACTTAAAAGTGAAACTGTTGAATATGAGCACCTCCTCTTTACTAGGTATTGCCAAAAGAGTCAAGAGTTTTTATTGCCCCACATTTTCACCAATACTTGATATTAGTCAACTTTAAAAATTTTCTACCACTCTCACATAAGAAGTATCTCATGACTTTCATCTGTATTTCCTTGATTTTTAGAGATGTAATCTTTTTATATGATTATTAACCATTTGAATTTCTTCTTTTGTGACCGGCCTAATATGTTTTCATATGTCTTCCTATTTCTTTCCTTCATGTACCTTACATATTTAGATCCTAAGGCTTGCAAAAATTTCCTTCAATCTGAAAATTTCATTTAGTTTACAGTTTCTTTTGCCATACCAAAGTTTTAAATTTTATTGTGGTTAAATCCAGTCCTTTTCCATCAGGGTTTGTGCTTTCTCATAGTTTATTCAAGAAATTTTTTCCTATCTAGAACTCTAAAATATAAAAATATTCTCACATTTTCTTCAAATATTATGAACTTTTCCTTTTTTTTTTTTTTTTTAAAGATTTTATGTATTTATTTGAGAGAGAAAGAGTGATACAGAGCATGAGCAGAGAGAAGAGGGAGAAGCAGGCTCCCCCACCAAGCAGGGAGCCTGACACCAGGTTCAATTCCAGGACTCCAAGAATATGATCTGAGCCAAAGGCAAATGCTTAACTAAACCACCCAAGCACCCCCAAACTTTCGCTTTTTAATGTAGATCCTTATTCCAGCTGAAATTTGTTTTTATGAATGCTGTGAGTAGGCAACTGTTTTCAAGTAGATAGTCAACTGTCTCTCAAAATAGCAGAAGTGCCTGACACAGCCATTTACTCCTAAGGGCAGCGGCAAAGTCCTACTCATCCAAAAAAACTGTTTAAGGATGGGCAACCCAGGTGGCTCAGTGGTTTGGCGCCGCCTTCAGCCCAGGGCGTGATCCTGGAGACCGGGGATCGAGTCCCACATTGGGCTCCCTGCGTGGAGCCTGCTTCTCCCTCTGTCTGGTCTGTTCCTCTCTCTCTCTGTGTCTCTCATGAATAAATAAATAAAATCTTCAAAAAAAAAAACTGTTTAAGGAAAGGATTTGATATTTCTCAATATCCCTTAAACATAACAAGTCATAGCTAATGACGTTTGGTAGGGCAGAATAAACCAGAATATACTGGGTCAATTTTCCTTAGACCCAAGGAAAAAGACTGATTCATCTTTATCCAACAAAAGCATAATGAATCTGAACAGATACTAAACCATCTAGCAAGTGAAAATACTGGGCAATAGCTAAGTAGTTAGGCATTCCTACCAGCTTTCTTTTATTTTATTTTTTTAAGATTTTATTTTTTTATTCATGAGAGACACACACAGAGAGAGAGAGAGAGAGAGGAAGAGACACAGGCAGAGGGAGAGGCAGGCTCCATGCAGGGAGCCCAATGTGGGACTCAATCCTGGGACTCCAAGGATCATGCCCTGGGCCAAAGGCGGCGCTAAACTGCTGAGCCACACCCGGGCCACCCCAGCTTTCTTTTGGAGTCACAAAATATCAAGTTTTTATGAGTTAAATGAGGACACAAATCCAAATTTTTATCTAGCCCTCAAATTCACACTCTCATCCTTCCCTCTCCTTTCCAAAGCTTAAATTTAGAAAAGGGTCACTCAGGTAATGTATCTCAACAGTTACAATGTTAGGAGAAATGCTTTACCTTATGCTGTTGTAATCATGACCAAACTTCATTCATAGTGATATTCTTGAATAAACTAACAAAAATTATTTCAGTGGATATAAATCCTCATATAATTACTACTACTTTATAACTACTTGGGAGGTTTTTACATAATATTACATTTATCATAATTTACATAATATAGCTAGTATCAAGCAGTTAAATGTGAATTCCTTGTTCTCCTGAAAAAGGGAAAGAACACCATTTTAAGTTAATGATATGTTTCTGAATATGACACTCCAAGGCATTCTTAAGAAGGTATGTAATATGGAAACTGATAATTTACCAAATAAATTAACTGTGATCAATTCCTTTATAAAAATTCACAGGAACTATTAAATGAAAGCAAATGTTAGTTTAATATTTTTTACCCCTTCCTTCTTCTGCCATCTATTAGAACTTATTGAGAATACAATTTAACAGTATTTCTTTGGAAATGCTATAATGCAACTGCCGTATAATTATCTCTTAGGCTGCTAATTTTCAGTATTCTACATACTTCATAGTATATTTTATGTACACTTAAAAAATGTAAACTCAATGGTCAAGGAAACAAAATAGGTACTCTTTGGTTTAAAAATTCATTAAGCATAATAAATTCAATTAGACACAGTATGAGGTTTTCCTCAAAGCCATACAATAATAACACAAGTTTGTATTGTTCAAATATTCTCATTGTTATACAGGTTGTCATATTTCACTTTTAATAGGAACTGACTCAAAGAGACCTTGGAACAAAAGTATCCTAACCAAGTAGCAGTTCCCAAAGTGTTATGCTAAAAAAACATTACTCTCCAATTCACACAAATCAAACAATCAAATCAGAGAACAACTACTTCTTTATTCATAGAACAATGCACATTGGTTTCCAATGCCCAAGTGATGCTACCTAAAAAATATTTAAACAAGAAAAACTAAAGATGCTATAACTGGAAAAATATTAATAATAAAATATTTTTAAAACGGATCAATTAAGATCTTATTCACTGAATGATACTTTTGTGAGTTTAGCAATGATTCCAACTTCAGCTGAAAACAAATAAATTAAAATTCCTTACAGTAAATCCTAACATTGACAATCTTCTTCATTAAAAATATAAAACTAAAATCGATTCAACCTATAAAGACTAAATCCCACTAGAAAAGAAGAGATGTGGTTAGGTAGGAAATTAGATCTTATTGAAATTACATTTTATTGAAAGTAAGATGATGGAGATAAAACGGTACCTTCGTTACAAAGGTATCACAAACAGCTGTATTCTTTAAAATTATTCGTTCAAGATATAATTTGCTCTCCTGCAGTGTCAGATGCTAATACAACCAATTTTGTACAATCTAAGCACTGTCTACAGATGTACCTTCTGTTTTTAAATCAGCAGGAACCACTGACCAGCATAAACAGTATTCCTAACTAGATAATCAGCAAACATGTAAAGTCTGACACCCTCCCCAAAATACACATTCGATCACAGAATTAATTCAATAAATTTCCACGACTATAAACAACTGCACATACTGAACAAATCTAATTCAAAAAGCACCAAAAGTCAATTATTGTAAATAGCCATTATGCTGCACATTAGGAATAACTTCTAATATCTAAAATGGGGGAATTGTTTTAATTTATTAAAAGCATGTTTTCCAAGAGAATTCCTAAAGACACACATTATTCTGACCTATCCGATTTTCCACACTGACTTTATTATTCTCCTTTATTACATAACATCTAACAGTACGAAGAGGTGAAAACATATCTATAATTCAGTTTTTCAGAATAATCTAGCGATCTATACAAAAACAAAACAAAACTAGTGGTATAATTCAAAAGAACAGGAAAACCTACAGCAATATATTCATGCAGAGGGTAGGGAGAAAGGAAACAATTATTGAGGACCTGTTTGTCAATGGGCCCAAACTGACTTCACATTTTCTTGTTTAATCTTCACAGCCATCCTACAAAATAGGCACAATTATTCTTTACAGAAGAAGAAAGCAAATCTCAGACGTTAACTGATTTCCCCAAGGTGATTCAGCTAAGGGACAAAGCCAAGATTTAACGTCAAGTCCGTATGACTACAAAGTTCAAACAATCCTCTACACCAAGTTCTAAACACACACACACACACACACAATACAGGAAAAGGATGAAATGGAAAAAAAAAAAAAGAAAGAAAAGGATGAAATGGGCTTCATGGACAAGCCTGAAAAATGCTGTGGGTGAAGTTGTGTCTAAGGTGATGTGTAATTCCAAATAAGTATTTTACAAACTTATCTAAATGACCCCCTTTTAAGTTGGGAACATTTGATACATCAAAAATCCATGACAAATATCTGTAACAAAAATCAAAAAACAATTCAGAAAAATATAATTACCTGACTATCTAATACTAACTACCCTTGAGGGCCACTGAGTGATTCATTTCAGTAGTCTCTGAATAGAGCCAAACATCATGTTACCTTGAGTTCAAAAAAGACTGTACAGTTTTCAAAGAGCTTTCACATGCTTTAGCATTCATAAAATCCTCAATCCAATGAAAAACTTAAAGAAATATAATGGCTACATAAAGAGGAAAATAAAGACAGGTATTCTAAATGTACATGAGAGTACTCATCAGTTCTTAGCTAAACTCTATCCTCACACCTTAAGGCAAAAACATGGCCCTCAGGATGGAAAGTGAAGTAGTCCACTAACTGGTCTCTCACTTGTGACCCTCCCTCAAGGCTCAAGGAAGGAGGTCACCTCAAGCAGAACTCCATGGGTTATAGCAAGAGAATACTGCCCTGTTTCCAGAAATACCCAATCTCTCTACATAAGCAAGTCATTTCAGAAATGACAACTAGAGCATAGATCATTAATGGGGTCACAAAGTAAGCAGCAGACAAAAGATTCAGACACAATCTTTGGCCTTCAAATAATTAGAAATTATTACCTTCCCTAGAACTGCTTTGAAAAATAAGTCATCTTTATACCAAATTACAATAGGAATGCAAAATTACAGAGATTTCACTGCAAGAGATTATAAATGATAAACATGTCCACATGTTCAGAGGTTTGAAGAAGAGACTCTTATCTGAAGACATCACTTAAAAATGCTAATCACAGGGATCCCTGGGTGGCGCAGCAGTTTAGCGCCTGCCTTTGGCCCAGGGCGCGATCCTGGAGACCCGGGATCGAATCCCACGTCGGGCTCCCGGTGCATGGAGCCTGCTTCTCCCTCTGCCTATGTCTCTGCCTCTCTCTCTCTGTGACTATCATAAATAAATAAAAATTAAAAAAAAAATGCTAATCACAAAAAAAATGCTAATCACTCACATGCAAGATATAACAGTCATATAAACTGATCAGTTTTTAATGTATCAGAATTTTCATATTCAAAGGAGTATCACCCTCAAAATAACAACCTTATGGAGGCAATACACTTATTTCAAGATCAAATTATTTTGAGAGTCCCCTTTGGAAACTTCCCTCAGAGATTTTGGAATGTCCATTTAAATTTCTCCTATTTTCCTAGTTGGGAATAAAATGAATACAGTCCTCTGGAATATGATTAGGCATTACATACTAAAGGCCTTAAGAATGTGCCAACTTGGGATGCCTGGGTGGCTCAGCGGTTGAGCATCTGCCTTTGGCCCAAGGCGTAATCCTGGGGTCCCGGGATCGAGTCCTGAGTTGGGCTCCCTGCATGGAGCCTGCTTCTCCTCTCTCTGCCTGTGTCTCTACCTTTCTCTCTGTGTGTCTCATGAATAAATAAATAAAATATTTTTTTAAAAAATTTATTTTCAGTTCTCTTATCACTGCCTATAAAAATCACTTCAAAACGTATTTAACGTCCAGGTCCAAAAGTGGCTCAGTATAATTTCTGTTGCATTCTGTTGTTCAAAGCAAGTCACTAAATCCACCTGATTGAAGGAGGGGGGAACAGAACCCCTGGCTTGGTGAAAGAAGTGGCATGTGCTAGAGGGGACACCATTGAAGACAGTCTACCATGTTAGTTTAAACAACATGCTGAGGCCTTGAAGCCTTCTGATTGCTCTTCCTGGACCCGCCTTCCTCCTGTCCCTTAATTCCATTGCCAGATAACCATTGTCTCTTTCCCCATGTTTTTTTATTTTCTTGCTTTTCATGATCGTTTTACCATATATGTAGGTATCTCTAAATAATGTATTATTTAGCTTGCAAGATTGATATGTGTTTATTTCTTAAAATAATCTCTTAAGTTTCAATTTAGAATGCCTACATTAAAGATTATTTATAGAACGCAGAAAAGCCAAAAGAAAAAGAACTAAAACAGCTTCTATTCCTAATTCTTAGGTATAATCATTGGAAACATTCTGGTATAAGTTAACACATTTGCACACTCCTCAATTTGTATCCTCTTGTTCTCGGAGTCTGTTTCTTGAGTTTGATTCATAAGGGCTTTTGCTTTATCTGATTCTATAATAATTGGTTTCTGAATTTTAAATGACAAATGGGAAGAACTTGGATTTGTGAGAAGTTCATTTAACCATTTGATTCTGTGAGGATGGTTAGTTTCCATAGTAAAGGATGGATACCTCTGTGTGTGTGTGTGTATACGTGTGTGTACATACATGTACTGAGTGATAATTCTTTTGGCCTAGAACCACACTTTAAGAGCTTCCGTCCTACAGTGATTTTTAGTGAATGTATTGTAGTTCATCACATAAATGTATCATACTTTTATTAGCCAATTCCTTATAAATCAGGCTGTGTAGTGTTACTCAACCACTGAGTCACCCAGGCATCCTGAAAATAAATTTTTTATTGCTGTTTTAAATATCTTCTATATGATAAATCATCTTTTGTAGGATGAAAGCTTTAATTTGTAAGTTATCTATATCTAAAGTGAGTAATATAATAGCATTTTATATTCAAACTATACAAAGTTTATTTTCTTATGGGATTTCAAAAAATGTTAGAACAGCAGCACAATCACTGATCATCCAATGTCAGTTTCCTTGTCATAAATAAGACAGAGAAGTACAGACCAATCTTATCTTTTTGTTCAGCATTTTTGTATTTGGGGTACAACAACTTAGTGAAATGAAGAAGCATGACACTGAAAAACATATTTTAGAATAGTTTAAGTAACACAGGCATCCTCTACAAAGATGTGAATATTGACTAGCTAAACCATCTGGAACTAGCAATTTTTTATGAATAGCGTTTTGACGACTTTATCAAATTCCTCCATGAACATCCTTCCAGGTAAGTGTTCAACCTCTTCCTTAAATACTTTGGTAATGTATTTTCCCCTGAAAATATTCATTTCATCTCCAATTCATCAGAAAAATGATATACATAGTATTCTCTTATGTGTAAACAGACAATAGACTGAAAACATACATAACAAAATAACAGGAATTTACCTGCATGTTGGGAAATCTTTATATCATATTTTAAATATTCTATTTCCTGAATTTTCCAAAGTGAGTGTTACACTTTTAAAATGAAAAAAAAAATGTAAAGAATAAGCAAGGAAGCATTGTTTAGCTCCTGCCCTAAGAATGAGACAGCATCTCACTCATCCGTCTACATGGCTGACAGAAATCATCCATGAGAAAACCTGAAAACTAAACTCTGACTTGACCACAATCTTTCCTTATGGTAGAAGTAACAATTTGAATTACTTGAGCATTTGCCACTAATACCCACAAAACAGATTAACTATGAGGAAGGAAACAATCGATGCTTGCAAGAGATTTCATAAGATCCCTAGAATAATTTTGTTCCATCAAGTCTGTAACCGTTCCAATCAGCCCACTTAACAGGACTGCTCCCGTGCCTTTTAAAATTCATTGTTGTCTCTAGCTTTGCAGGGAATGGGATCCAGTTCTCAGCCCAACAATCTGCAGAGGACAAGCACACAAAATATCATCCCAGTGGACACAATAATGCAGCAGGAACCACAGGCTCCAGCCCTCCTCTTTCTGCCATTATCATAATTTATGCATCCTTGGAGATTAGAGTATAAAACAATGATTAATGCTGAGGAAGTCAACAGCATCAAAGGTTTAGAAGTGACCACTGGCCTTAAAGAAGAAAATCATAGTTCAATCACACAAATGTTTATCAAACCTGTATTTTTAAAAATTCACAGAAAAATGAAATCACTAAGCTACCACAATCCTAACTATCGTGGTCCTAATCTTTAAATGCTTTGGTTTCCTTTTGTCTAGGTCTGTCTTTCTGTGATCCTACATACAATCTGGGTTTTTATATCTCTGTGTAGCACTTGATTTTATCAAACTAATAATACTAGCCTATAAAGTCACCAAGCAATAAAATTTAATAAGAGCAGTACTTTGAGCTATTAGAGATGCCATTATAACATAATGTTAACATCATCACTATATAGTTTATATAAGACAGATGTCACCATAATAAATTACTAACAATACTGGAGATATCTTTTCAATCCTCTGGAAAAGGCCAGGGTACACAACGTACAGAAGTAAAACTTACTTTCAAGAAATACAAACATTAGAAAATAGTTATAGTCTCTATATAAAAGGGAAACTAGTAATCCCAGAAGTTTTGGTGATGACACTGATGCCTCAAGAAGATTTTGGGCCTTGAATAATATAACATGTCAGCAAGGATACATGGAATTAGATTTCTTTAAGAATTGGATATATCTGCATTGAGCTGCCCTAATTTGTGATACCATGTTGCTTAAAACCTATATACTATACTGTGTTATACCTACAATAGTGGCTTTCAAATTTCTTTTACCCATTAATTACCCACATGAAGAAATATGTTTTATCTGCACTGATACATACTCTACACCCACAGAACAAAAGTTTCAGGAAACAATATTTTTTTCTTACTATATGTTATTTTCTCTGATAATTGCTATTCTATTCTATTTTTTTTAATTCACTTTAAGACCCACTACATTGATTTCATTACCCACAAGTGGATCACAACCTATCATTTGAAAACTACCAATAGGCCTTTCTTAATGCTTAGGATGAAGGGGAGAAAAAAGAATAATATCACAGACCCACTATGTACCATGAAAACATGCAGTAAGTAAGATATCATTTGTGTCCTCATTCTTACACCAACCCTGTTAGGCAGGTCATGTTCATTCATTTCAATAAAGGTACCATCCTTGCAACAAATGTTGCCTGCGTGCTTATTATTTGTTAGGTGTCGGTGCTAAAACCGGGAATAGCTGAGCAGTGAACAAAACCCATACAGTCTATGCCCTCAAAACACTAGATTCCATGGAAAAAAGATCTTAAATGGGAGGTAAGTGCTACAGAGAAAAAGCATGGCATTCTATGACAGCGCATAACAGATCCAAGTTAGATGGAGAGATTTTTAAAGGATTCCAAAAGAAGTATCGCATGAACACAGACTTCAAGGATACCCAGGAATTAGGTAGGGAAAAGTGGTATGGTGGACGGCAGGGACCGCACTGACTAAAAGTACACTTGAGGCAGGTAGGAATTTGGGTCAAAAGAAGAAAAAGCCCAGGGTAACTATCACTGAGCACAAGGGAAATGAGGCCAAAAGAGTCTGGTGTCAAGCCATGCTGGGTCTCAGGGGGCATATGAAGGACTTTGGACTTAATCAGGTGTAAAGAGAAGCTACTGAACAAGGAGTGAAAGGTAGGGAAGAGGACCAGATAGGTTTTCCAAAGATTACTCCTGCTGTTCTGTGGAGAACGGACTGTCACTAGGCAAAGCCGAATATAAGTTTAGTTAGGCAGCCACAGCAAAAGCCTGAGTGAAAAATGGTACAGACTTCAATGCAAGTGATGGCAATGGAGGAGAAGTTAGCCAACTTGACCCAAGAGACAGAACTGGACAAGAAAAATCAATGCGTAAGCAGAGTAAGCGGAGAGACAAACACAGAGAGGATGACTCCCAGGTTCCTGATACAAACAACTCTAAGATGGGAAAGTCGTAGAAGGAGCCAAGCTTGAGGGCAAGAGCCGACGTTCAGTTTAAGATCTCCATAAGGAGAAACTCGAGACGAGCCTTCAAATAGACAGTCTGATTATCACACACCTAATAAATGTCAGAGACAGACTGGAATCCTGCCAGGTCTACTTGACATCAAAGTTCTTTCGCGACACTGAAATGCAGATGAGAATGATGATGGTGAGAATGTGGAACATGATAAAGCATCAACTGACAGTTTCTGAACTTATACAATGTGCTAGGTGCTCACAACCACCTGACCCCTACTGAAGAAGCTGCCCTTAGAGAGGGGCACTGCAGGGGAACCCTGCAGAAGTTGACAAAGGAGCAACATCAGGATTTAAACTCAGATCTAGACAGACTCCAAAAGTTATGCTACTGACCTCTAAACCATAATGCCACTCAAATCCAGAAGTGAGGACACTAGTACCTTTAACTCCCAACCACCTGCCAACAAACTTTAAAGTTTCCTGAAGGCAGAGCAGTGCTCAACTCATCTCTGTGAATTCTATCACAATGCATCATTAATGGTTTGCTGAATGAATGTGAAGAAGGCATGCTCTCGATTTGCTGTTAACAAGGTTTAGGTTTGGAAAATCACCTAGAGGCTACATATCACTAACTTTTTTATAATGTATATAATTAAATTCAAAACACATCAGTAGGGATCCCTGGGTGGCGCAGCGGTTTAGCGCCTGCCTTTGGCCCAGGGTGCAATCCTGGAGTCCCAGGATCGAGTCCCACGTCGGGCTCCTGGCACGGAGTCTGCTTCTCCCTTCTCCTGTGTCTCTGCCTCTCTCTCTCTCTCTCTCTCTCTCTCTGTCTACCATAAATAAACAAAATCTTAAAAATAAACAAATAAAATAAAACCAAAAAGAATAAAGTTAGCTCAAAATTAATCTCAAGGTATACACTGTAAGGAGGTCTTCTAAGAAAGAAAACTTGGTTCCATTTATCCAATAAATACTGAACATCTTTTCAGTATGCAAGAAGTTATTGTACTTCCTAGAATCTAAGAAATTACTGCAAGTAAGATGCACCAGTCTATCACTATCTAAAAAAAGAGGGAAAATTAAATGATGGTACAATGGTTTCTTATGTAAAATTAATTTATTCAGTTTTTAGAACAGATTTATTTTAAATCTGACACCACTGTGCATACATAAAACATAAAATACAAGCACAATGAATTAGTCAAAATATTCCTAAAACTTTTTCAAATCAGAAAGCAACTCTTCTGAACTGCTTTTCAACCCAGAGTTCTCAACCCAGATTTTCCACATAATACCATCCGTTGTGCTACCAGGGGAACTTAATAATGCAGCTTTTCCAAAACAAAATTAAATGTTTTCCTACTGCCTCCAAGACTTTTTCCCAAGCTGCTGACACTCTTTCTGTAATAGATGCTGACCTTGCAAGAGGAGGTCAACAAAAAGTTTTCAGATTAAAATCATGCCTCATATTACTTTCTCAAATGATCCTGAAAAGTCAATCATTGCAGGTGTCCAATCGTATACCAGGACTCACAGCCAAGTTCTTCCATGCCTAGGCAATGACATCACAACAGCTGCCTGGCTTGCAGTGATTACAAGATCCCATCCATTGTAGATACATCATGATTTCAGACATTAAACTATGGAAGAAAATGTGACCTGGAATCAATAAGGTAAACTGGCTCAAATTCTACAAGATTATATATAGACACTTATAACATGAAAGCCTCATCTGGAAAGGAAGATGTGGTTCATTGTAATTTTGTACCCAATTTTTCACTGTTCTTCCTAGAGAGAATTCTACATACCTGTCTGTTGGCACATGACTTGCAGTGGCCTTTTTCATGGAAGTAATGGCCAAAGAAATGCGAATACAGGTGACTCTGCATCAGATAAAAGGTTCAAACAACAAATAGATTCTCTTAGTTGGAGATCTGCCATAAAGTACTTTAAAAACTCCTCTCTTAGTACACCTGGGTGGCTCAGTGGTTGAGAATCTGCCTTTGACTCAGGTTGTGATCCCAGGGTCCTGGGATTGAGTCCTGAGTCAGACTCCCTGCAGGGAGGCTGCTCCCCGCTCTGCCTATGTCTCTGCCTCTCTTTCTCTCATGAATAAATAAATAAAATCTTTAAGAAAAACAAAGAAACAAACAAAAAAACCCCTCCTCTCTCAAAATGAAAATGCACCCAAGCAGTATGGAAACAGATAACAAAGTATAAAGTACAATTCTTGAAAAAATTTAAATACCACTTATAGCTGGAAAATAATTTCTGTAATTCTAACAAACCCATGATTAATCACACACAGTATGGATGTAAAATTATACATAGAGAGATTCAACAAGAAATCAAAGCTTATAATGATAAATACTTGAAAGATGATTTTTACATTGAAAAATAGCTAAATACAACTCAACTGATTGTGTGGGAGGATTCACACCCAATTATTCATGCACAGAAAATTAATTATAGGCTTTTCTATAGTCTATATTACATATATATACACCCACATAACACTCATCCTCTTTGGACTCATTTCTCTATCATTCAGACTTCCTGTATACCTGCCGTATAATATCAAGGTACTTGTTATCCTAAATTCCCAAAGACTGAAAGAGAAGGTCACCTGGAATGGAATTATTTAGTTCCTTAAGGTAAAGATTTTGTTGTAACCTTGGACAACTTCATTAAACTATTTAGGCATCAATTTCCTCATAAGGAAAATGGGGATAATACCATCTTCCTCAAAGAGCAAATGCTAGGATTAGGATACATTATAACAAACTCAAACCACTGCCTGAATAAAGGGTTCCTTTTTTAAAAGCTAGCTGGAGTTCCACTACAGTTAAGGTGAATTAGGATTTAGATCAATGTTCCTATTCGTAAAAAAATAGAACAGATGAATAAAATATAAAAAAGAGCAACTGTTCAAAGGCATCAAAGAATTACCCAAAAAGTATCAAATTACACTGAGCCAAGATTCAGGAGAAGAAATCTTCAAAAAAAATTATTCTAGCATTTAAGGCCACATTTCTCCTAAAGACAGACTGATTCCAGGAAAAGCATGTAAGAGGCTAAAAGCTGATCAGAGTTTTCAAATCACCAGCAGGTTAAGAGGACAAAACTGGAATTCAGAGCCTATAAAAGGGAGGAGGTCCCAGGAAGCACATTGGGCTTTGGACTGGGACCCCAGATAATTAGAACTTCTCATGAGAAAAGTGAAAAGGAAATAGATGAATCCTCACAGAGAGTGAAGCACATCTTCAAATCATCTAAATCTCTGATTGGAAGAGAAGGAAGGATGGGGTACAGGGATGGGAGACTGCTCATGCTCCTAGACTAAATGCAAAAAAAAAAAAAAAAAAAAAAGCAAATCCTTACTCTGGGCCTTAAAATAAATGTATGGTTTTGAATATATAATAACTGGCACTCAGGGATCCCTGGGTGGCGCAGCGGTTTGGCACCTGCCTTCGGCCCAGGGCGCGATCCTGGAGACCCGGGATCGAATCCCACGTCGGGCTCCCAGTGCATGGAGCCTGCTTCTCTCTCTGCCTGTGTCTCTGCCTCTCTCTCTCTCTCTCTGTGACTATCATAAATAAATAAAAATTTTTTTAAAAAATTTAATAAAAAAAAAAAACTGGCACTCAAAAAACAACCAAGAAAACAAGAACAAAAGTAAAGTGACTGAAAACTAGTGGGTCCCACAGTCAAGAAAAACAGACCCAGAAGAGATTCAAATAATGGTGTTAAAAGATACAGACACTAAAATAGCGTTGCTTAAGGGGACGTGGGGGAGCAGTATTACCAGGAACAGCTAGGTAAATAATGGTGACAATCACCCAAAATTAATGACAAAAACCAAATCCTAGATTCAAGAAGTAGTCCAGACTTCAAGCAGGACAAATACAAAGCAACACAACATAGCACAACTGTCGAAAACACAACATGGAAAAAAAAAAAAAATGGGGCACCTGGGTGGCTCAGCAGTTTAGTGCCTGCCTTTGGCCTAGGTCATGATCCTGTAGTCCCAGGATCAAGTCCCACATCAGGCTCCCTGCATGGAGCCTGCTTCTCTCTCTGCCTATGTATCTATCTGCCTCTCTCTCTGTGTGTCTCTCATGAATAAATAAGTAAAATCTTAAAAAAAAAAAAATGAAGAGGAAAACCTTAAAAACAGCCAGAAAAAAAAAAAAAAGAAAGAAAATCACCACGGAAGGAACAACAGTAAGACTTACGGTTGACTTTCCAGCAGAAATGATCAAAGCCAAAAGACAATGAGGTAATAGTTTTAAAATTTGTGGGAAAATATCAACAGATAACTAGATGTTTATACCCAATGAAAATGTCAAAGATAAAGAGGCTACCTTGGGGAGGAGGCTAGCAAACAGCAGCAGTTTGTGAAATTCCAAATCCTCAGGTAAGGGATAAGGCCTCCCACTAAAGAGCAATTGTTGGGAGTGGAACCAAAACTGAACAAAGAAAATATAAAGGAAAAAAAAAAGAAAGAAAGAAAATAGGAAGCAAAGAGAAGGTTCAGATAAAAGTGGGAGAAGAGATCAGAGCCAAAGAAATTACACGGTATACCATTACATACTTTTAACCACCACATGAAATAGCAGAAGACTAAATCCAGTGAAGTTATAAAGCCACCTAACTGCTCCTCCTCCTAACATTACAGGAAAATCAATTTCACATATAAATGAGCAACAAAAACATGTTAAGAGAAAATCCCATAGGTTCAGCTCAGATCATGATATCAGGGCTAGGAGATTGAGCCTTGCACTGAACGTGAAATTAAGAATCTCTCTCTCCCTGGGTGCCTGGGTGGTTACACATTTGACTTTGGGTTTTGGCTCATGTCATGATCTCGGGGTCATGAGATTGAGCCCCATTTCAGGCTCTGCACTCAGCACTGAGTCTGCTTGAGATTCCTTCCCACTCCCACTTCCCTCCCCGACCCCGCTTCGCCCCCAGACTTGCACATACTCTCTCTGACTCTAAAAAATACAGTAAAATCTTAAAAAAACACACACACACACACACACACACACACGATTCTCCCTCTCCCTCTCCCTCTCCCTCCTCCTCTCTTTCACCCTCTCTAAAAAAAATAAATATTTTTTAAAAAGAAAATCCCATAGGAACTTACAATAAGACAAATCAGAATAAGATTCAGACTACTATCCCTACAACCAGAAAGACAGGACCACATAATAATTAAAACTATAACTTCCTATTTCAAAATAGTTTAAGTACATTAAGAAAATTGTAAGACATGAAAGAAAACAGAATTCTAAAAATGTACAAATGAACAAATGAGGTAATAAACTCAGGAAAGAATAAAAATAAAAAGGAAAAAAGAATAAGAAAACTAATTAGAGGAAATACAAAAAATAAACACAATAGATAATGCCTGAAGAGAAACAGAAGGTTAGGAGGAAGGGAGAGTCATTTCCAAAAGAAGTGAGGAAACGGATAAAAAGAATTCTAGGGCAGCCTGGGTGGCTCAACTGCCTTCAGGCCCAGGACGTGATTCTGGAGCCCCAGGACTGAGTTCCACGTTGAGTTCCTGTTTCTCCCTCTGCCTGTGTTTCTGCCTCTCTCTGTGTGTCTCTCATGAATAAATAAATAAAATATTTAAAAAAAAAGAATTCTAAATAAAGTAGCAAGTACTGAGGAGAGGTGAAGAAAACAGATGAATTAGAAAAGACAAAAAGAAGAAATCAAAAGCAAGAGAATACTAAAATAATTCAAGAAAATACTCAAAAAGAAAAAAAGACTTGAAATCACATATTGAAAAAGCATACCTAAAAAAAAAGAAAAAAAAGGCATACCTAGCACCTGAGAACATCCAACCAACACATAGTCTAATAAAATTACCTGGCTTTGAGCCAAAATAGAATAATAGCAGACACGGGATTTACCTCCTATCTGAACAATAAAAAACAAACAAAAAAAATGAAACAAGCGTTCTCAAAACACTGGACATCAGGAAATGACAACAGTGATCCCTGAGAGTAAGAAACAAATGAGGTAAGCCTACAATTGCACCAGCTTACTGCCTACAGCAAGTCTCCAGGCCGAAACATAGGAGACTGAGGCCAGGATGATCCCATCAGACTCCCTGAATTGAAGAGACTTAGCTAGGGGGGTAACGGAAACTCAAAGTGGCTAGAGTTAGCAGGAAGAATACCAAAAGGAAAGTGCTGCCTAGAGAACTCTGGAAGCCTTCAGAGGCTACCTTCAGTATTCAGAACTGTGCTGATCTGAATGTGCATGTGAGGAAACTACCCAAGGATGAGGAAAGAATCATCCAAGAGAATTGGAGGCAACAGTGCCCACACTCATACATGGCAGAACAGTGACTGTTCCTTCCAGCTAGACTGGAAAAACACTCATGATTCACTGGGCACCAGGTAGAGTACAAAGAAGGGTCTGGCCTCAGTAGTCAGGAATAATTAGTCCCAGATTAAATACTGCTTTGGCCCTAACTAATCTTAAAAGAACGACCCAAAAGGATCAAACTGTTTCCAAGTAAGTTAACTGTGTCCCAGAACAAAGCTCACTAATATTTATAGGGATACAAAAACATCCAGGACTCAAGAAGGTAAATTCACTATTTCTGGCATCCAATTAAAGATCACCAGGAATGCAAAGAAGCAGAAAAATACAAACTAATTCATTATCCTGAAGACTGGTAAATAAAGGGAAAGAAGCAACCATTTATCCTGCCTTTACCCAAGACCAGTAACACATTTACCAAATAGTAAACAAGGGATAGTGTGTCTCCTAGTAAAAGTACTCCTACTAATAAATAAATCTAGACAAGTGAGCAGCAACACCTGTTAACATAAAAAAACCGGGGGTAACTAGACATTAGATGTCTCCACATGAAAAAACATACCACCACCTATATCCTGACAAAGAGATCAAACATGATTTCAATCAAGCCTTTGGACCCAACAGCAAATTTGTGGAAATACAAAGGAGAGAGGACCATGTTAAAGTGCATCCTGAGTACACAATCAGCAAAGTATGGACTATGGGAACCTCTACAAGTCACATGCCTGGTGTTCTTCAATAAATGAATTTCAATGGAAAGAAAACAATGGAAAGCAAGCTTCTAATTTAAAAGAAATTTAGGGGTGCCTGGGTGGTTCAGCCAGTTAAACGTTCAACTCTTGGTTTTGGTTCATGTCATGATCTCAGGGTGGTGGGATGGATTCCCACATTGAGCTGTGCACTCAGCAGAGTCTGCTTGCAATTCTCTCCCTCTCTGTCTCTGTCTCTGTCTCTCTCTCTCTCTCTCTCTCCCTCCACCCCTCTCTCGGCTCACATGCTCTAAAAATAAAATCTCTTAAGTAAATAAATAATTTAAAGTGATAAATTTAAGAATCCTTAAATTTGCAAGACTAAACTATGCTGCCTTGGAGGCACATCTGAGTGATAAAATAATAAGCACAGAAAGTGATGACTATAAAGTTAGGATAGTGATTATTTTAAGAGAGGAAGGAGTTGAGATTAGGGTGGACCATATGAAATATTAGCCATAAAAAGGAACGCAGTAGTGATACATGCTATAACATGGATGAAACTCGAAAACATTATGCTATGTGAAAGTAGACAAACATAAAAGGCCACATATATTATGATTCATTCACATGAAATGTCTACACTAAGCAAATCCATAATGACAAAGTAGATTAATGCTCGCCAAGGGATGGGAAGAAAGGGAATGGGGAAAGCCTGCTGATGGGCATGGGGTTTCTCTTTAAGGATAAAAATGTTCTAGAATTAGGCAGTGGTGATGACTGTACAACCCTGTGAATATACCACAAAACCACTGACTAGTACACTTTAAAATGGTGAATTTTATGGTATGTAAATTATATCTAAAATTTTAAGACAAAAATCATTACAAATGTATAAAATCATTTCATAATAAAAGGTTCAATTTATTAGGAAGAAATCATTTTAAGTTAGTATCCAACCATAAAGAAGCCACATAAACTATAAAAAACAAAAGTTGACAGAACTACAAGGATAAATGAAAAAGCAACCACGATCATAGAATGAGATTTTAATATACATTTCTTCTGCAAGTGAAAGAACAAAACAACAAAAAATTGGTAAGGGCATAAATGAATGGAAAAAATCAACCTCACAGAACACTATAACCGCAACCACACAATATACCTTATTTTAAAGTACACGTGGAACATTTACAAAAATTGACCAAATTCTGGGCCAAAACCCAAGTCCTGACAAATTTCACAGAATTAAAATCAGATATAGCAAGGGGTCAGCAACATTGCCACTGCCACCCTATACCTCAGAGCATTAATAAAAAATTTTTTTTAAAAAATCAATTCCGGGATCCCTGGGTGGCACAGCGGTTTGGCGCCTGCCTTTGGCCCAGGGCACAATCCTGGAGACCCGGGATCAAATCCCACATCGGGCTCTGGGTGCATGGAGCCTGCTTCTCCCTCTGCCTGTGTCTCTGCCTCTCTCTCTGTGACTATCATAAATAAATAAAAATTAAAAATTAAAAAAATTAAAAAATAAAAAATAAACAAATCAATTCCAGGTGAATTGCAGACTGTATGTGAAAGGTAAAATTAAATGTTAAAACCTCTAGAATACAGGAGAAAATCTTTTAAATCCATGGAATAGGGAAAGAGTTTTAAAATAGGACAAAAATCACTAAACATAAAGAAAACTATTAATAAATTGGACATGAAAAGTAAAAATTTCTGTTCAGCAAAAGACTCGATTAAAAGTAGAAAGATAGACCATAGAATAGAAGATAACTGTAACACATATAATCACTGAAGGGCTTTAAATACACAAAGTACTAAAAAAAAAAAAACCAAGATAGTCAAATAACCAATAAATATACTAAAAGATCTTCAACTTCACCAGTAATCAGGAAATGCAAATTACAACCAAAATGAAATAAACTATACAACCACCCAGAAATACTAAAATTGAAGAGACTTTAAGATTTTATTTATTTGACAGAGACAGAGAGCATAAGCAGTGGCAGGCAGAAGGAGAAGCAGGGAGCCCAGATGCAAGGCTCAAACCCAGAACCCTGGGATCATGATCTGAGCAGAAGGCAGACACTTAACCTACTTGAGCCACCCAGGCGCCCCAAACAGACATTTTATATTAAGTGTTGGTGAAGACATGGAACAACAGAATTTCGCATACACTGATGGAATGCAAATTGGTTCAACTACATTGGAAAACCGCTTGGCATTTTATGCTAATGTTAAACATACACATACACTGACCTAGCAATTTCATTCCTAATTACGTTAACAGAAATGTGAATACATAAGCACCAGAGAGAGTACAATAATGACATATGGCCACATTACTTGAAACAGCCCAAACAAAGGAGAAACATTAATGTCTATCAACAATAGAATGGACCAATTATGGCATATTCAGCTAATGGAACACTGTACAGCAATGAATAAAATGAGCAAATCATAGGGCCACAGAGCAAAGATAATCTCATAAATTTAATGTTTAGCAAAAGAAACCAAAATACACATGACTGCATGATTCCACTTACATATGTTCAAAAACGGGCAAAAATGATCAATGCTGTTAGAAGGGTTCTCTTTAGGGAGAATGGAGGCAGTGATGATTGGAAAGACATGTAAGACATGTAAGAATGGTTTGTAAGATACTAATAACATTTCATTTCTTGACCTGGGTGCGAGTTACATGATGTTTTAACTTTGTGATAGTTCATCAAGTTGTTCACATATATAGAGAGAAAAAATTAGAATGTAACATGTTCCGCCAGGTAATTTTCTTCTCTGAAATCCTTGGGCTTTTGGGGGCAGGAATGATACTTACCCTAATGATCAAATGATCTTATTGGTTCTTAATCACTAGGACATACTCAGAGGTTAAAAGGCATAATATATGATTTCAGAAATGGGGTAGCAGAAAGTCATCAATTTCACCAGCAGTGAAATTCCTGAATTTGCATCCATGTTTGATTTAATTGGCATGGCAGGGTGGAGAGAGGGCCAGTAGATAGCCCATATATTTTTATTGTACCTAAGCTTTCAAGTGAGCAAATGAGAGAAATTTACCTTGTAAACTTTTTTTTTTTTAATGTTTGTATTTATAACTCACATCAATGGGTCTTAAAACCACAATCTGAAGCAGAATACAGTTGTGTGTTTCTTATTATCCCGGTGATAAGAATGAGTGATTTTTATATCCCTGACATAAATTAAGACATTCAAAACTCCTTTGCAAAAGAAAAATAGATGAAAGGAATCTACCTCCTCCAAATTTTAGCAAGCACCCAAGAATTTATTCAACATATAACACAATAATAAAAGCAATTCATCATTTCCTGAGTTTTACCAAGTACGGGCACTTGCTAAGCATTTAAGATATTTGTTTTATTGTACCAACAACACTGCAAGAAAGATTATTTTCCCCCATTTTACAGATAAGAAAACTGAGGCTTAGAGAAGTTGAATAATTTGCATCATTCACATGGTTAATCAGTTCTTTAGTTTGGTGTAAACAATGTTTTCTATTTATATTTTCTATTTTGTGTCAGTTTTTTTATCTTGAAATTTTAAGCCTAAATATTATATAGAGCAGGGAACTTGCACATATATGTACATCCATTCACATTAACAATGGTTTTAAAGACAAAAAAGTATACTCACATCAGCAATCCCCTGTGTATCACTGCACCCGAACAGAGCTTAGGTTTGCTCTAAGAAACAAAACGGGACTTCTCAATGATAGAGGAGCAAGCCAAAGCACTGCATATAGTAAGTCTACAAAGCATTAACTGGATTAATTAGCAAAGGATTTGAGAAGCAGCTTGGAGCTAGGAAACCAAAACACTAAATTGTTTAAATACTTTGGCAAAAGATCAAGGTTTCTAGGCAGCACTGGGTCTCCTTCCATCCTTTTCATTCCATGTTTTAACACATTTAACCTGTCTGAGGTACTTTTTCATAAGATATGAATGACATTGTCAAAATACCAACAAGAAAAGTGAATTAAAAAAATTCTGCAAGCTGTTACCAATTCTGCCAACATGTGAGAGCCCAGGCAACATTAATTACAAATCAATCGCGAAGGACATAAACAGCTCTTATCACTAGTAAACTCTCCCTCTACAATAACTTGCTTTAGAGAAAAAGAGAAAAAAAAAAAAAAACAAAGCAAATGTCTCCTCTATTATACTTGGTGAACTAATCAGGACAAAGAAACAAAATAAAACAGGAGAAAATGCACCGAATGGCAAATGTGAAAAAGGAATCCTCGCCAGATGAACGTCTGGAATGTTACAAGAGCAGTACTATCATTTATAAATAACGAAGAGGAAGTGGTCAAGGCAGGGACACTTACTGAATGGGTTTCTGGTTTCCAGGAAGTAAGAATTTTTACAACGCAACTGATTTTCACAAACACATATGGCAGCAAAATGATAAAAGAAAGCTTTCAACTACACAGTCATGCAGGGGACAAAAAAATCTGTTGTCCCTCTAGTTTCATGAGGGCCAAGCTCAGACATCACCAGTCCCCCACCCCCATCACACACAAATCTAATAGAGATTTAGACACACACAAATATCTAATCAAAATAATAAACTCAAAAATCCAATGGTCATTCTAGAAATCTGGTTAACCTAAACTCTGCCCACAAACTACTAACTACCCTCACTCACTCTTTGTCTTGGATATCTCTGAATTTTCCTTTAAAAGTTTCATAAGACATTAGGAAAAAAATCTGAGTAGCTTTCTGCCACTCCTCCACAACACACTTCATTTATTCCATTGGAAGAAAAGACTAAGTAGAAGGGAATCACTAACTTTCTATCAAAATACATTCTGATTTCCATTAGATCCACTGGGGTTGGCGATTAATATAGAATATAAAAGTCAGGGATCCCTGGGTGGTTCAGTGGTTTAGCGCCTGCCTTCGGCCCGGGGAGTGATCCTGGAGTCCAGGATGGAGTCCCACATCAGGCTCCCTGCATGGAGCCTGCTTCTCCCTCGGCCTGTGTCTGTCTGTCTGTCTGTCTCTCTCATGAATAAATAAAATCTTTTTAAAAAATAGAATATAAAAGTGGGGAGAGCTCCCGCTATGAAGCCTGGCACAAGCAGTGTGATTGGGGCAGTTTTCTTAGCCTCCATCAAATAACTAATACGCTCCATTTTGCAGTTATGAGGATTATAGAACCTATTTGTAAAGTATCCAGCAGTGTGTCTGACACACAGTAGGTGTGTAGCATTTACTATTATTTCTTCTTGACTCTTGGCACATTGTAGGTTAAGTTTCATGGATAATAAGTCTTTGGTGAACCAGAAATCTTACTGACAGTTACATTAACAAGGCAGTGGTAGATTATGGTACTTTGTTATATGCCAATTGTGAACAAAATTTACCCCAGTGTGTCCAAGGCATTGTGTCTCCAAAGAGTTCAGAACACTCACACATCAATTCTGACTTTTACAAAATAACTGTGAGGAAAGGCCAATGGGCAATAATACCACGGGGTCCATATATGAATTAACAAGACTGAAGGAAATCAGAGAGTTAACAGAGTAACCAAGCTCATGCAAATTAGCTGACTATGGATGTTTTACTCACTAGTCTTGGCCGCCTGTGAGAGGAAAAAAGTAAACAAACTTATTTATTCAAATAAAATTATGAAGAGGAAAAATATGGTTTGAAAAAAAGCTAATATACTTAGCTTTTTTAATTAAAAGAGGAGAATACAAAATACAATTTACAAAGAAAAGTGGCCCAAAAGCTAAGTAGGCAGGTAAAATGTATTATATTTTGGTCTAAGTTTTTAAATATTTCATTTTATAGGATTTTTTTAACTGACTTAATATAACACACTATTATTTCAAATTTGAGAAAATACTAAAATATTACTCATCATAACAAATTTTTATACAGGTGTACATTGCTTTTTTAAAATAATTTTTAATGCTGTTTTATAAGTAGTTATTCACATTACAAAATTCACCAGACTTTTTTTTAGAAGTTCCATTTCTGTTTCATTTGATAGTGACTTATTACAAAAACAGTAACAACATAAAGGGCATCTGGGTGGCACAGTCAGTCTCTTAGCTTCAGCTAAGGTCATCATCTCAGGGTCATGAGACCAAGCCCCTTGTGGGGCTCCACATAAAGTGTGGAATCCACTTGGGATTCTCTCTCCCTCTCCCACTGCCCCTCCCACTCATGCTCTTTCTAAGATAAATAAATCTTTAAAAAAAATGGTAACAATATAAAATTATTTGAAGTATTAATTGCATAAAACAGGTTACAACTGTATTTCTGTGATCTTTTCTAGTTCTCTTACTAAACATTTATTAAATACCTACTAGGAGGGTCGCCTGGGTGGCTCAGTAGTTGAACATCTACCTTTGACTCAGGGTGTGATCCCGGGTCCGGGAATCAAATCCCACATCGGACTCCCTGCGAGGAGCCTGCTTCTCTCTCTGCCTATGTCTCTGCCTCTCTTTCTCTCTCATGAATAAATAAATAAATCTTAAAAAAAAAAAAATACCTACTATGAGTGAGGCACTCTGAATACTTCATATCATTAAATTTCTAATGCCATGAAATTCTCAAAAGAACCCTATAAGGCAGATGGGGATAGTTTTGCATTATTAGTGAGAAAACAGAGATCCAAAAAGATACTGGCCTTGCTCAAGTCAGTTTACTGGCCATTGAGGGGCCAAGATTTCAACTCCCAACTGAGTATATATAACTGTGCTTCTTATATTATGCATGCTGTTTTCTTCCCATACTACATTTTCTGTACTTAAAACAAGCAAAGTGATACACTCCCCCACAGACACCAGTGTTTCATCACTCAAAAAAGATATTCCACAACTAGCCCCCCCTTACTTGTTCCTAAAAGGACTGAGCAGTTTTCAATAAACCAGGACAAGTTAAAGGAGGAGAAAACACAACTTCCATATAGTCTTGTTGAATCACCACAACCCAGACGCAACCAGATTCTCCTATGGGTAAAAATATAGCTTTTCTTAAAAAAAAAAAAAAAAAAAAAAGCTTTTCTTAAAACTGAAATACTAAATTATTCTTATTTTTCAAAACTATGTAATTTCTATTAAAAAGGGGGGGGGGGGGTCCCTGGGTGGCGCAGCGCTTTAGTGCCTGCCTTTGGCCCAGGGCCTGATCCTGGAGACCCGGGATCGAGTCCCCACGTCGGGCTCCCGGTGCATGGAGCCTGCTTCTCCCTCTGCCTGTGTCTCTGCCTCTCTCTCTCTCTCTCTCTCTGTGACTATCATAAATAAATTTTAAAAATTAAAAAAAAAAAAAGGCTGCAAGCATTAATTCAAGAGTCCTTACCCTATCTGGGATGCCTGGGTGGCTCAACTCAGCAGGTTGAGCATCTGCCTTTAGCTCAGGGCATCATGGGACTGAGTCCCAGATTGGGCTCCCTGCATGGAGCCTGCTTCTCCCTCTGCCTGTGTCTCTGCCTCTCTGTCTCTCTTGAAAAAAAATAAATAAAATATTTTAAGAGAGAGAGAGAGAGAGGGAGAGGGCGCGCGTCCTTACCCTATCAATGCCAATCTCATCCCAAACATCAAGGTCAAAACCTCTGTTCCTAAAGATTTCCAAAAAAGGGCTAATTTTATTTTTTTAAAAGATTTTATTTATTTATTAATGAGAGACAGAGAGAGAGAGGCACAGGCACAGGCAGAGGGAAAAGCAGGCTCCATGTGGGCAGGGAGCCCGATGTGGGACTCGATCCCGAGTCTCCAGGATCACGCCCTGGACCAAAGGTGGCGCTAAACCGCTGAGCCACCAGGCTGCCCCAAAAAGGGCAAATTTTAAATTAAGAAAGTTGAAAATCTGCTCAAAGGTAAAGACTAAGAAAAACGGTGTTAATCTACTTTGAATTCACCTGATATAACTTGAGAGTATAAAATGTACAAACCAATGCAACTTCTACATTAACACCATTCTTCTGTTTACCAATTGGCTAGGAGTGAATCCGCATTACAGAAACACATGTGACAAAAACTGTACTAGCTCCTTTATTTCATACCAAACCTCTAGGATAGGCCCTATTAATAATCTCATTTTACAAATTTAAAAAATAAAAAGCTAAAAAAAATAATAATAATAAAAAATAAAAAGCTAATTCACACAGCCTATCATCACACAGCTTATAAAAATGGCTATACGTGAACTAGAACTTATGCTTTTATAAGTGAACCATACTGAAACAAAACCTGAAGAGAAAACCTTCTCTGTCAGAGAACCTGAACATTACAGAACACAACTGAACTACAATCTTTAAACAGAGATATCACAGCCACAGGTATATATTTGGAGGCAGCATGGTATAGGAGGACGAAACAGGCCAGAATCAAATCACTAATCCATTACTTAATAGCTCTATCACCTTAGAGCAAGTTACTTAATCTCTCTGTGCCTTGGTTTGAAATAGCTGTAAAATGGAGACAATAATTCATTATCTTATGGGCTCCAGGAAAAATAAAATATATACACACAAGTTTACACGTATGTATGTGTGTGTATATATAAAGCAAATAAGAAACTTAACAAATGTCCTATCCACACTCTTATCTACCCCCAGAGTTTCCTCCATTGTGATGTTCAGTTATAAAAGAAGCAAGGTGATGATGATGATAGAGTCAGGAAGCAAATGCAGAATCTACTAGTACTTTAATTAGGTTACTAGAAAATTGAAATGTTGACAAGTAAGAATGCCACATCAAGAGGCATCCGCCCATTGCCTAGCACACAGAAATGATTCAATTAAGCACATTTAAAAAAGAGAAGCACAAACATTACAAAATACCTGATGTTCAATAGGCATTCCTATAATTACAGTTCTCTCAACAGATAGGCCAATTTCCCTTAATCCACTTATCAAATAATTGTTAAGGAAATAAACAGTATTTGACACAACATGACACTTTATTCTAATTTATCATCTAATAATATTAAGCATTCAAAGCTTGCAATGAAAGCACAGCTCTGTAGTTTATATTGTTCTTTTAAATTGAATAATTTGGAATCCTGTGAAGAGTTCCACCTTACAGCATATTCCCTCATTCTTGTGCAAATACAATCTGTCTATCAACATATTAGCATTTCAATCACCCTTGCTTTTTCCATAACTGGGAGAAGCTGTCTTCATTTATTCCTATTGAGCATCTACCACCTATGAATTATTTCTAAAGCTAAGCAGTAAAATTGAATTTAAATCCAAGTAAATGAGAAACTGAAACTATTTTCCAGCATAAATGTAGGACGTTGGTTTCAGTTACATATTCCCAAATATTATAAAAACTCTCTTCAATGATTAATTTACTTTAAGCTGAAAATAATTTCCTCCGAATTAAGTTGTTATAATAGTTGGAAATGGAAATCCAACCCCACGTTTCAAGAGTTTTCTTTTGTTATTTATTTTTTAAAGAATTCCACCTCAATTTATAGTCTTGGGGTAAATGCATCCACCATTTTAAGAAAAAAAAAAATTAAGTCCCCTTTAAGCATCCCTTTAAGGCACTGACCATAAATGGTGTAATTTGCCCTGGACATCATTAAAATGTAAAGTTAATGAGGATTCAGCTGAAAACAGAAGGAATGTAACCTATTTTCAGGCAAAAGTTCTAACACAGCAATCAGAGGAAAAAGCTCTTTGATGTTTCTTTGTCTCTTCTCATTAATTTTTTTTGTCTCAAAAAAAAAAGGCTATTTAAACTAAAAAAAAAGAATTATACACACACACACACACACACACACACACACCCCCAAAGTTTAAACATGATAATTATAACAGAACTCCAATGAGGTCATCAGAATTTTTTTAATGAGATAAACAAGAGTCAGTCACATATACTTGGGGATAACACCACCTACCTGGCAGAGTTGTTATAAGGTTTAGATAGATTTTAAGTATAGCATGTAGCAGAGTTAACTGACACATGGAAGGTACTCACTGTTATTAATTCTCTCCTCTTTTGTCCCTCTCTTGTCCCTAAGGACCCCGTACACTGCTGACACAAAAACAGTGCTCAAAGAGTAGCTATCACTATTATCCCATATGATGTATTATTTTTTCCTGGTGAAAAATTCACTATATTAACCCTAACTTTCTTTTCAAGATATATGCAAGACTCAGCACCTCCTGTCACTAGGCAGGTGGGGCATTATCCAAATAACCAGCATGGAGTAAACAGTCCCGTGTGACATTTTATCATGTGAAGTGCTGGCACAGGTATAAATATTATATCCTCTCTGGTTTTATTGCCTCATTTTACAATTATACTACTAAAGAGCAAACTAGCATGCAGAATGTTAAGTGGCATTCTGCTGCTTGGAATTTCATCCCAAGGCTCCATTCAGAATAATAAATGTGGGAGCTATTTCATCTCTGCTCTATTGTGAAAAAAGTCATCACCTTTACTTGAATATATACGAAGGTTTGGCTTTCTGCAACCCGTTTTGAGCTAAAGGAAATCTTAAACCAAATGTGATAATTACCAAGAAGGTGTCATTTAGGGAAGATTATATTGCTTTCTAGAGAGATCTGACCATATACTTTGTTATTATAATTCCATAATCCAAGTAAACAAAACCTAATCAGTAATAGTGAGTCTATCCAAGATGATCCACCCTTAAATACCACCAGAACTTAGAATTTCTCTACACCCAAGCAAAAAATTATAAATCCAATAAACTAATCACAGCTATTGTAAATGTTGAGATCATCAAAATAATGTTTCTCTAGCAATTTTCATTTTAAAACCATTTCCACATAAATTATCCCATTTTCACTGGTTCATTCATTCCATAAATATGTATTAAATCTTCTCAGTATTAAGCACTGGCATTACAGCAGTAAAGAAAACAGCAGGTAATCCTACCCTCACAGACTTGTAGTAACTTAATTGCAGGCTATGATAAGTGCTACAAGAGCATACAGTATAAGAAACAAATTTACTTTGGTGATCTGTAAAGATCTCCCTTAAAGATACAACGTATGAAGTATGATCTGAAGGAATGGGAGTTATCTAGTGAGGAATAAAAAGATAAGAATTTTAAGATAATGATAGTTAAGACAGAAATACCTAGTTTTTAAAGACATTTAGGTAAATCAATTAAAATTTTCTGATATATTGAATATGGAGGATGAGTGAAGAGGTAGGTGATCAGGACAAAGCTAATAGGTTTCTAGCCTGTATTTAAAAAAAAAAAAAAAAATGTGTTACTCACTAGAAGGGGATCAGATCTTCAATGGAGTTAATCAGATAAAGGGTATCTACAAAAAACCTACAGTTAATATCATACTTTAGGGTCAAAGACTGAATATTTCTCTTTAAGATTAAAAAAAAAGAAGAAGAAAAAGAAACACACAAGGATATTCACTCCCACAACTTCTATTCAACATTGTATTGGAGGTTCTAGACAGGACAATTAGGAAAGAAAATGAAATAGAAGCCATCAAGTTTGGAAAGCAAGAAGTAAAATTACCTCTATTTGCAGACAACATGATCTAAAATCCCATGACATCCATCAAAAACTATTAGAACTAGTAGCCTAGTTCAGCAAAATTGCAGAATAAAAGATCAATATACAAAAATGAATTTTTTTATATACACTACCAATGAAGACTATGAAAATAAAATTAAGAAAATTCCATTTACAGTAACATCAAAAAGAATAAGATACATAGGAATAAATTTAACAAGAGAATTGCAAAACTTCTACTCCAAGAACTACAAAACATTATAGGAAAAAATAAAATTACCAAAATAAATTGAAAGACATTCCATGTTCATGGACTGAAAGACCTGATGTTGAGATGGTGATACTCACCAAATTGATCTACAGATTCATCTTAATCCCTATCAAAACCCAGCTGGGTTTTTTTGGGTTTCTTGTTTTTGATTTGCAGAAATTGATAGGCTAAAAAAAAAAAAGAAATTGATAAGCTAACCCTAAAATTCATATGGAAATGCATGGAGCTCAGAATAGCCAAAACAACCTTAGAAAAGAACAAAGTTGGAAGATTTATACTTCTCAATTTCAAATTTTACTCCAAAGCTATGGAAATCAGGATAATGTTAATATTTGCTTAAGGATGTAAGAGTCTAAAAATAAATGTTTATAATTGTCAATTTTTAACAAAGGAGCCAAGACAATTCAATAGGGGAAATAACAGTCTTTTCAACAAATAGTTCTGAAACAAATGGATATCAAAAGAATGAAGTCAGACTTCCTCCTTATACCATAAACAAAAATCAACTCGAAATGGATTATAGTTTCAAATGTAAGAAATGTAACTATAAAAATCTTAGAAGAAAACATAGGAATAAATCTTTGTAACCTTAAAATGGAAAATGGTTTCTTAGATACAACACCAAAGCACAAACAATAAAATAAAAAATAGATAAATAAGATTCCATCAAAATTCAAAATTTCTGTGCTTCAGAGGACATTATCAAGAAAGGGAAAGTTAATCTACAAAACTAAAGAAAGTACTTGTAAATCATGAATCTGATAAGGGACTTGTATATATACAAAAAACTCTAACAACTCCTTTGTTAAAAATTGACAATTGTAAATTATATATAAAGAACTCTTACAACTCAATATTAAAAAGATATATAACCCAGTTAATAAATAGGCAAAGATCTGAATATATATTTCTCCAAGGAAGATACACAAATGCCCAATAAGCACATAAAAAAGATGCTCATCATTATCAGTCATTAGACAAATATAAACCAAAACCACAATAAGATATTACTTCACACCCCCTAGGATGGCTATAAAAAGATGATGAACAATAGCAAGTATCGACAAGGATGCAAAGAAGTTGAACCCTTGTACATTGCTCTGGGAATGTTTAGTAAAAGCCCACTCTTCCTGTGTGTCTATCCTTTACTCTCACACTACTACCATACTCACAATACTTCTCACACCAGATGTGTAACAGTTTTTTCAGCTGGGTCTCCTCCTGTCTACCTGGAGATAGTATCAGATCCAACATCTTAAGGACTTAGTACCACAGGACTGCCCCCATTTCAGATGCCAATCCCAATAAGTAGTCCCCAGGGTACCCACAACTTCTTGGCAAGTGACATACGTGATAAAGTGTTAGTATCCAAAATATATAAAGATACACAATTCAACATCCAAAAAATAAACAATCCAAAGCACAAATCAATAACACAATGAGATATCACCTCACATCTGTCAGAATGGATAAAATTAAAAACAGAAGAAACAACAGGTGTTGGCAAGGATATGGAGAAAGGGGAACCCTCTTGCACTGCTGGTGGGAATGCGAACTGGTGCAGCCACTGTAGAAAACAATACGGAGGTTCCTCAAAAAATTAAAAATATAATTACTCTATGATCCAGTAATCACACTACTGGGTATTTGCCCAAAGAATACAAAAACACTAATTTGAAAAGATATATGCACCCTTATGTTTGTTTACTGTAGCATGATTTGCAATAAGCAAATTATGGAAGCAGCCCAAATGTCCTTTAATAGATGAATGGATAAAAAACATGTGAGATGATAGATAGATGTGTATACACACACACAATGGAATATTACTTGGCCATTAAAAAGAATGAAATCTTGCCATTTGCAACAACATGGATGGAGCTAGAGAATATAATCCTAAGTGAAATAAGTGAGACAGATAAATACAATATGATTTCACTCATAGGTGAAATTTAAGAAACAAAACAAAGGGGGAAAAGAGAGAGAGAGACAAGCCAAGAAACAGACTCTTAACTAAACAGACTCTTAACTCTTAACAAACTAATGGTTACCAAGGGGAGGTAGGTGGGGCAGTGGGGGGAAAAACGTAGTCCCTAGGTTATCCATAACTTTTATCTGGCTTGGCTACAAAGCAGAAGTTCAAGACAAAAACTAGAGGTTCCCTTGACCTCCTCCCCCTTGGACTAGTTTATTTGCTAGAACAGCTTACAGAACTCAGGCAAACACTTATGTTTACCAATTTATTATATAATAAAAGATATGATAAAGGATACAGATGAACAGCAAATTAAAGAGACACACAGGGCAAGATCTGAGAGAGTCCCAAGCACAGGACCTTCCATCCCCATGGAATTAGGGTATGTAACCCTCTCAGTATGTGGATGTCCTCATAAACGTGGAGGCTCCCATACTATTTTCTGGAGGTTTCATCACGTAGGCTTGATCAACTGCTAACTCCATTTCCAGCCTCTTTTTCCTCTCTAGAGAATGGAGGTTGGGGCTGAAAATTCCAAGCTTCTAATCATGGCTTGGTCTTTCTAGAGACCAGCTCCCATCCAGGAGCCATCCAAGAGCCCAGAGTCACCTCATTAAAATAAAAGACACTTCTATCCCCTCGGAAATTCCAAGGGATTTAAAAGTCCTATGTCAGGAACTGCAGTAATATCCAAATATTAGAACAAAAGATGCTCCTAGTGCTCTTATGACTTAGGAAATTACAAAGATTGTAGGAGGTCTGTGCTGAGAACTATAGTCAAAGACTAAATGTTAGATGATCTCCGGGTTCTGGGATGGAGCCTGCATTGGGCTCCCTGCTCCATGGGGAGACTCTCCCTCTTCCTCTGCCCATCCATCTGATTTGTGCTCCCTCATTATCTCTCAAATAAATAGATAAAATCTTAAAAAATAAATAAATAAACTAAATATTAGAACAAAAGATTCTCCTAGCACCTCTACTTACAAAGATTTTATGAGCCCTGTGTCAAGGACCAGAGGCAAAGATCAATATACATTATTTATTATTATTGCACAAAATGGAAAATGGTGCATCTGCTTTTGAATAAAGCTTGGCAGTTCCTCAAAAGGCTAAAAATAAAATTACATGTGATCTGGCAATTCCACTTCTAGGTATGTACCCAAAGGAATTGAAAGCAGGGACTCAAACAGATACCTCTATGTCATTGTCCATTGCAGCATGACTCAGAATTGCCAAAAGGTAGAAACAATCCAAGTGTCCATCAACAAATGAATGGATAAACAATATGTGGTATATACATACAATGGAATATTATTCAAACATAAAAAATGAAATTCCAATACCTGCTACAACATAGACAAACCTTAAAAATATAACAGTAAGTGAAATAAGCTAGCCATAAAGGATACATAGTTTGAGAGTCCACTCACATGAATAACCTGAAATAAGCAAATTCAGAGACAGGGAGTAGATCAGAGGTTACTAGGGGCTAGTCAGAGGGAAAATGGGGAGTTACTGCTTAATGGTTACAGAATTTCTGCCTGGGGTGATGAAACAGTTTTGGTAATAGATAGAGGTGATGGTTGCACAGTAATGTAAATGCAATTAATGCCACTAAATTATATACTTAAGACACTTGACACAGCAAATTTTATAATATATAGACATACTGCCACAATTTAAATAAATTAATGTAATATACCAAATACCATCAAGTTGTACTCTCTAAATGGGAGAATTGAATGATATGTGAATTATATATCCCAATAAAGCTGTTTAAAAAAAAGTAATTAAAATTAGGGGAATCTGGGTGGCTCAGTTAGGCATCCAACTTAATCTCAGCTCAGGTCTTGATCTCAGGGTCATGAGTTCAAGCCCCACATTGGACTCCATGATAGGTGTGGAGCCTACTTTAAAATAAGTAAAGAAATAAAGAAGTAAATAAGTAAACACGAAGTTGATTGATTTAACAGCAATTAGACACAGTTGCAAAGAGAACTAGGAAACTGGAAAAAAAGACTTGGATTGAAATGCAGTAGAGATAAACAGGTTGAAAACACAAAATAATATGGTTTAAAATTGTGAAGGAAAAAGTGAGAAGGAAGTAGAGTGGAGGAGAAGAAATGAGAATTAGTGATAATAAAGAAGATAGATCCTAACCCTCAGATTCACAGAGCTGAATCTTAACCAGGATACATAAGAAAAATCCCTGCTAGACATATGTAATCGCTAAACTGGAAAACAAGACAGATTACCAACATAAAATGATAACTTGTATGCAAGGTGACTTCAATAGCACCAACAGAAGTCAGAAGATGCTTAAATGAGATCCCCAATGTGCTTAAAGAAAGTAACTATCAATCAAGGCGGGGGGGCGGGGGGGCAGGGAGGGAAGAAAAACAACAAACTTTTCAAATAAACAAAAACAGATTTGCCAGCAACAAAGGGATAGTATTCAAGCTAGACTAAAATTATGCCAGGCAGAAAAGTCTGACATGCAATAAGACATGAAAAAAAAGAAAAACAGAAAACAGGTCAGTTAATTTAAATAACTGGGCTAGGAATACCTGGGTGGCGCAGCGGTTTAGCGCCTGCCTTTGGCCCAGGGCATGATCCTGGAGACCCAGGATCGAATCCCATGTCGGGCTCCCGGTGCATGGAGCCTGCTTCTCCCTCTGCCTGTGTCTCTGCCTCGCTCTCTCTCTCTCTCTGTGACTATCATAAATAAATAAATGAAAATAGCTATAAATAAATAAATAAATAAATAAATAAATAAATAAATAACTGGGCTATATAAAAATTAATATCATAGGGGATCCCTGGGTGGCTCAGCGGTTCGGCGCCTGCCTTCGGCCCAGGTGGTGACCCTGGAGACCCGGGATCGAGTCCCGTGTCGAGCTCCCAGCATGGAGCCTGCTTCTCCCTCTGCCTGTGTCTCTGCCTCTCTCTCTGTGTCTCTATGCCTATCATGAATAAAAAATTAAAAAAAAATTAATATCATAGAAGTTTAAAGTAAAATACACAACAGTAAAAGCATACAGGCTGGAAGAGGAATGATAAAAGTTAAACAATATAAGGTCCCTATTTTTTCAGGAGGAGGGTAAATATCCAATTAACCTGATAAGTTACATAAGCAGACTCTCAAAGACTATATATTTGTATTAGATAACATCATGGATTCTAAAGGCACACTACATGGATAATGTAGCACTAGAGCAGATCTACCACTTGAAAGCTGTGTAGCCTCATATAGCTTACATAAACTTTCCATGCCACCTGTTTCCATACCTGTCAAACTGACACAATCATTGTATCTATCAATGATTGTGTCAGACTCCTCACAGGAGTTTTGTGAGGATTAAATGAGCTATATGTAAAGCATATAGAACAATAACTACTACATAACAAACCTTCCTTACATTAAGTCGTAGTCACTATTACTTTTAGTGTAACCATTAAAAATACAGAAATACTATTTAAGCTCCAATTTTGAGAGAAAATAAATGAAACAATAAAAATGCCTGATTAATCCAAAAGAAAGCAAAAAGGAAAAACATATGAAAAAGCATATAAAAAGCATTCGCAGTGAAAGATATTAGATAATCAGACTGGGTTTTAGAAGATCCAGCTAAATGTTACTTGTAAGAGACACATTTCAACATAAGATGGAAAAAATAAGAAAATAAAAGGATGGAATTGTATAATTTGATTAGTTTTAACCTATTTTTCACTGATGAAACCATGACCACAATCAATCACTACTCAAAATTTCCTGCAGTTCCTTTGAAATCCACCCCTCCCTTCCACTCCCCACCACTCATCCCTAGGAGACCACTGATGGGGTTTCTGACACTGTAAATTAGTTTGCACATTCTACAAAGTCATATAAATGTAATCGGACAGTACATACTCTTTTTTGGTCTGGCTTCTTTCACTCAGCATCACCATGTTGAGATCCACCCATGTTGATGAGTGTATCTATATTTTGTTCCTTTTTATTACTTACTAGTATTCTATCGTATGCATGTAACTGGATTTCTTTATCCATTTCTAGCCTCTCCAGATGACAGATGATGTTAAAATTAAGAAAGGGCCTCTGGGTAAAAATCAAGTCCAGAGCATTCCAAGAATAACACTATCTAAAGATGAAGCTGAAAGTATAATTTTAAAAGTCTTTGTAAGACCAGTGAAAGATCCAAGGTGGTCTTATAGAGAAACATTCAGTCAAACAACAGGGCTTTTTAATAAGCTTAAGAGTATAATTCCCCCAGTGGCCTCATCAGAAACCTAAAGCAGAAAAGGGCTAATCTCAAAGACATTGTAGATATGAATATAATGTGAAGGAGCAAATTCCAAAAGATCCACAGGAAAACCAAGGACTTTACAGACCTGTGCTGGGAGAAAAAAAAAAAAAGAAGAAAGAAAGAGAAAGAAAGAGAAAGAAAGAAAGAAAGAAGAAAGAAAGAAAGAAAGAAAGAAAGAAAAGAAAAGAAAAGAAAAGAAAAGAAAAGAAAAGAAAAGAAAAGAAAAGAAAAGAAAAGAAAAGAAAGAAAAGAAGAAAGAAACAAACAAACACTACCAGTTAAAAGTGACAGAGACAACACAAAATTGAAGGGAAAAAAAAAAAAAAAACAAGCAGGCATTGTAAACACCAAACTCTACAGGCCAGAAACAGGCTGCAAAAACTACTAAGTTAAAAAAAAAACCATTATCTTTTATTTTAAAAAATAATAACAAAGTAAAATAAAGAGGTAACTCAGAATCCAAAAGCCTAAAAGGTGGAACTAAGAGCCATGGAGAATCATTCTCAGGAGTCGGATTGAGCCTCCAACAAGAAACTTCTGACATTTGCCCAGCCTTATTTCAGAACTGCTACAGAGCAGGGCCTTCTGTGGGGTCCTATGCACCTCCCAGTATCCTCCATTTAGAAGGTGTCTATAGTAGTCATCTTAAGACTGTCCCACCATTTCATATTGGCAGGAGGTGGGAGGGAAGGGTAATTTCTCTTAGCTTATAAAGCAGAAGAACCTGTGCTTGAGAAGCTATATTTAAGGAACTGTATCTAAGGTGCCTCATCCCAATGTAGGCCTGATACAGTTAAGGGGATAGAGGGGTCTGAGCTGATGCCATAACAGCTTGAAACTTTGAGTGGTGGAGCTTGGGAGAGACTGAGCTTACATAGATTTCCATCGCAACTGGGTACACAATTGTTTGTTACCTACTCCCTCTACTGAGCTCCCATAGCTGGTCTATTTCTAATATACTTATCCCAAATATCTATAGTTACTTGTTTAGTGTTTATTTTCCTCATCAGATTTAAACTCCTTAAAAACAAAGTGTTTTATGTATTTCCTCTCCACGTATTGGTCCCTCATAGACCTGTTTGAATTCATGAGTCAGTATGTGAAGAAAGTCCAGGCTGTCAGAGAATCAGACCATGCAAATTCATGCTGATGACACCACATTGCTGGTGCACTTGTGAGCACCACTGAAACACACAGGATCAGTAAGCAATTAAAAACAAGAATCGCCAGGAGCAACTAGATGCTCAGTCAGTTGGGCATCCAACTCTTTTGATTTCAGCTCAGGTCATCATCTCAGGGTCATGAGATCGAGCCCACATCGGGCTCCATGCTGGGCTTGGAGCCTGCATGGGATCCTCTGTCTCCCACTGCTCCTTCTTCCCTCCGCCTCTCCCTCCCTCTCTCTCTCCCTCTCTCTTTCTCTCAACAACAAGAATGGTCACTCTATGGACTATAGCAGCATATGGAATATTGAATAGTAGGACTGAGTCTCAAGAACATCCCAAAACACTACCCTATAAACTGTGTTTTAATAGCCTGACACACTCCAAAGCATTGTCTAATCAGAGTACAACTGGTTCCAAAAAAAAAAAAAACCTCCCAAAGATGATTTTCTTCATTTTAAATTTTACTGTAAATAGGTTATACACAGGGCAGGGTAGAGTTGACTCCCCAGCTGTTGTGTAGAAGAGGAAGGAGGGGTGGAGGGAGAAAATATTTCCTTTAAAACAACACTTTCGTAAAAGGCCCTGAATGGAAGACACTGAAATTATTAGTTCTAGCTAGTTTACTCTGCTAACACTCAGGTTTTTGGCAACAAATCCTTCTGTAAGGGTTTCTAAGAAATTTCTTTTTTGACACAATAAGGGCTCAATAACAGAATAAAGAAACCACTCAGTATCCCTCCAGGGCAGCACTTAGAGACAGCTTTCTACCTAGAGATGCCAGCTTCTCCACAATGCTACTGTTCCTCTCACTAGGCTGGAAAACTTCTCAGATTAAGAAGCACTTCTTTTAGATCCTTTATTATAATATGCTACTTCTAAATATTATATATTTATATATTATAATGAGCTACTTCTAAAATAAAAGTATATACCTTCACCAGGTCACTTGTATTATGTGAACATACAATTTGCCCAAAAAGGGAAACCCTGGGTGACACAAGTATCAGGCAGCAACAGCTGGGGAAAGATGGAAGTATTTACAAATCAGGTTTGAGTTTGTTACATTATCTCATTTTAAGCCTGATCATGTCTAGTACTTTTCTTCTGACAATCAGGCCTCCCGGTCTCTCTTTACAAAAATGGTTAAGTAGTGGACCTTCATTCCACCCCTGGGCTAGCTCCCCCACCCAGGAACCTGAAACTATTTCTGAACCTCAATCACAACCTTTCTAAAGAACTACTGCATGTCACAGGACCCTTGAGGTTACAACTTTACCTCTGATCAAAAAATTAAATTCAAACTGATCCAGAAAGCAAAGTGAACCAAAACACAAATGAGGGATCCCTGGGTGGCGCAGCGGTTTGGCGCCTGCCTTTGGCCCAGGGCGCGATCCTGGAGACCCGGGATCGAATCCCACGTCAGGCTCCCGGTGCATGGAGCCTGCTTCTCCCTCTGCCTGTGTCTCTGCCTCATTCTCTCTCTCTCTCTGTGACTGTCACAAATAAATAAAAATTTAAAAAAAAAAAAAAAAAAAACACAAATGAATTGAGATATTTCATTGATTAGGCAAATGGTTAACAACACGTGTGAAGTCTGTGTCCCCTTTCCTGTCTCCCTTTCTCCTGTCTCTCCGTCAATCATATCTATATCAGCTACCTAGATAGTAGCCTACTACACGCATAGTGGTAATAAGCACAGTGTATGGGAAAGAGAAGATAATGAACCAATTCTTGATATCCTCTAAATCTCCTTTCATCCTGCTAGGAGAAACAAGGATAAATCCCTGGAGATATTCTAGAAGTAAATATAACTATAGGTAAAATCCCACTCTAAAAAAAATACAATTATAATGTCCAGTCCTATGTAAATGGGGCTACTTTAAAAGCCTCACAAACAACTGATACTAATATTGCCTTGCTTGTTTAGACAGAACAAATCCCACTAACTGAGAAATACACTAAAACAGAAATATTTTTAAATGTCTCTTCATTTAGACACTACCTACTGAATAGGGTAATCCTTTGGGAAGGAAAGTAGGCAACACAGTTCCTGCCCTCAAGTATATATATATATGAAAAGACAGTTATAATACAATATATAGGGTACCAAGAGAAAAGTCATTTTATCAAGTCTGCATTGGGTAAGGGAGAAGGGGAAGTAAGGGTGGACAGAGAAAAGGCTAAAGGTAGCCTTCTAGAAAGGGAGTACTAGAACCAAGTACAATGCAGGGCAGCCCAGGTGGCTCAGCAGTTTAGCACCACCTTCAGTCAAGGGCATAATCCTGGAGACCCGGGATCCAGTCCCATGTCAGGCTCCCTGCATGGAGCCTGCTTCTCCCTCTGCCTTGCATCTCTGCCTCTCTTTCTCTGTGTGTGTCTCTCATGAATAAATAAATAAAATATTTTTTTTAAAAAAGGACATGCAAGTATACCAGGAAAATAAGAAGAAAAAGGATGATACAGAAAGGAGAAAGATCAAGCGCTAAGGCATGGCAGCTGAAGACATTAAAGTGATCCAGCTAGAGCACAAGGTCAATGACAGGGGCTGGTGAGAGATGAGGGAGGAGACTTCAGTTAAGTGATGAACAGCCTTGTGTGCCATGCTCAGGATTTGAGTATTACCCGACAGGTAATGTAAAGGCATTATATAGTTTAAGCAAGGGACAGGCATGATTATATCTGTTTAATAAACATATCTCACTGACAACAGGATGGGAGAAGACTCCAGTCCAACAAAACCAATTAAGTGGCAATAATCCAAGAAAGAATAAGGAGGGCCAGAAATAAGATAAAGACAATAGAATTGGATGACAAGAAAAAAGAAGATAGGAAAGAGATCAAGAAATTAAATTTCTTTCTCTTCCCCTCTTCCTAGTTAACAATTTAACTCTAAGGCCAAGAAACACATCCACACTTGGCAAGAAGTAGCCACAGTGGTCTAGAACAGGTTAAGAACAGTACCCACAAAAGAAGGCACCCAACATGGGGAGACAGAGTCCAAGCAGTATGAGGAAGGTGTCCTGCTGTAAGAGGCAATCCAGCATAGGGTGTCAGAACCCAAGAAAAGTAACAAGGGAATCCATACAGAGGAGGCTGACCAGTGTTTGAAGTCAGAGCACAAGCAGGGGGATGAGGGCATCCACAGGAAGCAGCTGCCTGATTGAGGTATCAGAACACCTGAGCAAGCTAAATAGACAATGCACGCAGAGGCCACTTAATAGAGGGTGTCAATTCTCGAGGAGGATGAGGACAACAACATGGAGGGAAGTGGCAGTCATGTGTGGGGTGTCAAAATCCAAGGAGAAGAAAGCATGTATAATGAAGGACCAGCCTGTCATGGTTGTCAAAGCCCAAGCTGGATGAGGCAGGCATCCAAGTAGCCGAGACAGAGTGGCATTTGGTATCAGAACCTTAACGGGGAAGGGACTTCCACGGTAGGAAGGGAGTGGTTGGTGGCAGCCATGATGAGAGAATGGTCATATACTAGAGATTAATAAAATAAGTAGATGTATGAAGTGCAATGGGAACCTGGCTGCTTGCTGCCAAAGAAGGAAGTTACTAATATACAAAGGGAGAAAACGAAAATGATCGAAATTGGAAGTATTGGTGTGAACTCACACTTTTCGACATACACAGATGGATACAGAAATACACATAGACGTAAATGTGTGCATATACACAACACATTCTCTCCAGCTCTGCCCACTAAGGCCTGGAGATAGCAATACTCAAACACCAATGAAAACATCTACCACCCAGATTTTAATAGCACTTTCCACTAGGAGCAACAAGGACTCACTGGAGAAATGGCAACTTTCAGGCCAAAGAAAAGGAAACTAAAAAATGAGCATGGAACATCTTGTGCTAGAAAGCAAAGAAGAGCTCAGAGAATGAGGAGGACAGGTCAAAAGAGCAAAAGAGCTCCTCCAAGCTGGCTCCTACTGATCAAAGCTGGAACAGACTGAATTATGCAATTTATTCACATAATAATCTGAGTAATCCAATAACAGTGTTCAGTGAAAAAAGGAAATGATGAGTCCAAAGCCAAATAAACAAATTCAAAGTGTAATGGAATATTTGTATAATTCAAAGTACTCTCTCCAGAGCATCTGTTAATTACAAAGTGGCAAAAAGTAACTTTTCAATAAAGAAGCCTGGCAAATACTATCTTAATCATGTGATCATGTGATCATCATCAGAAACGGGACAAGTTGAAATTGTGCATTATCTGACTGATAGGCTATAATGAGAACAGCATAGCATCACTTCTAGGATTTTCCTGCCAAAGATGCCTAACCTAGGTCTGACCATAAGGAAACATCAGACCAATAAAAATGGAAGCCTGCAATCTTCAGATGTCAAGGTTGTGAAAGTCAAGGAAAACCTGAAAAGTGTTCCAGACTGAGGGAGACTAAAGAGACATAAAACTAAATTCAATATGTGGCTGTGAACGGAGTCCTTCTGCTCTACAGAACATTACTGGGACAACTGGCGAAACTCTAAGAATTAGATGTCAGTACTGTATCTATATTAATTTCCTCATTTTGATGAGTGTATTGTGGTAATCTCCTTGTTTGCAGCAAATACTCAATGAATTATTTATTTAAAGGGGAAGCCTGCAATTTATTCACAAACAGTGCAGGGGAAAACAAGTTCCTTGCTGTGTAATTACAACTTTTCTGTAACTCTGAGATTATTTAAAATGTTTTTAATAAACATTTAAAATTGAAATATTTAAAAGCTTTTTAAAAACATGAAATATTGAAGTTTAATTGGATGTAGGGTGAATCCAGGACAACTTTCAGGTTTCTGGCATGAGCAAGTGAATAGGTACTAATACCATTCAGCAAGACTGTGGAATAGAAGGAACAGTTTAGGACTGGCTTTTCAGTTTTGTTTCACTGGGTGGCCAGCAACTGGGGGCGGGAGTGGGGTGGGGGGTGCAGTGTAGAAGATTGGAGGAACAAAAGTGTCTGTATTGGGGAACCTGTGGCGCATCCAGAAGCAGCACTGGCAGAGGATCCAAGCTGGCACTCAGGAGTCTGGTAAAGACCCAGACTGAGGAGCTATCAGTCAGTCTGTAGGTGATAGGAAAAAAACAAGGTATAACTAAGATCATCCTGGAAGAGTTTAAACTCCACCACATTCCAATTATAGTTTGAGATGTCTTACAGAAATACATATAGTTCAAAGGATAAAAAATACACATGTAAACAGAGAGTAAGAATAAAAGGAAAATAAAAAGAGGATAAATTAAGCCAGAGATAAAAATAACATACAAAAATACATAATACCAAATAAATACATATACAAATAATATCTTACAAAAAAATTGTATATAATTCACAGAGCTAGATGGCAAATATGGCTCTAAGGTTCTTGAGAGGCAACCCAAGGAGAATGCATAGCAAAGACAAGCCTATAAACACTGCATTTCAACACCCATTTACCATACAGTATGCGCTTCCTTTGTTAGCATTTACTAACAATATAAACCTGACATTTTCTTTATGAAAGAAAACAAGGGTATACTGTTTTCTGTTTGCTATCAAAATGGGCTTACATTTTAACATATGAATAAAACAGTTCTGATGTTCTTTCTGTCATTAAAACAAAATCTATCTATATCCATGAATGCTTTCTCTTCATTTATAGGACCTGGAACACATCAAGAATATTCACAGCAGAAACCAACATTTGCATGGGGTTTACAGTTTGAAAAGGAGTTTTATTTACTGTTCATGATCTCACTCAGTCCCCATACTATCTAGTGTAACAAGCAAGGCTAGTACAGACCTAATTTTACAGGACAGCGAATAGGTTGACAGGTTAAATTACTTATCTAAAATTACAGGGCTAACAAGTAGAAGAATTTAGACCATAATTCGGGTTTTCCGACTCCACAATTCACTCATTCATTTATTCATCTGTCCATTCAAATATTAAGTACCCCTCAGAAAACATGGCCCATTCTATACTGTTGCTGTGAAGATCAAAAAGAAGAGCACAAGGACTGTTTATACAGTGCGAAGCCTATACACATTAGCTTTTTTCAAAGCATCAGTGTCAGATTTCCTCTTTTAAAGATATCAGCCTTTCTTATATTTCTGAGAAACCAGACAGGATACGGAAATAGAAAACATGCACACACTTCAGTTGGGACATACTGGGACATATTCAGTTGGGACATATTTAGGAAGGAATGAGCTAGCTAAGCTGATGCTAGGGTAGGCAGGGGATAGATCACAGAAGACCCCGCTGGGCCTGCTAATAAGCCTGACTTGAGCTTGTAGGGATAAGAGGACATGGAAAGGTGTAAAAAGGGGAGTCCTGTGGTCTCAGCTATGCTTCTGAAAGACCCCTCAGATGACAGCACTAAACATGGGTGTGAAAGAAAGTGTCAAAGCCAGTGAAGAGGCTACTGCAATCAGCTAGGAAAAAGAGAGTAGATGCCTAAACTAGCAATGGAAGGTGGCCAATTAACTTTAAGCTAATTTTAACCTGCAACATTATGTTGTCTCTGGTCTCTAAAGCCTCTGGGGAAACTGAGGCAGGCCGCTAGGCCCTTAGAAAGAACAAATGTTAAACAATGTATACAATCCTATGATAGACACCTAAAAAAATAAAACAATCATCCCCAGGACTTTGTTTCCACAATGGAGTTCCGTAGTATAATTACTATTCTTATTAATCTACGGGGAGTCTACTTTAAAGTCATTAGTTCATTGTTTCTTTTTAATCTGAATGATTCTCATTAATTAAAGTTTTTATCAGTTACAGAATTCTCCATAGTGAAATAGAACAGCTGACTTCGGATGTATTATGCTTTAAGCAAAAACTAACACTCATTAACAAGATTACCTGTTGTGATTAAATAAATACAAACTGTTTACAAAGTTTGTAAATGAGTACAACAGCATAAAAGTAAAACTTCCCACTTAGCACAGACTTTATTTTGTTAACTCTTCGAGCACATGTAGGAAACAGGGCAATCCCTCATTTTTCACAGCTTCCCATTTCCCCCCACTGCATTGCCTAATAAACACCTCTATTTCACTCTCTGCAGCTTTAACTTCCTCAATTGTATCTGCTAATAATGCCTAAGCATGTCGAACAAAGCAGCAGCACATGAAAGAAAGCCTGTGTCCTCTGCTTTCCAGTACTCACGTGGCACAGCAGAGTTCCTAATGGTGAATCAGGTCGTAAAAGTTGTACATATTATGAAGTCTCTAGATGGCTATTTTGTGGCATTAATTATATTTACAGAAAGCTCTGAACAAATCTTCAGTAAGTGTCGCAATTAATTTAGGGAGCCATGAAAAGTACACAAAGGGTATCAGCGATAGTCACAAGAGAGGAAGGAGTTTCATCTGGCCTTAAACTAAGTTCATGTCTCCTCTGGAAAGAGTCAGACCAGACCCTTTTTTTTCTTTTTTAAACTTGGAAGGGATCTTCAAAGGTAATCCAGTCAAATGCCTATGGCCCCCACGTCAAGGGTAAAAACCTCCTGGAAGACCCTGCCTGCCCAAGGCTTGCTTATGAAGCCTATTCCGCCACCTCAATTTATTTAAGAAAGAAATCTCCTTCCCATATTCAGGTTTCGACGTGGCAGTTAATTTCGGTCTGCAGTTAAAAGGCACTATAGCTGTCAGTCAGATCGTTCACCCGGCTCTCTCCTGAAAAGAAAAACTGACAGATCACAGGAGCTTTCTTTTGTAAACCAATTCTGGAACTTTCATGCTTCTTATTTGTTAGGTTAAAGGTTAAATTGCTGACCTGTGCCCTCCTGCTTAGCGGCCTTCCCCTTTTTCTGTAAAGCTTTATTTGGGGGCTGTATTTACATGGATTAGTCCCTTTTCACGCTAAGAAGGAATCTGTTCACAGCCAAAGCCTTAGTTCTGGTTGTACAAAAAGCAGCCACAATTATTCACCACCAGACAATGACCATATTGTGGATTTACAAAAAACCCACCCCAGCCATGGAAAGATCTGTTCTTGCTGCACAAAACAATAGAAGAAAAATCTTATCAAGCATTCAAGAGAAAGCAAACAAAGCAAGCCCACTGTGAACTTGATGAAGATGTCAAGCTCCTTTAAAATATATATATATAAATCAACAAAGAGGGGTTTTCTTGTAAAGTCTTGGGAGTGAGACTTTTTCTACTCTGAGTTTCCCTTTCTGGTTAAACACAGTCAGTAGCAGCAAGACATTGACAGCCAAGACCAGCAAAAGCTGCCATTTTCTAAGCACGCTTACAGACACTTTTCTAAATGCACAATGCAAAGAGGCTTTCCTTTCCAAATATGCCCAGTGCAAATGCTAGGCAAAGCATTTTCAGGCTACTCCCTAACTGCACAAGCTCTTTTGGCAAAGGCAAAATTCTCATCCCAATCTCTAAGGAATGAACCAGGCTGCACCTCCCCAAATCCTAACTTACTAATTTATTTAAGGGGGAAAAAAAAAAAAAAAAAAAATAATAATAATAATAATAATAATAAATAGGCTTTTGGGTTTAATTAAACCAGAGTTCCAAAAAGATTTCTTTATCTGACACCCATGAAGTGTTGCACATACCCTGTTTCTTTGGGGTGAGTTTGAATGACAGTCCCAAGTCACAGAAACAAACATTCACTGGGAACATTTTCTGTAAGGTGAGGACTTCACAGCTGCTACAAAAGCTAACTCCAGTCCAGGACACAGCTGTCTTAGCAAGGCAGAAGAGCAAATACAAAGAATTTCTCTCACCAACCAGTCTTTTAGGTAGATGGTTTCTATTCTCTTTAAGCTAAAATGGCCTAAATCCACCAATGGCCCTCAAGATAAGAAAGTAAAAACCAATGAGAGAAGCATGCATTAAGAACAACCCAAGAATCTCTAAAATCTAATTTTTTAAAGTCATTATATTTTAATTCATGATCGAGTAAAATACTAACATAATACTTTTTTTGTAATCTCAGAAAAAATGGCTCAATTAAAGGCTTCTTACAAATTGTAGACTTAGAAAAACATTTCCCTCAGTAACAGTTTATCTTTGACAAAGCCCTCCTCAGCCTTCTCTGTTCCTCTACCTGCCTCTCCTTCTCCCCAATCCCTCCCTTTCCCCCACAGCCAAAAAAAAAAAAAAAAAAGAAGAAGAAGAAGAAAGAAGAAGAAGGAGAAGAAGGAGGCAATACCAAAGATTTGGTCACAAAAGTCTATAAACTTGCAAGTAGTATGGTCTTATTTTAAAAGGGGCTGAATTTACATGTATAATTAATCAAACTGTAAGACTTTGATAGAGCCTTCAAAATTTAATGAAAACATTTATGACAAACATGGTGCTTTCTCATTTAAAACTATACACCAGTCACAACTATGTCCAATGGGAATATTCAAAACTTTAAGCCAGGATTGTGATAGAGGTGATTTTATCTGCTCTATTTCACACTTCCTGTAATATTTTGTATTTTTTTAATACTATTTTTTAGCATGGTAATTAGTGCCATGAAAATGAGACAATTCTGGCCAGTGGCCCTGCTCAGATGACTGTGACAACTGCACAAAGCATTTCCAAGCCAAGCCAATGCACATTGTCTCAGGAGTTTGCTTACTTTGAATTAGGAAATTTATGATCCCGGAGAAAATTAGGATGGCACTACAAGGACCAGAACACAAAGTAGGAAGTACTTAAACTCTTCACCAACTTCTAGGAGGAACAAGATTAGGGCACAAGCTACACTCAGAGCTGATTCAAATGTAAATGTTCTGCTTCCTCTCAAACAATGATAAACTCCCTCAGAGTTAATAGTTTCTCCCTAAGAGATTCATCTCTCTTTTCAACTTAGAGGTATGTTTTGGCAAAAAGGAAGAAACACATGGAGGAGCTTAAAGCAAAACCTTTTAAATTCTTTGTCATAAAAGCTGCGGAGTAAACTACATTTCCTTTACTAATCCTTCGAACCCTTGTTAAACTTGAGTGCGCTGACAACCTTGCCACTGCAATCACATTTTGGTTTCTAACAAGTTAAAGAAAATACTCTGGCTGTACTAAATTGTATTACCATCTTCCTTGAACACTAAGTGAGAATTTATGCTGCCTTCAAAAACTGTTGAAAGAGACACTCCCTAGGGAGAAATAACTTTTGGCACATTGCACAGAAAGCTAAAGTTACAGAAGCAGGCTAAAATATCTCTTCCACCACACATATTTTCATTCTTTCCCTTTCACATACACATGCCTGCTCACTCACTCACTCACCAACACGTAAACACAAAAACACGCTATGTCCTCTGTGGGAAGCAGATTATGGGCACGGGAATGAACGGTCTTCGAAGGTCATACTCTGGAAAACTTTTAAATTAAGCATAGGAGTTGTTTGAGGGTTTTTTAATGTAGGGTTTCCATGTTTTTAAAAATACATTAGCAAAACTCCACATCGCGTCACCAAATACACACACAACCATTTATCAGAGACTCTATAGTTCTCCGAACTACAAAAAATAACATAGGTGTTCTTTTGTGTCAGAAGGCTAAGAAAGGAAAACAAGGATTTGATATAACAAAAGAAAGAAAACTAACAAGGCACTATTAGCGATTTTGCTGCTAGTATTTTAGGCCTCACAGCAACTCTAAGCATTATCAAACTCACATTTGCAATTGAGGAAACTCAGCAAAAAGGATGCAGAACTTCCCAAAGGCCAGACTGCTATTAGTTATGGCCAAAATGCAGATGCCAGAGCCAGTGCTGCCACTAACCCCACTGCTCCTCCTGAAGGAAAGGGTGGGTAAAGAGCTTTTAGTGAGACAACTTCCCATGATGCCAGACCACCAGGCAGTTTCCCAGGGGTGGCAGAAAAAGCCTAAAATGCAAAAAGTATGGGCTGCCGCTGAGGCCTTGGGTAAATGCCTCATTGTACTCTGGGAAGTCTGATGGACACTTACTAAATGAAGAGGAAAAGGCATTCCTCGCCTAGTAAGCCGAATGTGAGTGAGCCTTCCTTTAAACTTTACATCCTGAGCACATCTGCTCACAGAAAAAGCAGAAAAAGCTCTTCCAGAAAAAATTGCTGGAGAAAACTGTAAGATACCTCTTGCTTCTAACATAAATGCCCTCCCCTAGTTCTATCCAAGAATTTCCATTAAAAAAAACAGAATATAGCAAAATGAAAAGCCATTAATCTGCTGGAAATGAGATATTAGTCTACAAAAAAAATGCAGAGACTAATCAAAATATAAAGGTCCACAGCAACCAATTGGAAGTTTGTCAATTCACTTGTCCAACAAATATGTCCAACACATATTTTTATTACTATGCACCACTCACTGCTCTAGGTGCTGGGGACAGATCAGTGAATCAAGTAAACGAAGATCTCTGCCTTGCCGAACTGTCAGGCTGAGCATAATCGTATGGGGTCACTTCAAACTGATCATAATCTGACTAAAAATCTTATTTTTTTGTTAATAAAAAAAAAAAGAATTCCTCCAGAGCTTGGCAAATGCTTTGCCTTCTGTCTGTAATCCCCTTCTCATTTCCACCCTCCCAGCACCTATCACACAACAGGCTTATAATAAATATTGCCAGAGGGATGAAGTGTGATATAAAAATATCTTCCTAAGCAAAGAGGAGGAAATGTAGCAGTGGTCAGCCCTAAAAGTCTCAACTTAAATTGGTCTAGACCTGAGCTTTTATGCTGCATCAGAGAAGCCCAAATAAAACCTGAGTCAACTCAATCTCTATTCCACAAACACAAGAGAAATTAGGTCATCTTGTTCCAGGGTCCACACCAGGGATTAAAAACTTTTTAAAAACCTACACCAGACTTGCCAGGGCTGCTGGAGGCAAGAATGAAACCTAGTCAAGCCTCCCAGAGGCCCTGGGCCTAGGACTACCTTAAATCTGGCTCTATGCCCGGATATTAAGCATACAGAAGGAAAGAACTCAAAATAGGAACAGGTGACAATACCCCAGCTCAGACCCCCAATGATGCTCACCTGCTAATGTGAAGATTCAAAACAAATCCAACTTATTTTTCTTTAATGAAAGTTCAAACATTAAAGTACCTCATCAAAGAGGTACTTTGCCATGTCCCATGTTGAATTCTTTCATTTACTTTTTCTCATTTAATCTGTACAATCACATTGAGATACTCTTCCAATCAATGCCATTTTATGGTTTAAGAAACTAAAACAAGGAGAGAGATTAAGTAATGTGCCCAAAATCACACAGGGATTTAAGGCATAAGTGGTAGAGCTGAAATGTGAGTCCAGAAGATCTGATTCTACAAATCATGCTCTTAGCTAGATTTTGCTAATTATATGCTTGAAATTTGGTGAGGGGGGGTAGGGGGTGGTAACACTCCAATTAACCAAAATATTTAGTAGGAAGAAGGAATAAGTTAAATGCTCTGCTTAGCTGATTTTCTACTTCACTGTCAGCCATGATGAAAAGATTTTTCATTTCAGTCTTTGTAGAAAATCTTTCCCAAATACTTCTGTCAATTTTTCTTTCATATAAATACAACCTTAAAAAACTAATAAAACTCTCAGTGTTTTAGAAACCAATTCTATCATTCTGAGTATTAGTGATGATCACTGCTGAAGATAGAGAACTGGGCTGAATATACACTAACTATACACCATATTCCAGAAATGGGCTGCTTTAGTAAGTCCCTGATACCAGCTTATTTTCTTGGCATCTGGCTTTTCTCACGAGAAGACAATTTAAATAAAAAAACTAGTAACTGAGGATTGATCATTTTTTTTTTGTTAAAGTTTAACTGTAACATATAAGTGGAGGAAAATATACATATAAGTTGATCATTTGAAATTATCCATGTATCCAAAGTATGCTTTTCTGGAAACACAGAACTAATCCTACAGTTTCTGAAAGAGAAAAATTGATCATTCAGTTTTCTTTTCATCAAGTTTCAATCTTCATCTCACTATTATTCTAGTATTTGGACCCTTTCAAAAAGGAATTTAAGCTAATTCTATTGGAAGGAAGATTTAATCTCTTAACAAAATCACAACTGCAGGAAGTTTTGTTGTTTGGTTTGGAGTTGGGGTTTTTTTGTTTTTCACTTAAAGATAATGGTTAATTAAGTCACCATAAGAATGCCTAAGTTGTACCAGTTTCTGTGTTAGGCATTTAAATACATATTGTCTTTAACTTACAAAACAACCTGCCAAATAGATAGAAGTCCCATTTAAACAATGGCCAAGCTAGAATTCAGTTTAATACGTTCCCCACGGTCAAACAATTAGTGAGTAGCAGAAGAAATCTAATTTCAAAACCTACAGTCTTTCCATTAGGTTGTTTTTATTACAAATTATCCATGAAGATACTTAATGACATTGTTATAATCTAGACAGCAATTCATCTGCATGTATTTTCTCTTCAAATACGGCTTTGTCATAGCATAAAATTCTAATGCCTATGAACACATTAAAGGTAAGAAAACTGTCTTTAAATCAAGCAACTTATTATAGTTTCCTGCTGGGCAAAGCAAGCTCATAGTGAAATCTTCAGTAAAGCTTTCTTTTTCTAATGAAAGCCTTTCAGCACACTGCCTGCTTTCAATGTAACAAAAAGAAGGAAATGCAAAATGTGTTGTGAAATAATACCAAAAGAAGTTCAAAAGCTAGCATACAATTTCCTAAAGGTTTAAAAAAAAAAAAAAAGTGTCCTAAGCATTTAAAACATGAGGTCTAGTTCCTGTTTTATGGAGATTACACTCCACTTTTCAGAGTCCAGCACAGTGTTGAACTTAATGTAAGTGCTCAAATAATAAGTGATTAAGGAACTCTAAAAATTAGATGTATAGATACTAAGATCTCAGTCACAGACTCCTGGGAAATCAGGCTCATATGACAATTTTTGAGGAAGCTGAAAACCTATACTTCTAAGTACTGAAACATTTTGGTTGTAAATCTTTCCAAGTTAGATTATACATCTCACTGCTTTTTTGAAAAGAATATTTTGAATAAAACATTTTCTTGATGACTGCAATGGACATCTGTTTTGGCTGCTTAGCATCCATTCTCCCTTCTTCTGCTAACAGCACCAGATTTTCTCTGCAAAACTACCCTGCCCTACTCTCAGGCTATAGAATCCAGGTGGCACTGAACAGGCCCCCACACACATACTCCCTCATCACCCAATCAACTTCTCAGACTCTCTCCCTCCTCCCAAAACTTGGTGATTGCTTCATAGATCATCCTACGACTCAAACTGGGCCTACTGCAATCACCTCTGGGACTATGACTCAAAATAATGTAAGCCCCTCTTTCTTTTTCCATTTGGATGACTAAATTGGTAGAATATAAACTTGGATTTGCCAGTAGCCATCTTTGCTATTATATAGGCAGCACTTGCCCAGAAATGAACTCAACACAAGAGACTGAAAACCAAGAGATAAAGAGATGACAAATCTCTGAAAACGTAAGTAGAACACCTAGATCTAGCAAAACCAAAAGCCAGTTTTACCACCACAGTACTCAGTATTAAAAAACAATAAATCCCCTCTTTTACTCAAGCTAGATTTCATTGGGTTTCTGTAATGATCAACATGATCACTAACCATGCTGAGCAATTTAGAAAAAAAAAAAAAAATCCTCAGAGCAAACCAAAGCATGTAGGGCATAAGCAAAGGGCTTTCCATGAATAAAAGATTTAAGTTTAAATGCATGGATCCTGAGAAATCTACTTTGGCTAGTTACTTTTACTTCCCATTTTTTAGCTGTGTGTTAGCTTGATAACAATTGCTGAATAGCAGAGTTCTATGCAGACATGAACTCTTGACTTAAAAATAATAGAACTTAAAATAATAGCTACTTAGGTATAAATCTAACCAAAAAAATGTACAAGAACTACACAAGGGAAACTACAAAACTCTGATGAATAAAATCAAAGAAATAAATAGAGAAATATAGGGGCACCTGGGTAGCACAGCTGGTTGAGCATCTGACTCTTGGTTTTGACTAAGATCATGATCTCAGGGTTGTGAGATGAAGCTCTGCATCAAGCTCCATGCTCCCTCAATATGGAGTCCACTTTTTTCTCTCCCCCTCCCTCTGCCCATCTTGCTCATGCTCTCTCTTGCTCTCTCTCTAAACTAAATCTTTTTTTAAAAATGGAGAAATATTATATGTTTATGAATAAGAAGACTCAATAATGTCAAGATGACAGTTCATTGTAAATTGATCTATAGATACAATATAATCACAATCAAAATATCAGCAAGTTATTTTGTGGATACTGACAAACTGAGTCTAAAGTATAGGAAGAGGCAAAAGACCCAGAAGAGTAAACACAGTATTAAGGAGAAAAGCAAATTTTGAAAGACTGACACTAACAGACTTCAAGAATTACTATAATGCTACAGTAACCAACATAGGATGGTACCAGTGAAAGAATAAACAGATCAGGGACGCTTGGGTGGTTCAGTGGTTGAGCATCTGCCTTCAGCTTAGGACATGATCCTGGGGTCCTGGGATCGAGTCCTGCATCAGGCTCACCTCAAGGACTCTGCTTCTCCCTCTGCCTATGTCTCTGCCTCTCTCTGTGTGTCTCTCATGAACAAATAAAATCTTTAAAAAAAAAAGTAGATCAATAGAGAACTTCCAAAAATAGACCCATACATAGTATCTGATCTTTGCCAAAAGAAACAAGATCGTCTTCCCAACAAAATTTACCAAAATAACTGAACATCCACATGCAATCAAGTGAATCTACACACAGACCTTCCTTACACCCCTCACAAAAGTTAACTAAAAATGGATCATAGATCAAAATATAAAACACAAAGGTATAAAACTCCTAGAGAAAACATAGGAAAAAATCTAGATGACGCAGAGTATGGCGATCTCTTTTTAGATATACCACCACACGCGTGATCCATGAAAGAAATAACTCATAATCTGGAATTCTATTAAAATTAAAAACCTCTGTTCTACCAAAGACAATGCCAAGAGAATGAGGGGACAAGCCACAAACTGGGAGCAAAAATTTGCAAAAGATACACTTGATAAAGGATTGTTATCTAAAATATACAAAGAACTCTTAAAACTCAATGAAAAAACAACCCAATTTTTAAAAATGGGCCAAAGACCTTAACAGATACCTCACCAAACAAGATATACAGATGGCAAATCAGAATATGAAAAAAATGCTCCATGTTTGTCCTCAGGAAAATGCAAATTAAAACAATGAGATAACCAAAACATAAATATTAGAATGACCAAAATCCAAAATACTGACAACATCAAACGCTGGTGAAGATATGGAGCACTAGGAACTCTCATTCAGTGCTAGTGGGAATATGAAATGGTAGGGCTACTTTGAAGACAACTTCTCAAAGCACTAAACCTTCTCTAAAATAATATTTTTTAAAACAAATAACAAATAACAGCTCCCACTTATTAAGAACTTTCCATGTCCCATACTCTGCATTCCTATTTAATCTTTCAACTAAGTGAAGTAAGTACTATTAAGGCCTCCATTTTATAGTTGAACAAAATGACACTCAAATAGTCATTTTGGGGATCCCTGGGTGGCGCAGCGATTTGGCGCCTGCCTTTGGCCCAGGGCGCGATCTTGGAGACCCGGGATCGAATCCCACGTCGGGCTCCTGGTGCATGGAGCCTGCTTCTCCCTCTGCCTGTGTCTCTGCCTCTCTCTCTCTCTCTCTCTGTATGTGACTATCATAAATAAATAAAAATTAAAAAAATATATTAAAAAAAAAAAAAACAAATAGTCATTTTGAGGGAACTAAAATATATATCAACAAACCTGCTGCTCACATGGATTTTATGGATTAGTAGATCAATGAATTGCTGGTCCACCTAGAGGGCCCAAGGTCTTACACTGTGAACCATAAGTACAGCAAGAAGAACCACATTGCCATGAATTACCAAGAATCACGACTCTCCTATATTATAATTTATACCCAGATGGCCCCTAAATTGTGCACTTTAGGAAGAAATCTGGAATCAACTTCAAATAACTAAATATATGAGAATATATGGCTCACTTTCTGTTACTTTTTAAGAACAGCAATTCAGTCATTCTCATAACCAATTTAGAGCATCAGCATAGTGTAATAAAAAGCACAAGCTTCAAGCAACAATACACAAGGTAAAATTGAAAATGTGATCTCAATAGGAATACAGATGGGGTTCAAAGATACAATATGTTCTATTTCCCAAGTTGAATGATAGATATGTGCATTTTTGTTTATTCTTTAAGCTGTATATACACATATAATTTGTGTTAACTGGCTTTTCATAAGCCGGTTTGAAGAATAAAGAGTAGACTTCAAATTCCAACTCTATCCTTTGGACAAGTCGCTTCCGATCTCTAAGCTTTAATCACTCAGTGCTTATTGAGGGCCTACTATAATGCCAGATACTGTTCTAGCTATTGGAATTTCAGGTACAAGAAAGATCATTTCTACCCTCATGGAACCCTATTTTTCTTACCTATATAATTGAGCTAATACCTCTTACTTCATTAGGCAGTGGGCAGAATCTTGATTACAATGAGCTCTCACTAGGCTCAACTATAATTCAAAGAAATATTTTAATGATCCTAAAACATAAAGCACATTACAATTCTCAAAGGCATCCCTTTTCAAAATGAGCTTAAAAAGTACAGTGAGGGGAGCTTGAGTGGCTCAGTCATTAAGCGTCTGACTTCAGCTCAGGTCACCATCTCCGGGTTCTGGTATCAAGCTCCAAGTCAAGCTCCCTGCTCAGCAGGGAGTCTGCTTGTTCCTCTCCCTCTGCCCTTCCCCTCACCCCACACCCCACACTCCGACTCATGCTCACACTCTCTCTCAAATAAACAAAAACTTAAAAAAAAAAAAAAAAAGGTACAGTGAGAGGAGGTTCCATCCCTCTGTCCCAAATACATTATTTTCAAACAGGCAATATCAAGTACTTAGAGTCAGGAAAAATTATAATAAAGATTTTTAAGTAATCCATGTCTTTTGAGTGAGTGGTAATTCATCCCTACACTACTGCAAATCGTGGGTCATGCCTTAATACTCCATAAAATGGATTCACTTTCACTGGAAAATACAAGAGAAGAAAAATAAAAGCTAAAGTAATCACGCTGACTCATTTAAAAGAAACAAACTATAAGAAATCCTTACACAGTTCCTGAATGAAAACTGCCTCTCCTCTGATTTTCTAGATAATCCTGATTTTTCCTTCCCTCACAATATCTGATTTTTCTAACTACTGCACATGCAAGTAACATTAGGCAGTCATTTTCAGAATGATAGCATGAGAATGAAGTCAAAATCCTGAATCTTGGGACGCCTGTGTGGCTCAGCGGTTAAGTGCCTGCCTTTGGCTCAGAGCGTAATCCTGGGGTCCCGGGATGGAGTCCCACATCGGGCTCCCTGCATGGAGCCTGCTTCTCTCTCTGCCTCTCTCTCTCTCTGTCTCTCATGAATAAATAAAATCTTAAAAAAAAAATGGTGCAATTGTACGACCTTGTGAGTATCCTAGAAACACTGATTTGTATACTTTAAAAGAGTGGATTTTATAGCATGTGCACTGCCCCTTAATAAATAATTTACTTTAAAAAAAAAATCCTGAATCTTCAAACTTGGTGGTTGTCCCATCTGGGCAAGCAAATTAACCTTTCTGAGCCTCAGTTTCCTCAAAAATATGACCCATTTTAAAGGGTCAAAATGTTACAAGGCAATATTAAGAAAACTCAGACATAGTAAGGACTCAATAAAAGCCACTTTATCACCATTCTTCAAAAGTTTGCTGTGATTATCTTATTGAAAAGATAATAAATTTAGTTAATACCTCTAATACTTTAATCTGAAGTAAAACAATTCTCAAAAGGCTTTTTCCCCCTCTATCCCACTTCTAAAGAGCCAACATAATTTTTTTTTTTTTTTTTTTTTAAGATTTTACTTATTTGAGAGAGGAAGAGAGCATGCATGCAAAGGAGCACAAGTGGGGCAAGAGGGAGAGGGAGAAGCAGACTGCCTGCTGAGCAGGAAGCCCAGCTCGATCCCAGGACCCTGAGATCATGACCTAAGCCAAAAGCAGCCACTTAACTGACTGAGCCACCCAGGTGCCCCGTTTTTATTTTTTAAGTCAATTTTTAAAAATATCTTTAAAAAAAAAAATCTAGTCATGTTGAGCATCCACTGTGGTCACAGATCCAAGCGAAGTTTGTAGAATTAAGTCCTACAAAGTGAAGGATCAAATTTAGAATGTAACAAATCTGGCTCTCAATTCTTTTTTTTTTTTTTTTAAGATTTTATTTATTTATTAATTAGAGACACACAGGGGTGGGGAGCAGAGAAACAGGCAGAGGGAGAAGCAGGCTCCATACAGGGAGCCCAACAAGGGACTCGATCCTGGGACTCCAGGATCATGCCCTGGGCCAAAGGCAGGCACTAAACCGCTGAGCCACCCAGGGATCCCCTGGCTCTCAATTCTTTCAATTAGGTGAGACTCGGTTTTCATGACACCGCTGATCCATTTAAAAGAGATATGAAAGTAAGGGTGTGTGTTTAAGTTACTGATTATAGCTGAAAACCCCAGCTACCCAAAGCATCATGTTGTGAGCATTCCTTCCAGAGTTCTCACGACAATTTCCTCCCTTGACTATCCACTCCTTGTTACTGAGTGGCACTGAGCTATTGCAGTAAGACACTGGGCAGGGAGCTGATGCCAGAGGAAGCTGGAAGGTAGACTGGCCTTTGGAACCTGATGCTAATGCAAGTCTCCCAGTGCTCAGTGGCTGACCAAGCAGAGTGCCCACAGCAGGCTCCGAAATGCCAGCTGTAATGAGAAACTTGTGCTGGAAATGCATTCCAGAGTTTCAGCATGGCCAGTACCATCTGATCATGGGACTGGCAGGCTCATCCTTCTCGCAAGAGCACCCTCTTCTGAGACCTTCAGTCAGACAGGCTGAACTCAGCTTTGGGAGCTTTCACAACTTAAGACAACTCTATTAGTTTTCTGGGATCCCCATGTCAAGGTGGGTTCTTGAACAAATACATAAATTAGAGTATATAAAATGGAATGCGGCCCCAAAATCATAAATGTTAAGAATAAAGTAGATCAAATATCTACTCAAAACGTCCCAACTTTTCAAAACTACATACTTAAATAACAAGCACTATACACAGATAGGTTTGCTTGCATTGTTTAGGAGAATTCTAGAAACAATCTAAAGATCCAATTGTAAGTAAATATTGCTCATAAACATGATGTAATAATTCATAACAACTGAAATAATTTTCACAAAGCTATATTAATTTTAGGAAAATCTTAATGATTTGGGGGAGAGAGCAAGGAAAACACCTAGCAGAAGTTCAGGGGGAAAGCTTATGTTTATAGAAAATACATATATATATAAACTTATATATTTTTTATTTACATACACTTATATGCAAAAGACAAGGAAATAAATATACCAAAACATTAATAGTGTTTATTGCTGAGTGATGATTTTTCTCTTTGTGATTTTTCAAAAATTTTTAAATTGTATACATACTCAAAAACTAATCTGAAAACAAGCTACTAAAAATTTAAATAGAAACAAAACACAAATCAGGATAATGTGTTGATATGTACTTAAATAACTTGAGGACATTTTTAGGTTTTTTTTTTTAATTTACAATGAGAATATAACATACCACATTATAAGAAAAATTGTAAGACTGAAACTCCCACAGAAGTTTATAGAATAAAATGTATACTAAATCCCCCAATTAAAGACCCGTAAAGTAGTTTCAGTGCTTTCTAACCCACCTTCTCACAGCAGGGAACTAATCCCTCTGGGGGATGCAAACAAACTTCAAAGAGAAGATTATGCCCAGACACTAGTACTGTATGGTGTAAGGTTTATACCTAAGTTTGCTCAGATACTTTGACAGAGATCAGAGATGCAGATCCAAGGAACAAAGACTAATCTTAAGGCAGATTTCTTGCAATCATTTAAAAAGGCAAAAATAATGCATTCAATAATATCCGAAAAAGGCAAATATAAGTTTAATTAAAAACAAGAAGGTTGTAGAAGTAGACAAAAGGGACCTAAAATCAAATACAAAGTGACAACTTATTTCTTGGTAATAACAACTAGGAAATTTCAAACTCCCAAAGAAAGCAAGCAGCACCAGGAGTTCAGTTGTGTACCCAAATCTTCCTGGCACAGTGTTTCCAAGGTGTCCCATTCAGTGTCTGATGTCTTGATACACTAAGTGGAGCTGACAGATCATATGTCCCTTCCATGGAGGTCATGGAATGCTCTTCAGAATACAGTACACAGCTTATAATACAGGTCTTCGGTAATGGAAACATTAGAAGTAGTTGAGGGTAAAAGAACTGTTTTTAAAGTCTAGTATTATTTCTTACTGGCCTTTCTCATATCTGTCATATTTTTGTGAGGTAATTTTATTTTTATTTTTTTATTTTTTGGTAATTTTATTTTTAAAGTATGATTTAGAAGTACCTGATCTTTTTTTTTTAAGATTTTATTATTTAAGTAATCTCTATACCAACATGGGGTTCAAACTTTACTACCCCGAGATCAAGAGATGCACGCTCTACCAACTGACCCAGCCAGGTGCACCTAGAAGTACATGATCATTTTTTTTAAGATTTTATTTATTTATGTAAGAGGGGGAGGGAAAGGGGCAGAGGGAGAAGCAGATTCTCCAGTGAGTAGGGAGCCCAATGCTAGGCTCAATCGCAGGCCCCTGGGAACATGACCTGAGCTGAAGCAGACTTAACCGACTGAGCCACCCAGGTGCCCCTGATCATTTTATTAAAATGTTTCAAGTAAAGGAATAGCGGATCCCAGTAATTCAGCTTTAGTTTCCCAGTTGTGTTCTTAAGTAGGCTCCATACTCAATGTGGGGCTTGAACTCACAACCCTGAGACCAAGATTCATGTGCTCTAGAGACTGAGCCATCCAGGTGCCCCTGTTTAGTTTCCCAATTTTTAAATTAGCTAATCTACCAAAAAATAAAATCCTTAATAAAGACCTAAATGCAAAAGGCAAAACCATAAATTTCTTAGAGAAAAACTATCTTCTTTCCGTGGTATAGGAAACTATTAGCCAATTTTACTACATTAAAATCAAGAAGTTATGATCAAAAGTAACAAAGACAGTAAAGGACAAACCATACAGTGGAAGAAGATATTTGTAATACACACAGTCAGGTAATTAGTATCCATACTCTAATCTTACAAGTCAACGAGGAAAAGGTAGAAAAATCAGTAAGAAAAATTAGCAAGAGATTTGAACAGGCACTTTAAAAAAGAAGCTATTCAAGAGGCCAATAAGCAAAGGTGCTTGGTCTCATTAGTCATCAGGACAATGCAAGTAAAAAGGAGATACTGCTATATAACCATCAGGTTGGCAAAAAATCAACAAATCTAATTCTAACTGAAGTTGTAAAGCAATAAGGACTATCAAACACCGCTGGAGGGAGTGTAGCCTAGCACAATTTTGAAAAACAGTTTAGCATGATCCAGTAATCAAGTATGACATCCCAAGGAAATGTACATTTAAGTGCACCAGGATTTACATATAAGGAAGGATTACAGCAGCATTGCTTCTAATAGCCCAAAACTGCAAACAACTTCAAGTGTTTTCAACAGTAGAATAAATAAATTGTAACATAATCCTACAGCAATGAAAATGACTACAGCTACATACAACACGCAGAACCCCTACAAACATAACCTTGAGCAAAAAAAGCAGCAAAACTGCACAAAGAATAATTCTGTTTCTATAAAATTCAGAAACAGGCACTAAATTATATTTTTCAAGGAGGTATACTTATGTCATAAAACTATAAAGAAAAATGATTATCATAAAAGCCAGGATAGTAGTTACCTCTGGAGAACGGAAAGGAGGGACCCTCTGAAGTGCCAACCAAATCCACTTCCACCACTTACAGGGCCTCAGCAAGAGTACAAATAGAGGCCCTCATACCATATGTGTAAATATTTGAAAGACATGAAACAAGCTTATAAACTATTAAATAAAATATGTTCGGGGATCCCTGGGTGGCGCAGCGGTTTGGCGCCTGCCTTTGGCCCGGGGCGCGATCCTGGAGACCCGGGATCGAATCCCACGTCGGGCTCCCGGTGCATGGAGCCTGCTTCTCCCTCTGCCTTTGTCTCTGCCTCTCTCTCTCTGTGACTATCATAAACAAATAAAAAAAATAAAAATAAAAAATAAAATAAAATATGTTCTATCCTCCTATCATGACAAATATACCTTTATCACTACCTGAAAAGCCAGATTCATGCAAAGAATTCTGGATTCCCTAGAGTTCCATGCTGAAATATGGTGGTCCAGGGAGAACTGGCCACTGGCCCACCACCCATTGCCCTCTTCTCCAATCCGACACTGCCAAGAACCTCACACAAGCATGCAGTCACTTCCACTCATAAGTCCAAACTCCATTCCACACCCTACTCTCCACAAATAGCCACACTTAAGCCATCCCTTATATACACCAGAAGCCCCGTCCACCCTTAGAAGGACAGACTCCAGGAAAAGGACTCACAGAGGCTCTGGAAACAAGCTCAGGGCCACGTGAACAAGAAATTCTGAGATAATAGGTATAGTATAGCATGGAAAGGTTCAGGTTCTAAGTAGACATGTGCCAGGCCCCAGAGACTCTGCCCCACGGAAAAGGGCCAAAGCAGGGCCCGTTAAAGCACAAGGCCAGGGCAGGAAACCCTCCAGCAGTAACAGTATTTTCTTAGACCCAGACAACAATATATTCCTTAGCCTGGATAGCAGTAACATGGGCACTCACTTGATAATTGTTAAACTACACATATGAGCTCCATGTACTTTTTTTCCTCACAAATAAGGGATAGACATCATGTGCCTGCTGATATTATACACAATATCACAGAGACCTCTGCCAAAAATCCATAACCCAAATCTAATCATGAGGATATAATTCGATCCAAATCTAGAGATCTTCTACAAGAAAAGAGACCTAATTCTTTAAAAATGTGTCGTCATAAAAGGTAGAGAAAGGCTGTGAAACTATTCCTTACTGAAAAAAACATTAAATGGACCACATGATGCTGAGTTGGATTCTGGATCAGAAAGGAAAATGCGATAAAGGATACTATGGGAAAACTGATTAAACATGGACAACTGACATTTAATTACATGAACATTAAATTCTCTTATTTCAATGGTAAGAAAATTCTTAGGAGATATATTCTGAAGTATTTAGTGGTAAACGGTCAGTAGGTCTGCAACTTATTCTCAAATGGCTCAGCAAAAATAATATATACACATAGGGTGATAAAGCAAATATGGTAAATGGGTAACAATTGATGAATCTAAGGAAAGGGCATATGCACTTGACCATTCTTATAACTTTCAGATTCTCAATAAAGGTAGCTATTTTATGAGTATTACGGTCTGACAATGAAATAGAAAATATTGCATAGCCAATTAAGAGCATAACTACCAGTGGAATTCTGATTACCCCACAATACTAATCCAAGTAAATTCTCTCTCCCTAAACACCAAGTAATACACACAACTGCTTGTGTGTGTGGACCAAGAGTTGCTCTTTGGCATACCTCTGGCAAACGTATCACTCTCTTAGTTTCCAAAGAAAAGAACACTAGGTTATGGGGTTATTTTTTTCTCATTAACCAAGAAGGATTTTAGGCTGAGAATATACTCAGCCTATGCAAGATACTCTAATCTTATCTAAGATCCTGTTGTCCAGTAATACAGATCCAAATTAGTCCAAAAGCTAAAGACAAAGGAGGTGTTTCCTTCAACTAATTTCCAACTTTTTTTTTAACCAGAAGACTGTAAATTTACTACATTAAGTCCATTTCAAACATCTCCTTCCAGTTGAGTGGCAGAGAGTTCCCTTTATATTATTTTGCAACTTAATTCTAAGCCTTCCTCATTAGCAAGGTGACAATATTTCATGCCAAACAGTTGACTTCCAGGCATCTGTGAAAGATACAAACCAAAACTCAATGATTACAATGAATAAAGCCATACCTCAAGCCTATTATAGCAGTGACTTAATTTAAAATATTCACTGTGCTTATTCTCCATTCCTTAGGATGATGTGAAATAAAAGGGAAAACCTATTAAATATATTTAAAGATAAATCACAATTTAGAATATTCACATATCCCACATGTATATTTATCTCCACCTGACCTTAGCCAAAGGCCAAGAAACAATGTTGTGCAAAGCTTTCTCATACAATAAACACATAACATAATCAAACATGCAAATACCTGAAAGAGTGCCACCCGTCCTAGGATAGGCCACTTCAACATACACTTCAAAGGTGGTCTCTGGGTTCTGCCTACAAAAGAACAGATTGTGATTACTGACAAGGATTGAAGGTGTACGGTATAGAACATGTGGGCTATGGTATAACGCCAACCTTACTTAAAACCAATAGCTATGTAGCATTGGCCAAGTTACTCAACTTCTCTGAGCCATGCTTTTCTGATCTATTAAATGAAAATGCCTGGGGCACCTGGGTGGCCCAGCTGGTTAAGCATCTGCCTTCAGCTCAGGTCATGATCTCACATGGGTCCTGGGATTGAGCCCCGAGTCAAGTCAGGCTCCCTGCTCAGTAGGGAGTCTGCTTCTCCCTCTCCCCCAGCCAATTCCCCCACCCCACTTGTACACACTCTCTCCTCTCTCTCAAATAAAGCGAGGGAAGGGAGGGAAGGGAGGGAAGGGAGAAAAGAAAAAAAGAAAAGAAAAAGAAAAAGAAAAAGAAAAAGAAAAAGAAAAAGAAAAAGAAAAGAAAGAAAACATCTAACCAGAAGATTTATAATGAAACCTAAAGAAAACACACAATAACTGTCTGGGTACAATGCCTAACAAATAAGCAGCTAGCTATTATTATGATTTCACAGGTGTCATATTTTGAATTTACACAGCTGTATCTCCAAAGCCCAGAGGTAAATTCTTTTCTTTTTCCCCCCCAGAGGTAGATTCTGAAGAAACTCAAACCTAGGCAATACTAGCACAAAGTAGATTCTCCCGCATATTCTGGGATAAAACACATATGATGCAGTTAACTTGCTTATTTATAGGTTTTATTTTTTTAAAAGATTTTATTTATTCATAGAGACACAGAGAGAGAGAGAGAGAGAGAGAGGCAGAGACACAGGCAGAGGAAGAAGCAGGCTCCATGCAGGGAGCCCGATGTGGGACTCGAACCCAGGTTTCTGGGATCACGCCCTGGACTGAAGGCGGCGCTAAACCACGGAGCCACCTGGGCTGCCCTATTTACAGGTTTTAAAGACTGAAACAAAAGGGGCACCTGGGTGGCTCAATGGTTGAGTGTCTGCCTTTGGTTCAGGTTGTAATCCCAGGGTTCTAGGATCTAGTCCCACATCAGGCTCCCCATAGGGAGCCTGCTTCTCCCTCTGCCTATGTCTCTGCCTCTCTCTCTGTGTCTCTCATGAATAAGTAAATAAAATCTTTAAAAAAATAAAGACTGAAACAAGAGAAACAGTATTCTAAATCACTACACTATTATGAAGACAGGATGCTAATCTAAATATAAGATACTGTTTCCACAGAGGGGACTTCACCTGTACTGGCACTGGCAAGTTACACAAGGTTTCATTATTATATCCTTCTACCTCTTTATGTCATAAATATTTCATAATAAGTCTGAAGAAGATCACAGCACTAACAGAACATTAACAGTTGTTAATTCTGAATGATGAGAACATCAGGTTATATATATATATATATTTTTTTAAAGATGTTATTTATTTATTAATGAGACACACAGACACAGGGAGAAGAAGCAGGCTCCATGCAGCAGGAAGCCTGACATGGGATTCGATCCTGGATCTCTAGGATCAGGCCCTGGGTGGAACGTGGCGCTAAACCACTGAGCCACCGGGGCTGCCCAACATCAGGTTTTATTATCTTTGAGTTTTCTCTTTGATTCTAAAACTACAATAAAAAGATACTTCCAAATTGAAAGTCATTTAGAAGAAAATGTTATATTTTCAAATGTCTATAACTGAATTCTATTTTAAACGTGACAACAAGGCTCAGAAACTTCGAGACACCTAATCAGATCTGTTAATTTCAAAGAAATAAATACCTTGAATTTGCCCAGTAGATTCCATTTCTTAAAATAACTCTCATTCATCTCATTTCAACCTCATTATATAATCCTATGAAGACACGTAGATCAGTTATTATCATTCTCACCACCCAGGTGAGGAACCTGAGGCAGAGATTCTATGTGACTTGTTGATGGTCCCAGACCTAGTTACAAACACACCCAGAGCTCAAATTCTGTGCTTCATTGATTCTAAGATGAACTTCCCCACCCCACCGCCCCCCACCCCCGCATCTCTTAAAATCTATTGTATCTTACAATGCTAAATGGCAGCACTTTTTTTCTTTCTTAGTAATGCATATAATGGTGCATATTACAAATAATGGCACCTTAGATTCAATAAAATATGTTAATATTCCCTCTACTTCCTTAGTAGAAAAATGTGTGTTTTGTCAATCAGGAATCTATTTCTCTCTCTTGTGAAGGATCATCATTCCTTCACTGAAGAGAAACTTAAGCTTTTGTTTTTTTTAATAAGTACCTACAGTGAAAAGAGTTGGCTGCTCTAAAGTTCAAGGTATTTAAATATACCTGTCAAATATAATTTTAAAATCAGACAGTAAAAGAAGAGTATTTTACTTAAAAACCTAAATAAGGGCAGCCCGGGTGGCTCAACGGTTTAGCGCTGCCTTCCACCCAGGGCGTAATCCTGGGGACCTGGGATCGAGTCCTGCATTGGGCTCCCTGCATGGAGCCTGATTCTGTCTCTGCCTCTCTCTCTCTCTCTCTCTGCGTCTCTTGTGAATAAATGAATAAAATCTTAAAAAAAAAAAAAAAAACTAAATAAAACAAACTAAAGTTTTAAGAGAGACTTAAAATTTTTTGTGTGTTTTCCCTTGCAGGAGGATATAAAAAGGCCTACCAGGTCAGCATCCTTTGGCCACCAAACATTGTGGAGAATGTCCTATGGAAACATTCCTTTCATTCAAATGATCTCAAAGTAGAGTGTTTGATGAAAGAAAGGAATGCACTAAAGTTGTCTAAAAAGGATCAGGAAGATTCCTTCTAAAATCTAAACAAAGCCTTCTTGCGGTGCCTGGGTGGCAGAGTCAGTTGAGCATCCCACTCCTGGTTTCAGCTCAGGTCATGATCTCAGGGTCATGGGACTGAGACCCATGTTGGGCTCTGAGCTGAGCGTGGAGTCTCCTTAGACTTCTCTCTTTGTCTCTACTCCCTCTCCTGCACTCACTCTCTGTAAAATAAATAAATCTTTAAAAGAAAAAAAAATGTAAATAAACATATCTTTTTTAAGTCTACTTTGCAATTGGCTGAATTTTATCTCAAAATTTCATTGGAAAATTGAAATAACAAACATGCACATATGAAGAAATTACATAACAAAGTTTTAAACACTGGAGCTCTGATATATTAACCTGTGCCATCAGGTTAAGGCATTTTGTACAGACCTGCTATCTCTCTAGGTGTACACTGGCCTAACATTGTCTATACTCGTGGTCTCTGCTGCTTCTCCCTTCCTCTAATACACTTCAACAGGCTTCTGAACCTATCACAGCACTGAAACCACAACCACATTGCTAAAATGTGCTAAAATGGCCGATTGTCAGGGCTTATCTTAATGTCTCAGCAGCATTTGACACAGTTGATACTTTTTCCTTCCTTGAAACACTTTTGTCTCTTGCCTTCCAGGATATCACTCTTTATTGGTGTCTTCCTACCTCATTGACTGTTCCTTTGTTAATTCCTTCTCTCCTACCCTCAAATTTAGTCCTGGACCTCTCCCTGTCTCCACTCATTACTTAGATGATCTCATTCAGCCTTGTGGCTTTAATTACCATGCAAATACTGACAAGCCCCAAAATCATGTCTCCAATTGACTTCTTCCCCAATTCCAGATTTCCTTATCCAATTGTCTACTCAACATCCCCACCTGGATGTTCAAGAAGCATTTCTCATTAAACAAATGGTGCTTTTCTCTCTCAAACCTGCGTAGCTTGCATTCTAGTAATTATTCAACCAAAAAATACTTGGTGTCATCTTTGACTCCTCTTTTATATGCCACAATTATTTACATGTCACAATCAGCAAATTCTGTTGATTTGATCATCAAAATATATCCAGAATTTGAATGCTTCTCACCATCCCCAATCACAGTATCTTTGCCAGATCACCATCTCACCTCCAAGATTGCAATACTTTTCTGATCTTGCTGCTTCCTCTCTTCCCCTCTTTCGGTCAGATTTCAATTTAGTGGCCAGTAATCCTTTTACTATAAAGATCAGTTTAGGTCAGTCCTTGGCTTAAAACCTCCCCAAAGTGTCCCATATCACTCAAAGTCAAAATCTGAGTTCTGGAAATGAATGATGGGGATGGCTGCACAACAGTACGCATACATCTTTAACACCACTAAACTGTACAAAAATGGTTAAGACAGTAAATTTCACATGTATTCTACAACTGAAAAAAAAAATGCTGGAAGGGGGAAGAAAGTCCTTACGAGGTCTACATGATCTGGTCTCTCCCTCTCTCTCATATCTTTTTCCCCTTGCTTACTGCACTCCAGGCACACTGTCCTTCCTTCAGCAGCTCAAACTCACCAAACTCATTCCTATCTAACAGCCCTTTGCATCAATCTTCATGTAGGTGGCCCTCTTTCTGTCATTCAAAACTCACCTTCAAGTTTAACTCCTCAGAAAGGCCTTCCCCAATACACTCTCTACCATCTAACTTTAATTATCCTTAGCATACCTATTACAAGCTTGGTCACTGTCAGTCTCCCTCTCTGAATGTAAACTGCAAGAGAAGGATTTCGTTGATCACATCCCACTAATGTTTCCCAGGAACCTAAACAGTCGGGCATATAGCCAGAATAAAATACTGAGTAGAAGGAATAAAGGAAGACAGACCAGTCTTTCCTAGGGTCTGAAAGATTTCAGTAAATGACAGTATTATACACTTCCATGATTCTCAAACTTTAGCATGTGAAGAGAGAGATTTCCAGCCCCACTCCAGAGTTTTGGGGGTGGTGGAGGACCCCAGAATTAGCATTTCTAACAAGTACCCAAATATTTGTTTACTAACAACTAATACTGATGCTGCTGGACTAGTGATCCCACTTTAAGAACAAACCGCTGGTCAAGTTAAATGAATAATTCAGTACATACAACATAAAATAAACTTAAGGTATACCTCAATTATCCATCATTTCAACAGTGCTTTTGAAAAAAAAAAAAACAGATTTCAAAGAAAAACATTTGTAGAAGCACTGAAGCTTGCTTCTCTTCTATTGCTATCCATAGTTACTGCTTCATTCTAATGAGAAATAATAAAACTACCTAAATTTTTCACTCAGTTCAAATAGCTGCCAGAGCTCTATTACATGGAGCCAAAGATTATGAGTTTCTTTTAAAAGAAAGAAAGAAAGAAAGAAAGAAAGAAAGAAAGAAAGAAAGAAAGAAAGAAAGAAAGAAAGAAGCAAGCTTACTAAAACACTAAGAACAAATTGGACTATAATTATAAGTTAGAGTCATGCTTATCCATGATCACTTATATGTTGCCTTATGGAAGAAGTGGTGACTAATGTTGTGACAAGTTATATAACATACCAACAAATATACATAAGTTATTTTAAGGGCCAGTGAAGCCAATGCAGATGGAAGCATTTTCTATTTCTCTGCAAATCAAAAAACAAATTTAAAAGTGTCTCTTCTAAATGCAAATGGCCAAGAGACTCTTAATATTTTCATTAAGCCTATAAACAACTAAGCCTAACAATTCCCAGAGAGTCTCTGAGACTACTTTGAGACTGCTTATTTCCTCCATTACTCCTCAAGATGCTCAATATTTTTAACTACTTGGCTAAAGGAACCGAAAAACCTATTTCTGTCCTATTAACACTCACTGCTAATTCAGTAGACGTAATGATGCTGAGAAGACCATATTCAGAGCCAATTTTCCAATATGGACCCAAGTTTTCCCAGAACACTTCATGATATAGCTTAACGTATTACCATGGAAATGTCCTGGTTCTCCCATGATATCCCACTATTAATTGCCTTACATTCCTATACTTCAGTGATCTGGAACTCTGCCCACCTGCCAAGCAACTTATTTTTTTGCCACCTACCCTTAACCTCCTGCAGACTTATATCCTAACATCCAGCTGTACAGACTACTTGTAGCCCTCTGAACAAACCACGCTCTGGTTCTCTAGTAACGTCATTACTATACTAACTTCCACTACTGACTGTTTCTATGTACTAGGCATGTGCTAAGTACTTCACAAGCATTATCTCAATCGATCTTCAACTACCCTATATGTGTTTTTACCCCATTTAAAGAGAAGAACACTGGAAGTCAGGATAAACTAGCCAAAGTCAAAGCAAAGTAGAAGCTGAATCAACGTGGATCATCCAAAGCTCTAACCACTTTACCATTTGACATTATTCAGATGCTCTTCTGCAAGAAAGTCTTTCCAGTCTTTTGCACTTGACAAATTCACTCACCAAGCCTCAGCTCAGGCACTTCTTCTTTTCTGGGAAGCCTTTCTCAATCCCCCATGCCCACAGCCCAGACAGGATTAAGTGCCCCTCCTCCACATTCCCAGGGCACCCTGTGTTTCCCCCACTCTCTTTCCCCCTTTCTAGCAGTTCTTACAACATTCAACCCTGAAGCAATTAGAATTATGTGAGGGACTTTTAAAAAGCCCTAAAGCCCAGGCCACACCCCAGAACAATTAAATCAGAATCTCCAGGCACCAGTATTTGTTTAAAGCTCCCCCAACTTATTCCAACGTGCAGCCAGTGGAGAACTGCCAATGTACCTCCGATTAAATATCCACCTTCCCCTCTAGACTGGCAGCTCCTTGAGGGCACCAACTGTCCTCTCATCACCCCGGTCCGACACCTGACATAATAAGTGTCTGATGAATGAGTCTTCCCCCAACACCTAACATGTGGTTTCCGGCTCCCAATAAGGGCTTCTCTCTCTCCGACAGGAGGTAATTTATTGAATACACACTGCTTACACATGATGTTACTCTTTAGAGATATTTTCCTTTGGAGTCAAAGGTATCAATAAGTCACACCTGCTGACAACAGCCTTGGCTCTTAAATACAGAAAAATGACACACAAACAGCTAAAATGTGTGTGAAAGAAGGGGAGTCTGTTCAGTTCTTGCAGGAGAATGAAGCCTGAAAGTAAGCCAAGAGAGCATTTCTATTCAATACCACTCTTCTGAACACAATTCTCAGTGATTCACTGGAAGGGCCATGCTCAGTGCTCAGGGCCATGTTCTCAAAATGATTAAGTACACTCGGCCTGAAGTCATGAAACAGACAAAGGCTTTGACAATATTCAGGCAGCAGGAAAACTTAATGGGTTTTTTTGTTGTTGTTTTAGAGTATCATGCTATTGATCACTCTGCTGGATCATCAGCTTTCAATTAGGACTACTTTTCTTCAATTACAACATATTATGAGATTAGGAGAAAAATATAACACTAACTCCTCACAAAATGAATCTTTGCTGCATATGGTAACCATGCTATAGTGCTAGGCCATCAACCCTTTTAAGTGTTATTTAGAGCTACAAATTTGAAATACACAGTGTTAGGACCCCTTACTCATTTCACAGCCATCAAATCTTCAAACCAGCTAATATCTATCAAGCAAAACAGCAACCTATTCTCTATAGACTAATGATCTGACTTCACCACACTGTTTCTTTAGTTACAAATTTACATGCTAAGGGAGCTGAGGTCTATTTCAAAACTCATACCAGTTCAACTGTCTTAAAGCTGACAACATGGTCAAGACAAACTGCATACACTTTGTAACATGCTAGCAAACACCATCTACTAAACATTTATTTCTTTAAGCCAGACAAACAAGCAAAAGGGTAGTGTTAATATTTCCAACAAGTCTCCATTTGTTTCAGTGAACTCTGAAATTAAAGCCGTTTTTCCAGGCTGAAAATGCTGTATCAAAGGGTGCTTTCTAACCCATAACAAGTTAACACCTCCATAGAAGAATGCAGTCATTGTTGAGACTTGTTAGAAAGTGATTAACTTAGTTGTGTAATTACACAAACAAGTCGTTTCAAGATTTTACACTTAACTTTCCATTTCTAATAATGCTCTCAGGATCAGATTAATAAAGATACACAGATCCTGTCATGCAAGGAGTTGCAAAGTTTCACCTTTCCATATATGTCTATGTAAAGATTCTCATGCCACCCCGCACAAAGCAAGCTAATGGAAGAAATTTAGCTGCATTCCAAGAAAAACAGTTCTTGCACACCCCTCAGTGATGTGCAATACTCTATAGTTGTTGTGTTTTTTTTTTTTTTAAGGTTTTATTTATTTATTCACGAGAGACAGAGAGAGAGGCAGAGACACAGGCAGAGGGAGAAGCAGGCTCCATGCAGGGAGCCCGACGCAGGACTCAATCCTGGGTCTCCAGGATCACGCCCTGGCTGAAGGTGGCGCTAAATCGCTGAGCCACCCAGGCTGCCCTCTATACAGTTTTTTTAAGATGTATTTATTTATTTGAGAGAGAGAGGGAGAACATGTGCATTGGAGAGCAGGCGGAGGGGCACTGGGACAGGGAGAGAGAATCTCAAGCAGATTCCCTGCTGCGTGCAGGGCCTGACACAGAGCTTGATCATACAACCCTGAGATCATGACCTGAGCAAAATTAAGGGTCAAACACCTAATGAACTAGGCTGCCCAGAGACCCCAATACTCCATACTGTTTTAAGAAATTATCCACCATGCTGAGCTGCCATGTAAAATATACTCTTCAATTAGATTAATAACATTTGCAAAAATCACATTACTGTTAAACATTTTTGTCCTTAAAAAAATTATTCTTAAAAATGATAAACATTAATGTCCTTAAAAAATATTTAAAACCCTTTCCTTCCCAACTTTTCCTCTGCTCTTTCTGAACAATTAAGTCCTAAAGTTATTACATGGGCAAAGCAACATAGATGTCCATCTGGGCAATGGCCCAGTGTGGGGTGTCAGCCTGAGCATGGTCAGGAAAATATCCCTCAGGGTCCCTGACGAGAGATGTCAGAACATGAGCAACGTAGGAGGACATCCATGCTAAGGGATGGCCTGGCAATACAATACCAAATCCAAGTGGATAAAGAAGGCATTCACTCAGGGAGAGCAGCCTGGCATGCAAAGCCAGAACTTGAGTGAGAAATGTGTGCATACACACGGGACGGCCAGGCTCAGATACTGAAACATAAGTGAAGAGAGGAGAATGCCCCACAGAGCCCTAGAGGGTGAGGAGCATGTCCAAGCACAATGGCACCCTAGAGTAGGATGTGGAAGCCTGGGTAGATATGAAGAGGTTGGCCATATGGGGTTGGGGGCAGCTTGCTCAGCATGATGGGGAGTCAGAGTCCAAGCAAGGTACCCACAGGGCAGTGGGGAGGGCAGGGGCATGTCAAACCACCAGAGTAGATACTGTGACCCTAGGAAAGCAAGGTGAAGAAGGAGAACATCCACATGAGGTAGGGGTGAAGGGATACTGTGTCTAATTGGAGCCCAAGACCAGTAAGGAGGGCCTGCTTTCTCACTAAGGAGGTTACAAAGAAAATAGAATGAATTCTATAGAGCTGAATTTGAATTGGAGGTATTGGTGTGAACTCAAGGTTTTCAATAAATATATAGATAAGGAAATAAAATGTAAATGTAACCTGACTTTTATTTTATTTTTATTTTTTTAATTATTTTTTTTAATTTTATTTATTTATGATAGTCACACACAGAGAGAGAGAGAGAGAGGCAGAGACATAGGCAGAGGGAGAAGCAGGCTCCATGCACCGGGAGCCCGACATGGGATTCGATCCCGGGTCTCCAGGATCACGCTCCGGGCCAAAGGCAGGGGCTAACCCGCTGCGCCACCCAGGGATCCCTAACCTGACTTTTAAACATACACATATTTCCTGGCTGTGTGTACTGGTAGGGCCTACCAGCAACAACACACCAATAACAATGAGTATACCTAGTACTCAGACATTGGGTTCTAAATACAATTCTTCTCTAACAAGAACCAGAGCTCCCTGGGGAAATAGCTGATTCCAGGGCTGGGGCAGAGAAAGTACAAAATGAGTTGGAACATCTTATTGTGTTAGAAAGCAAAGAAATGCTCAAAGAATGATTGGAATCGTCAAAAGACCAGCTTGAAAAAGCTCCCACTGGTCAGATCTGGGGTAATTTGAGCATCAAATTCAATAATGACATTAACAGATTATTAACCCATCAAATGAAACAGGAATCCATGAGTCCACATTGATATAAACAAGAGAATTGAAAATTGAACGAGAAATTGGCCATTTATAAAGTTTCAAAGTACCTTCCCACAAAATACCAATTGCAAGAGGGAAAAGAGTAACTTTTTTAGTATAGAAATTTAGCAAAAACTACCTTAACTCATTAAAGTAATTAACATAAGTTATGAGACAAACTGCTAGAATGCAATGAGAAAGTAGCATCATTTCCATGATATTCCTGTTGAAGGTGCTTCACCAGTATCTAATCTTAAGAAACATCAGACAATTTCAAATTGAAGGATCTTCTAAAATATATATATATATATATATATATATATATATATATATATATATATATATCTGGCCTCTAATCTTTAAATGTCAGGTCAGGGATGTCTCGGTGGCTCATTCGGTTAAGCCATCTGCCTTCAGCTCAGAAGCTGAAGTGATCATGATCCTGGAGTCCTGGAATCAAGCCCTGCGTCAGGCTCCCTGCTTAACGGGGAGCTTGCTTCTCCCTCTGCCAACCTCCCTGCTTGTGCTCTCTAATAAATAGTCATAAATAAATAGATAAATAAATAAATAAATGCACCTAAGTGGCTCAGTTGGTTAAGCATCTGCCTTTAGCTCAGGTCATGATCCTAGAGTTCTAGGATCAAGCCCCACATCAGGCTCCCTACTCAGCAAGAAGTCTGCTTCACCCTCTCCTCCTGTCCCTCTCCCTTCCCCCTGCTCCTTCTGGCTCTCACTCACTCTCTTAAAAATCTTTTAAAATAATGAATGAATGAATGAATGAATGAATGAATGGATGGATGGATGGATGTCAGGTCATAGAAATCAAGGGAAGACTAAAGAGCTCTTCCAGACTGAAGGAAACCAAAGACACATGATAACTGTATGATTCCAAACTGGATCTTTTCGCTATAATTAAAAAAAAAAAAAATGTTACTGGGACCACTGAAACTTGGATGAGGTCAAAGAATTAAATGTAGTAATGCATCAATGTTAATTTCCTGTACCTCTCTGCAACATTTTGGTTGTTTAAAAACAAAAGTTTTAAAAACCAAGTCAAGGTAGAAAAATACAATTCACAGTGCATTGGATAAAATAAGGTATTACTAATGGTATTATCTTAGTAATTTGGGAATAATTAGCCCTAGGTTGAGAAATGCTTCAGTGCCACCTAACAAATCTTAAAATCAAGATCCAGATGATCAAATTCTTCACACTCAATATATGAAACAATGGTTTTAAAGAGAACAGGCAGCAAAGAACAGCAATCTCTTAAGAGATGGAAAAGAAATGAGATGAGCCTTCGATTGCCTCAGACCATTGCCATTAGTCCAAGAATATTCATAAGAGAATACAAAAATACCCCACACCCAACCAAATTAAATACACATTATCTGGCCGTCAATAAAAGGATTACCAGGCATGCAAAGAATCAGGAAAATATGACCCATAACAATAAGAAAAATCAATTGAAGCCAACCTAGAACTGACACAGATGTTAGAATTGGAAAACAGGACATTCAAACAGTTGTTCTTTTTTTTTTTTTTTTTTTTTTAAGATTTTATTTATTTATTCATGAGAGACAGAGAGAGAGAGAGAGGCAGAGACACAGGCAGAGGGAGAATCAGGCTCCATGCAGGGAGCACGACGTGGGACTCGATCCCAGGTCTCCAGGATCACGCCCTGGGCTGACTGCGGCGCTAAACCTCTGAGCCACCGGGGCTGCCCTCAAACAGTTGTTCTAACAGTATTCCAAGTGTTCACAAAACTAAGAGACATAAGAGATTCAAAAAAGACCCAAATGAATTTTCAGAGATTAAAAAACAATGAAAAGTACAAATGGGATCAACTGCAGAGTACACACTGAAGAAAAGATTAGTGAACTTGAAGATATTGTTTCAGAAATTATCCAAGACGGAACATACAAAGAGAAAAAACTCAGATCCAAAGTATCAGTGGACCTATGGAAGAACGAATTCTAATATATCAGTGTTCAGAATCCTCAAAGAGGGGAGAATGTAGAAAAACCAAATAATGATTAAAACTTTCTAAATTTAATGAGAACAATAAATGCACAAGTCCAGAAATCTCAACAAACTTCAAGCCAAAGAAACAGGAAGAAATCTAGGGCATCATAATCAAATTGCTCAAAATCAGTAATAAAATCTTAAAAGCAGAACAAAAAACACATGTTACATTCATAGGAACAAAGATTAAAATGGCAGATTTCCTGTCAGAAACAAGGCAAATGAGTGAACAAACAGTAGAGCAGCATCTTTTATGTACTAAAAGAAACTGACAACCTCGAATTCTATTCCTAGAGAATATTTCAAAAGTGAAGACAAAATAAAGATTTTTTTCAGACATTACAAATGCTGAAAGAATTCATCAGCAGCAGACCTGCACTACAAGAAATTTTAGAAGTCTTTCAGGCAGAAAAGAAATGATGCCAGATGGAAATATGGACCTATACCAAGAAATAAAGAGCATCAGAAATGGTAACTACATGAACTAAGTAAAAGTGAGTCAAATGATCATCTCAATAGATGCAGATGGTTTCACTGGAGAATTCTACTAAACATTTAAAGAATTAATACCTATTCTACCTTTTGTCTTGTTGCATCCTAGAGTGGAAGATGGGTCACCAGCAATACTACTGGAGCCACCTAAGAAAATTTGGCCAGGATTCTTGTTCTTGCCACATCTGCTCAAACCCACATAGTCTGATCCAGAAATACAGTCCCAATATGTGCTGCCAATGTTTCCATCAGTATGAGAGAGGTATAGGCTTCATTAAGTTGGATTAAGTGAGCTTCCTTGAATGGTTCATCCGAGACATCTACCTACTGCAGATACCCAAGATACCTACCCTAATGCTAACTAATTTTACATAAAATAAAAACTCTTCAGGGCACCTGGTGGCTCAGTGGTTTAGCATCTGCCTTCAGCTCAGGTTGTGATCCCAGGGTCCTGGGGTCGAGCCCTGCAATCAGGCTTCCTACAGGGAGCCTGCTTCTCCCTCTGCCTATGTCTCTGCCTCTCTGTTCTCTCATGAATAAATAAATAAAATCTTTTTAAAAATAAATAAAAAATAAAAATACTTCAATTAAAAAAAAAAGAATATCAATTCTACACAATATCTTCCAGAAAACAGAAGATAAAACACTTCAACTCATTTTACAAGGTCAGAAATGCTCTAATACCAAAACCAAAGACAGTACCAAAAATATAAATTCTACACACACACAAACTATAGAACAATATCCTTTTAACCACAAAGATCCTTACCAAAATATTAGTAAATGGAATTCAACAAGATATACCATGACCAAGTGGAGTTTATTCTAGGAACACAAGGCTAAATACTGAAAATCAGTTAATAGTCTTACCATCTTAATAGGCTAAAGAAGAAAAATCACAATTATACTATCAATTGATGCAGAAAAAGCATTTCATAAAACTCAACACACATTCATGATAAAAATTCAACAAAACTAGGGATAGAGAGGGCTCTTTCTCAAGCTAATAAAGGATCTCCATGGAAAAACTTATGGTTTATATCATACTTAATGGTGAAAGACCAAATACCTTCCCTCTAGGATTGCAAACAAAGCAAGAATGTCCACCCTCACCACTTCGCCATTACACTAAACAGCCCAGCCAAGGCAATACGGCAAGAAAGATAAAAGGCAAACTAACTGAAAATGAAGAAATCAATTTTTTTTCCTATTTGCACACAACATGACCATCTATGTAGAAAAGAACTTGGAATTGAAATTGAGATAATTTCATTCTCTCTTCTACCTACAATTCTTTCACTTTCATCTAAAATCCTTCTAGGACTTTCTCCATGTACTCCTTCTCTGATAAGTGTCCAAAACCGAAACCATAGATTTGGATAACAAAGGATAGGAGACTTCAAAGGGAAAACAAGGGGCACCTGGCTGGCTCAGTCAGAAAAGCATGTGACTCTTGGTCTCAGGGTTGTAAGTTCCAGCCCACATGGGATGTAGAGATTCCTAAAAATAATAAATTTAAAAAAAAAACAAAAACAAAAACAAAAACGTGGAGTGCATGGGTGGCTCAGTTGGGTAAGCATCTGCCTTCAGCTTGGATCATGATCCTAGCATCCTGGGATCAAGCCCTGCATCAGGCTCCCTGCTCAGCAGGTAACCTACTTCTCCCTCTCCCTGCCACTCCCCCTGCTTGTGCTGTCAAATAAATAAAATCTTAAAAAAAAAAAATACACACACAAACCATAATGTCAAAAATTGTTTGATTACATCAAAATTAAGAATTTCTGTTCAAAAAAGTAAATCTTTACTTAAAATGGAAATATTCTGTCCATTTACATGTGTTTGTGAGACCTATGGGAAAATACCCAGCATCATTCACTTTTAATAGCAACTCATGAAACACCAAAGTTCTATGGGAACATAGCTTGAAAACTGTTATAAATTCATCCATCACTAAGAAGCAAAATATAGGAATATTCCCTTAGAACATAAATGGACCAGGATTAAAAGTTGAGTCAGATTTTCTCTCCTAAGAATCCAGAATTGAGTCTCAGAGCTGGCATCAGTTATATGACCTGTTCTAGAACTTAGTCAGTGAACTATTTCAACAAACTCACCTGAGGAACCTTTTTATAAATACAGATTCCCAAGTCCCATAGGTTCTGGTTGAGAGGGTCCAGAGTGGGGCCCCCAAAATTTTTAAGCTCCTCAGGTGATTCTGGTGCATAGCCAGCCAGGTTTAGGACCCACTTAATTAACAGTGTTTAAAACTGAAAGAAAGGGGCAGCCCCAGTGGCACAGCAGTTTAGCGCCGCCTGCAGCCCGGGGTGTGATCCTGGAGCCCCAGGATTGAGTCCCACCCACGTCGCTTCTCCGGCTGCCTGTGTCTCTGCCTTCTCTGTGTCTCTCATGAATAAATAAATAAAATCTTAAAAAAAAAAAAAAAAAAAAAAACTGAAAGAAGGGATGCCTGGGTGGCTCAGAGGTTGAGTGTCTGCCTTTGGCTCAGGGTGTGATCTGGGAGTCCCAGGATCAAGTCCCACATCAGGTGCCTGCAGGGAACCTGCTTCTCCCTCTGCCTATGTCTCTGCCTCTGTGTGTCTCTCATGAATAAATTAATAAATAAATCTTTTGAAAAATAAATAAAACTGAAAGAAGGAGAGAGACAGAAAATCCAATTCAAGAGTCTGCATGGTCCCTGACAGACTAAAAGGGCCTAAAGGCTGTGAGAGTGCTCTGAGGGCCTAATTACGGTACTTTATTAGCTCCTGACTGTTCTAGGAGTATGGAGGCTCTGTGTGACCAGTCATGGACACCAGTTCACATGTCTGCTGCTTCTTTAATATAAAGAGCATTAATAGGGCACCTGGGTGGCTCAGCTGGTTAAGCATCTGCCTTGGGCTCAGGTCATGATCCCAGGATCAAGCCCCATCAGGCTTCCTGCTCAGCAATAGGGGCCTGCTTTTCCCTCTGCCTGCCACACCCCCTGCTTGTGCTCTCTCAAATAAATAAAATCTTAAAAAAAAAAAAAAAAAAAGCATTAACACAGAGGAAAACAACTTTAATTTTCCTTATGATTTTCAGCTATGGTAGGTCTGCTTACTCACCCAGGTGACAATATCCATTTTTAATTTAGACCATCTTTATTTTTCAGAGTTTACCTATTCTCTAGATTTATGGATAGATGGTAATTAATCACACCATGAAAACTTATCAATACAAGGAAAGATATCTTGGAATACCTAATCAGCCCAAGTCCAGGCCCTTAGGTATGCTCTAAGAGCTCCAAGACCAACTAAAAACAACCCAGAGACTCACCAAGTAACCCTTTAGAGCAAAGTCAACATTAAAGCCAAGAATACATACTGTAAAACTGCAAAGAGGTATAAGAAGCAGGAGTCCTAGAATGGCAAAAAACTATCTTCTTGCCTTCTGACAATGAACTACCTATGAGGCTTTGAGCAAGAAATGAGAGGCAGGGGACGCCTGGGTGGCTCACTGGTTAAGTATCTGCCTTCAGTCCAGGGTGTGATCCTGGGGTCCCAGGACCGAGTCCCACATCAGCCTCCCTGCATAGAACCTGCTTCTCGCTCTGCCTGTCTCTGCCTCTCTATCTCTCTGTGTCTCTCGTGAATAAATAAATAAATAAAATCTTAAAAAAAAAAAAAAAAAAGAAAAGAAAAGAAATGAGAGCCAGGAGGTCTAAGCCACAGCACATGGGGACTGGCTGTAGCATAGCTTTAAAGGATCCTCTCCAGAATCCAATTTCCTCATCTATAAACAGGTCACTAGGAAAGATCTCTTCCAGTTCTGACATCTTATAGCTCTGGCATTCTAAATTAAAAAGATCTGTAAAATCTTTTTTCTTTTTTTTGAAAAATAAAGTTATATTTTAGTTAATATAAAAAGGCTCATGATTTTTATATCAAAATATTGATGTATTGATGTACGGGTGCCTGGTTGACTCAGTTGGTTGGGCCTCTGACTCGGTTTTGGCTCAGATTCTGATCTCATGGGTCATGCGATGGAGCCTGACATCAGCTCCTACTTAGGCAGAGAGTCTGCCTGAAAGATTCTCTTTCTCTGTCCCTCCCCCTACATGTACATGCTCTCTCTCAAATATGTAAATCTTTAAAAATATATATACATTGGGGCACCTGGGTGGCTCAGTCAGCTAAGCGTCTGCCTTCAGCTCAAGTCATGATCCCGGAGATCGAGTGGTCGGTCCATGGGTCCTAGGATCGAGTCCCATGTCATGCTCTTCCTGCTCAGCAGGGATTCTGCTTCTCCCTCTCCCCACCCCCTGCTCATGCTCTCTCTTGCTCTAATAAATAAAATCTTAAATATACATATATATATACACACATTGACTTACACTAATACAAACGCTATTTTCCCAACTTGCAAAAGTTCTTTGCCCTGAATATTAATTCAATGAATATTTAAGTGAAAGACATTCATTTTTTTTTAAGATTTATTTATTTGGAGGGATACAGAAGCAGGAGAGAAGCAGACTCCCAGTAGAGCAGGGAGGCTGATGCAGGACTCGAGCTCACAGCCGAGATCATGACCTGATCAGAAATCAAGAGTTAGCCACTGAACTGACTGAGCCACCCAGGCTTCCTAACATTCACTTTTCCAGGGCAGTGGTTTTCAGTGTAGGGCAGAGGTGTATCAGAGGCCTTACAGGAAGAGAAGGGAAGAGAAATGAAACAGACCCATCACAGAGAGCTACTTTTACTGGGTTTTTTTAAAAGATTTATTTATTTATTTGAGAGAGAGAGAAAGAGCCAGCACTCCCACTATGGAGGGGGAGGAGCAGTGAGAGAGAAGCAGACTCTGCCCAGTGGAGAGCTTGACTTATGAACCTGAGATCATGACTTGAGCTGAAACCCAAGAGTCAGGCATACAATCGACTGAGCCACCCAGACATCCCGACTATTACTGTTTTATGTCTAAATTTTAAATAAGGCTCCTCTGACACAAGGGTCCATACGTTGTGGGGTTTTTTTGTTTTGTTTTGTTTTTTAAAAAAAGCTCTAGGGCACCCCAGGTGGCTCAGCAGTTAAGCGCCTGCCTTCAGTCCAGGATGTGATCCTGGAGACCCGGAATAGAGTCCCGAGTCGGGCTCCCTGCATGGAGCCTGCTTCTCCCTCTGCCTGTGTCTCTGCCTTTCTCTCTCTCTGTGTCGCTCATGAATAAATAAATAAAATCTTTAAAAAAAAAAAAGGCTCAAAAAACATATATGCAAATAAAACAAATATATAAGATAGGTATATTTATCATAGAGTTTACCAGTGAAGTAACTAAGGTACAGACAGTTCAAGCACTCATTTGAGGTCACACATTTAGGAAATGAGGAGGCTGGGACCAGAAGCCAGCCACTTTGGCTCCAGAGTCCATGCTCCTAACTACTGTGCTAAACTCCACATGCCACAACACAATTTAGAAAATAAGGACAAAAATACAAAACAAATATCCAAGACTCCCCAATGCATTCAGAAATAAAGATGCTAATTAGCATGACAAACTAGGTTTGCAACTGAGCCTCAGCTATACCCTTCAGCTTCTGCCACCACCGGCTCCCAACCAACCCCCAACCAACCTGTACCACTCAAAGGGCCTCAATCACCTGAGCCTTGTATGTATATTTACCATTTATTGAGCAATTTCAGAAGGGCTGAGAACTGTGCTGAGCATTTTATATACCACACCTCATTATAACTACATGACAATCCTGTGAGGTAAGGGAGTGTTTGTGCATTTTGTAAAATAGTCTTGAAGAAATTAAATAGCTTGCTCCAAGGACAAATATCTAGTAAGTAGCAGTATATGAACTCAAACCCAGGTCTGTTGTGACTTCTGTTCTTGATTACAATTTCCTTCCTAAAATGTGCTGTATCACCAAACATCATATTTGCACATCTACATCTATACTGTTGCGTCTACAACAGTGCTTGGCAAATAGTAGGCACTGGAGGTGTTTGCTGAATCAATGAATAAATAAATGAACAAATGCCCTGTTCTCTCTGGAGGCCTCCCTGACTCCCTTACAAAGCTCAGTTGCTCTCTCTACATTGTCACAAGACTTGTTTCAAAGTTCTACTTTATAAGGTTTCCCAGGAGGTATTCCACAGGTTCTACTCATATATACTATAACCCACTAGACTGCAACCTTGTTTCATTCCATCTTTGTATTCTCGGCCTCTAACAAAAGGCCTGGCTTTTAACAAGCACTCAGTAAGTTTGCTAACTGAATGAATTTCCCTGAGGAGAAGTGAGATGAATAAGAGACTCATGATTCATATTAAAACTTCTTTTTCCTCAAGAAATAAACAACATTCAAAGCTGTGATATACTCAAATGTGTGCTCTATAAATATTTCTAGGTTTCAACTGTCATGAGAGGCATCTAAATTTAACTCATTCAACACATATTTATGAGTAATCTAAATACATACATATAATGGCTCTTCAGGAGCTTACAACCTAGTCAAGGAAATAGAACATAATGAAATGTAAAGATAAACAATCAAACATGAGCTGCCATGAGGAAATCCATGACGAGGTGCTGCATATTTGGTAAAGCTAAGTGCTGTAGCCTTGCAAGGTGAAGACCTCCCTCCTGACCATGGGTCTGATTACCTGTGGACAGTCATTGTGATGAGCCTCTTCACAATCAGTAGCAAAATAAGGAGGAACTAGGGACAGTGCAGTGGGTTTTCCATATGAAAGGATTTAATTCAAATTTTAAAACCATCCTGAATCTGACATGTTCTTCCTGCACTTTGCTGTAAAAATGTAATTTCTTTTCAAAAATGATGATGGGATGGGATCCCTGGGTGGCGCAGCGGTTTGGCGCCTGCCTTTGGCCCAGGGCGCGATCCTGGAGACCCGGGATCGAATCCCACGTCGGGCTCCCGGTGCTTGGAGCCTGCTTCTCCCTCTGCCTGTGTCTCTGCCTCTCTCTCTCTCTCCGTGTGACTATCATGAATAAATAAATTTAAAAAGAAAAAAAAATTTAAAAAAAAAAAAAATGATGATGGGAGATAATCTTTGCCTTGTGGTTCCACAAAACTTGTTTTTAAGATTTTATTGGTACATAGGGCACCTGGGTGGCTCAGTCAGTTGAGCATCTGCCTTTGGCTCAGGTCATGATCCCAGGGTCCTGGGAATGAGTCCCACATTGGGCTCCCTGCTCAGCAGGGAGTCTGCTTCTCCCTCTCCCCCTGCCTGTTGCTCCCCCTGCTTGTACTCTGTCAAATAAATAAAATCTTAAAAAAAAAAATGGTTTTACTGGTGCAAATTCCAAATATTTGTGACCTACTGAGCTAGGGCACTCTGTGATGCTTCTCTTGAAAGGGTAGAATCTTTTCAGAGGGTGAACAGAATTCAGCTAGGTGGGGAGGACAGGAGATTGTAAGCAGGGGAAATGATCAAAGTAGAGGTGTAAGTATTCATGTAAAGTTTGAAGAATAGTAACTAAATCAGGTTCAAACTTGGAAAACCTGAAGCTGTGAATTCCATTTCTAGCAATAGGACAGAGTAAGTACACTCCTGATCCTCTACTGAAAATAAACAATGGATGTTTTTATCTTCTCAAATAAATACACAGATGAGCTTGGAAGGAAATAAGGAAGATTAAAATGAAGAACTGAATGAAGATAGGAACCCAATAGGGTAGGTAAAACACAAAAACTAGCTCTGCCTATGAAGGCATTTACATTGCCCAATGCAAGATTCATTCTCAATTAAATAGGGCTCAAGAAATACAAACCAAAAGTAACATCCAGCCTGGGGTAAAAAGTATAATATATATCCAACCCTCATAATTTAAACTGAAACTACAAAGGTGATCAAGATAGAAACCATCCACACACATACACATCTCAGGAACTATAATGAAAACAATTACTCTCGAAACTTGGCAATCTTCCTGCAAGTTCAACCACAAACTGGCCCTCATAAGAGATTGCTACTGAATGGTCAAAAACCTCAATCCAGGAATGGAAGGGAGACACACACACACACACACAACTCCAAGAAACAGGAGTTTATGGGCAAAAATTGGAACCTCCCCCCCCCCCAAAAGAAAGCCTATAAATAAGAACCTCAGAAATCTAAGATGGCAGAATCTGTCTTTTGAAGACTTCAGATACTGGAATTATGAAAGACAGGATATGGAATGTTCAATAAGCTTAAAGAAATAAAAGGATTGAAAATAATAAAACTATGACATGATCAAGCAAAATTGAAAAAGAACAAATTATTTCTCAAAATAAGAAAAAATAACATAACAGTTGGCTATGAGCAGAAAGGTCACAACCAACATGAATTAGAGATACAACGAAAGGGATTTCGTGAACTTGCAGAAATTACACAGAACAGTGTTTAGAGTCAGAAATTATAAAAAAGCAAAAAACACAGAAATTCTAAGACTAATCAATATTCCAGAAGAGGTAAAGAGAATGGGCACAACCCAAGCTGGTTTAAAGGTTCTGTTTACCTTTTTGGATTCCCATCTTTACTTAGTTCTTGGTATGAAAAGAGCTGAAAGTTTTCCAAAACTGACAAGAGATACACATTCACACATTCAAGGAGTCCAATGAATGCAGAGCAAAATAAATAAAAAGAAATCTGGAAGTTCTTTATTCCAAGCAAAATATAGTAGGCATACTCCATCTTGTCTCTCACAGGTATAAAACACATCTATACAACCAGGGTAGAATTCATGGGGCACCTATTTGAGGAATCCAGAAGGTAAACAATAGTAGACAGATTGGGGTAGAAGATAAGAAAAGTTTCACTATATCTGTGATAAACTATACTTTTACCATTTTCTTTCCTCCAGTATCACTTGGTATGGACATAAAGCAGTCCAAAAACTGGAAGTCAGTAACAGCACAGAATTTCAGGAAAAGCATTTTAGTTCAGGCTCAAGGAATGGGAAAGGAGGATCTACAGGTACCTAAAGAGGTGACTGAAGAACCTCCCTCAAAAAACAAAAAAAAAAAACACCTTCCTTCCCAATTAGTAGTGTAACCCTAAGAGAATGGGGCAAATCAATTACTTTCTTTTCTTCTGTGTTCTCCCACTGGTAGGTCTGAACTACAGATGCAGTCATGGGAAGTGCACAGCAGAACAGGATAAATAAAGCCCCAGTTTTCTGGCCAGCAGAACAAACAGGGAGCCCCAGGGAACTGGGGATATAATAGAAAGAGGGAAGCTCAGGAAAATGAACCCATAAAGTTGGCTTTGAATACCAAGGCTTATCTCTGAGTCTATCAGCAAAGCTAGAGGGTGCCAGTTGCTCCACATTCTTACTAACACTTCATAATGTCTTTTTAATTTTAGCCATTCTACTGGATGTGTCAGGGATTTCTCAAGGTAGTCTTAATTTGCATTTTCCCAATGAATAATGATGCTAAGTATCTTTTCATAAGCTTATTTGCCATCTGTATATCTTCTTTTATAAAGTGTTGAAATCTTTTGCCCATTTTTATTAGAATGTCTTACTGAGTTGTAAGAGTTTATAAATTGAGCTTTTAGAACTTGGTGACTTCTCATTTCCCTAAAGAGTGACTTGATGAGCAAAAGATTTTAATTTTGTTAAGTCTAACATCTCCAATACTCTTATGAAGTTTCACATTTGTGTCCTACTCAGGAAGGTAAATTTGACAGCACTTTATCATAATACTAAAAGGACAAATAATATGGGAGATATCGAAAAAAAAAACACCTACATTTCTGCCTTGCATGAATGAATGAATGTGTATCATACCGAGACCACTTTCTCAAAGGACATCCACAACCTTTTGTTAAACCAAATCATCTTCTCTGGATTCCCATTTCCACTGACATCCCAACAGCATTCTACACTGCTTATCTAGGTCTCTTCTTTGCCCCAGGCTTCAACTTTGAACTGTGCTTTGCTATATTCAGTCTCAAACAACTCTCATAGCTTCATTTTCTTCATCTGTGCCAATGAGTTTCAAATCTCCATGCTCTCTTCCTGGCAACAGCAGCATCCAATATTTATCGACAGCCTTACTACATGATAGGCACTAAGCATACCTCCTAACTACCTATTGCATTTTTCTCCTTTGCCATAATCATTAGTTACACTCAACCAAAGTCATTCTTCTTGACCTCCCTGCTGGTTCTCCCTCCTGACTCACCAGTTTCTGTCCATGAGGTTTTCACGCTCCCAAATTGAAAACCTTGATATTGTCACCTTTTACTTTAGTTCCTCTTCTCCCTCCGTATTCAATTAACTTCATAATTCTCCAGCTACGTTACTTAGAACACTGCAGGTTTAGGAACTAGAATGAAGTGCCAAAAAATGGCCACCTCCCAATTTGCATGCAAAAATAATGTCATCTAATTTTAAGTTGTCCTACCATAAATTTTTCTTAAACCTTTCTTACTGCTTTTTCTTGTCTATTCATAAATATAATATAAAATAGTATCTGATTTGGAGGAAAAATGTAGCTTGCCTTTTCATACATAAATATTTCAGTTGGGCAGTCCCGGTGGCTTAGCGGTTTGGCGCTGCCTTCAGCCCGGGGCGTGATCCTGGAGACCCGGGATCGAGTCCCTCGTCAGCCTCCCTGCATGGAGCCTACTTCTCCCTCTGCCTATCTCTCTCTCTCTCTCTCTCTCTCTCTCTCTCTCTCTCCCCTTGTCTCTAATAAATAAAATCTTTTAAAAATATATATTTCAGAGTATTCCACACAACACCATGATTTTTAGGTACTTCATCACCTGAATATGTTTGAGCACCACTGAGCTAATAATGTGCAACTCATATTCCTGCTAAACTATTCTTTCTGTGCAATGTGAAATTTTCGCATGAAGAAGTCAGACCAAGGTGGGAAAGGTGAGACCAATTTGCCTGAGCAAAGATTAAGAAGTAGGCCATCAGAACATTCTATAAATTTCTTTTTTTTTTTAATTTTTATTTATTTATGATAGTCACACAGAGAGAGAGAGAGGCAGAGACACAGGCAGAAGGAGAAGCAGGCTCCATGCACCGGGAGCCCGATGTGGGATTCGATCCCGGGTCTCCAGGACCGCGCCCTGGGCCAAAGGCAGGCGCCAAACCGCTGCGCCACCCAGGGATCCCTATAAATTTCTTCCTCTTTAATTCCAGGCTGTGACTGCCCATCCTCTGGCACCAAAGAGAATAACCATTTTACAGGTAGAGCAGAAACAACTTTCAGTGATCGGTATAAGAATAAATGACCTTATAATGTACTCCCAACAACTGAAGCACATCCAGGCTGCATCCTCCAGTTAAACCAACACATTCCAGACTTACTCTATCAATATTTACTTCAGGAATAAAACACTAGTCTCAGAAAAAATAAATATAAATATTTATAATCCCAAAGGGGATCTGCTAAAGCCACATGATTTGGGGGTCATCAGTTATTCAGAACAATCATAAATAGTAGAGTCAAATATATTAAAAAACTGCTTACTGATTCTACTCTTTTAAGATGAAACCCAGTCAACACCAAAGTTCAACACTATATTAAACATTCATTTAATTATTCAATAGGTATTAACTGAGTACTTACTATGTGCCTCATACTGTACTACCTTTAATAGTGAGAAAGGCTCGCACAGGATCTGACTTCATGAAGTTTGTAGACCACGGGAAAAACAAGAATAGTAACAGTGAACTGACCTGATCAGATTTGCCCTTTGGAAGACTCATACTGGAAACTGTCAAGATGGGAGTGGAGAGAAGCAAGAGTGGTAAAGAGCCCAGTTAGAAGGAATTACAGCCATTATGGTGAGTGTATTGTGGCCTGGACCAAAAGGACAGCAGTGGGGGAGGTAAGTACATGAATCAATAAGACCCGATGTTTGGATTTAGGAGGTGAGAGGTCTCCAACATCTGATGACTGTTTCCTCCCTCCTGCCCTCCTTCACCTACTAAGGATTCATGAAATGTCTTTGGTTCTCACTATTCACTATTTTATAACTGACTCCCAATCTCTATCTTTATCTCTCACCTCTCCAATGACCTACAGGTCCAAAATTTCAACTGTCGCTGGAGAGCTCCCAAATAGATACTAAACTCACACTCAATAGAACCCAAATCAAACCAATGAAAAAAATCCAACCCAAAACATCTCAATTTCCCTTTTTTTAATGCTAGTTCTCTGTCACCCAGGCTATAAACCCTAGAGTCATCATCTATCTGGTTGTGAAGACTTTCTAATCTTCTGATACTATACTTTTCACAATTCTCAGTGATAGCTGGACTCTTAAAAAGAAACTGTAAAGCAAACCAAAAGTTAATATCCAAATATCAATCCTCATTACCTCTCCGATTATAACAGGTTAATTGGTCTACCCACCTTCAGCCACTGTGCCCTTCAATCCTGGTTACACTCCTGGATCATACACACCTTTCTTTTAAGATTTTATTTATTTATTCATGAGAGACAATGGGGTGGGGGGGGGGCAGAGAAAGAAACAGGCTCCACACAGGGAGCCTGACGTGGGACTTGATCCCAGGTCTCCAGGATCAGGCCCTAGGCTGAAGGCGGCACTGAGCCACTCAGGCTGCCCCATACACACACTTTTAATAGGTACGGGGAGCTACTTAACCACTTGAATTAACTTTTTAAAATGAGTTATATTGGTTACAATAATTATAAAAAGTACAGTGAGAACAGAGATAAGAACAACTCTAATGGAGTCTACTTGGAATTTTAGTTTCTTCTATAGGTCATTAATTCAGAATAGGAGAGCATCAGGCAGTGAGGGAATAAAATTCTACCTCAGTAGCACAAAGGCCTGCTACTCACTGGGAATTCAACTAGAATGGTGAGTATGAACCAGTTCTTTAGTTACAGGATCTGAGAAGGGGATGTGACAGTCACCTAGGGCACAAAGAACAGTGCCCATGGTAACCTATTCACCCTGCTTATGGTAAACAGCAAATCCAGACAGAGCACACCTTGCTCAAGGGAGTACAGTAAATAAAAGATCTTTTAAAAATACTACAAATGAGGGAAAGGGAACATCATCTCTTGGAAGAATATATCTCTGAAAATGATTAAGAAATATGTTTCAGGAAACTTGTTCTTAAATAGAACAGAAAAAACATGACTTTTACAAAACAAGAACAGAAACAAAAGGATAAAAAGACAACAAATAAGAGCCTTAAAAAAAAAAAAGGATGGAAGATAAAAGAGTAACTCCAAGGAGGATAAAAATGCATGGCGTTAGGCACATTACCTAAGGTATTTTTGCCAAAATGTTTAAACATCAACTTAAGCATGAGGAAACAATGAGACAAATTCTAAATGTGGGACATTCTATAAAACAACTGGTCTGCATGCTTTAAAAAGTGAATGCCAGAACCAAAAGGTGGAGGGCAGAAGAACTGTTCTAGATAAAAGGGAACAAGAGACAGGGCAACTAAATGCAACATATGATCCCTAATTGGACCCAGGCTCAAAAACAAACAGCTGCAAAGGACATTATTGGAACAATTGGGAAAGTTTAAAAATGAATAGTTTATTAGATAATATTGTATGAATGTGAAATTCATTGGTGATAAAAGTATCCTCATTATATAGAGGGAATATAGTTGTTCTTAGGAGATATGCACTAAAACACTAAAAGATAAAACATCATGATGGCCTTGAACGGGATTATTCAGCCAAAACAAGTAAAATAAATATGTGTATATAATGTGGGGGCAGGGAGGAATACCTATCCCCTCATATTATAGGGAAACACAAATAAGCATTTCCCTGCTCCCATTGCTTATATTTCCTAAATTGAATGCTCATCCAAAAAGCTGCAATCACTGATAACTTTTTATACTAAAAACCACACCACTTCTATAATATTTAAAAATATAATCCTCTTTCCTTTTTATGAGGCCAGCATGACCTTGATACCAAATCTGACAAGAACATTACAAGAAAGGAAAATTACAGCCAAAATCTCTTATGAATATAGATGTGACCACAAAATAAATATCAGGAAATTGAATCCAGAAATATTTATAAAAAGGATAATATATCATGACCAATGGGATTATGCCAGGGATGCAGTTAGTTTAACATTTGAAAATAAATGCCACTTACATTAACACACGGGAAAAATCATTTGATCATCTCAACAGATGTAGAAAAAGCATTTGAGGGACGCCTGGATGGCTCAGTGGTTGGGTGTCTGCTTTTGGCTCAAGGCGTGATCCCAGAGTTCCAGGATCGAGTCCTACATCGAGCTCCCTGCATGGAGCCTGCTTCTCTCTCTGCCTGTGTTTCTGCGTGCCCCCCCCCCCTCTCATGAATAAATAAAATCTTAAAAAAAAAAAAAGGCATTTGATAAAATTCAACCTCCATTCATAACTAAAGCTGGCAACCCATAAATACCAATTGATGCAGACCAAAAAAATCTCCAACAAAAGTCAGCCAAAGGGCCAGAAGAGGGACAGCCTAACAAGTTGGGAAACTTTTAGGGAAAAAAACATCAAATGCCACCCAAAAACCACAGAAAAACCTGTGTGGTCTCACCTCCACTCAAGCTGGCAAAGGACAAGCAGGAAGGAAAACCAAATTTCTACCTTGACTAGAATGTCATGAAGATTCCCATCTACCCACCACTGCCAAGAAAATCAAGTAAAGGGCTGGGACTTCCATCATCCCCAGCAGGAATGAGGACCCCCTTGATGTGGTTTCAGTGGAGAACGTGGAGAGAGCCTGGACTTCCACTCTCCTGTGGCTATAACTGAGGCCATGGTGAGAGCAGCAAAAAGGCACCACTCTAGAGGCACCTAGATGGCTCAGTTAGACAGGCAGCCGATTTGATTTCTGCTCAAGGTCATGATCTCAGGGTCCTGGATCAAGCCTTGCATCAGGCTTTGTGTTCAGCAAGGAGTCTGCTTGAGGATTCTCTCTCTCCCTCTGCCCCTTCCCCCAACTTGCACTCTTTAAAATAAGTATATAAATCTTAAAAAAAAAAATTTTAAAAAGGCACTACTCTACCTGAGTAGTACCTACTGAGGGGTAGCAGTGGAGGCCTCTTAAGAGAATCAGAACTCCCACCCACTACCTAGTAAAAGGGAATTTCCCACCCTGGGTATTAATGAAGCCTGAACAAGGAACCTACATATATATCCCAATTGGCAAAAAGAAGGCAAAATACTCCCTTCCCCTTCTGAAGTAGTGTCAGAGGAAGCCAGCCGAAAGAAGACAGTAGGACGAGACTGGGCACATATAGGGTGGTATGATAAGAAGGAAGCCAAGGAGAAAGATCTCACCAGAAGCTAATCCTGCAGGCACCATAATCTTGGACTTCCAGCCTCCAGAGCAGTGAGAAAATAAATGTCTCACATAAGAAAGAAAAAGACAGTAGGAAACTTTCTTAAAAGTTCTCAGGGCACTCAGCCATTAGAAATGACAATACCCACCATTTGCTTTGACATGGAGGGACCTGGAGGGTATTATGCTGAGTGAAATAGGTCAATCAGAAAAGGACAAACAAACAAACAAAAAGGACAAACATTATATTGTCTCATTCATTTGGGGAATATAAAAATTAGTGAAAGGGAATAAAGGGAAAGGAGAGAAAATGAGTGAAAATATCAGTGAGGGTGACAAAACATGAAACACCTAACTCTGGGAAATGAACAAGGTGTAGTGGAAGGGGAGGTGGGCAAGGGGTTGGGGTGACCGGGTGATGGGCACCAAGGGGGGCACTTGGCGGGATAAGCACTGGTGTTATGCTATATGCTGGCAAATTGAACTCCCATAAAAAAAATTTAAAAAAAAAAAAAAAAAAAAAAAGGTCTCAGGGCAGGCAATCCCTGGGTGGCTCAGCGGTTAAGCACCTGCCTTCAGCCCAGGGCATGATCCTAAAGTCCCGGGATCGAGTCCAACATCAGGCTCCCTGCATAGAGCCTGCTTCTCCCTCTGCCTCTCTCTCCCTCTCTCTCTCTCTCTCTCTCTCTCATGAATAAAATCTTTAAAAAAAAAAAAAAGTTCTCAGGGCAATTTTTTTTATTTTTAGCCTAAAACTTTAGCACCATACAAACTATCAATCAGATGTGAGAAAGTAGACATTTTTCCGACACGCAAAAATTCAAATGCACCCTTTCTACAAATCCGTTACTGTGGTTGTCTCCTTTAAGAATGTGAATATGGGGGCACCGGGGTGGCACAGTCAGTTGAGTGTCTGCCTTCAGCTCAGGTCATGATCCAGGGGTCCTAGGATGGAGCCCCACATCAGATTCCCTGCTGAGTGGGAAGCGTGCTTCTCCCTCTCCCTCTGCTTGCTGCTCCCCCTGCTTGTGATGACAAATAAATAAAATCTTTAAAAAAAAAAAAAAAAAGGACTTGAATATGTATTCCAGCAAATAAATTAAAACAAAATAACACAGGGGCCAGGAAATAATGAAATAGGAGCATGATGAAGGGACATTCCAGGATTACAACAATATAGCTAACTTTGCACAGATCACAACAGGAAGGTAGGAAGAAACCTTCAAGAAGAAGAAAAAAAAAAGCCTTAGTAAAACTGCAAGTATGATTTCAAGTTTGGAAAAAATTAAGGTTATGATAAAGCAAACAATGCAAGAGGGGGAAAGGATTAGGAATACAGGGAGAAGGGGAAAAAGAGACTACTATTTTAAAAAATCAAAATCCAGATATGGCTCTTTCTTTTCCAACCTTTTTTTGTTTTTTTAAGATTTTACTTATTTATTCATGAGAGACAGAGAGAGAGAGAGGCAGAGACATAGGCAGAGAGAGAAGCAGGCTCCACATAGGGAGCCCAATGCAAGACTCGATCCCAGGACCCCAGGATCACAACCTGAGCCGAAGGCAGACACTCAACCGCTGAGCCACCCCGGCGTCCCTCTTTCCCAGTCTTAAGCACTTTCTGGACTGTAGGCAGCGATGTAGACACAGTCAAGTCCAAGAACCACATCACATGTAATCAGTTCCAAAATGCATAGAATGGCATCAGTAAACTTTAATCATAAAGATATGTTTTAAGGAGGTGGAATCTAAGTTCCTAAGAACCTTAAACTTTGTCAAGAAACACAAGAAGGATCTAAAGAAGATGCAGACCAATAAAATAAAACTAAGACGATTGAGGCCTTTGTTAAATTCAAGATCCTGAAAGGCATCAGTCCCAAGTTTGAGAGATATGCTTATTATAACACTGCCAGGGTGCCAAGCTCTGCTGGCCTGAGGCTACCAACAAGGTCAAAGTCAAAGCCAAGACTCATGCTCCCCAAAGTGCCCCAGCCCCCACAAAGGCTGAGAAGTAGAGGCTTCTGTCTGCCAACATGAGGATGGAAGTACTCATGTGACACCCTGGGCTGCTCTCTATACAAGTCCCCCTGTGCTTTTTGTGCAGATAAATGCAAAACTAATCTATATATTAACATATAGAGCATAACTTTTAATTCTGGATAGATTATAAGAAAAAAAGTTTATATGACCCTGATGTAAAGAACATTCTCCTCCAAATGGGATGGCAATGCACTAAAAAAGGAAGAAAAGGTTATCTCTGCACCCTATCTGGCCTACTCTAAATAGTAAATACTCATAATAACACTTTTATTTAAAAATTCATAATAACATTTAATTTTTAGACTTAACCTAAGGAAAAATAAAAGATTTGGTTCTGGCCATGGACCAGAACTAAAATAACCATATAAAAGCAAAAGTACAGCTTAGAGTAACTAAAAACAACAACCTTCCTTTTAGACAGTGGGGGATTATGAGACACTGTTGAAAGTTAATGGAATTTTTAAAAAGGTTAAATAATGATGTCAAAATAAAACCATTATAAGAATGTGAAATAATACAAATATATAAAACACTAGAAGAGGAAAAGAGAATTACTATAAAGGCACTCATCATCTTTCACTTCAGGGAGTCAACCTGCCTAAGGTTAAACTACGAGAGAGAGGGAACCCTGGGTGGCGCAGCGGTTTAGCACCTGCCTTTGGCCCAGGACGCGATCCTGGAGACCCGGGATCGAATCCCACATCGGGCTCCCGGTGCATGGAGCCTGCTTCTCCCTCTGCCTATGTCTCTCTGCCTCTCTCTCTCTCTGTGTGTGACTATCATAAATAAATAAAAAATTAAAAAAAAATAAATAAATAAACTACAAGAGAAATTTACATTGGGGTTATGGCTTAACCACCAGAAGAACTAGAAGTAAAACTGTTAATATAGGTTCTTATGGGATAGCGTATAGAATCAATGCTCTTCATCCTGAGCCCTTAACAAACTCTTTTACCATGTGCATTTATAACTTTGATTAAAATAGTTTTTAAAGAATGACAAACACATTCCATTGGTAAAGCTATAAAGCAACAGGCACCCTGATTTGTGGGAATATGAACTGGCCCAATCCCTGTGGAGGAGAATCGGACATTATTTAAGAAAATTACACATAAATTTACTCTCCGACTCAGCAATCCCACTTCTCAAAATCTAACCCAATGGTATAATGTAAAAATACAGAAAGGCACATAAATTATTCATTACAGCACCATTTATAACAACACTAGAAACAATCTAAGTAGCCATCAGTATAAGATTGAATAATCCATAATCCATCCATCCATTGGATTACTATGCTGTCCCTGTAGAGAAATGAGGATGATCCTTAGTCACTGCTAGAAGGGACCTCTTTACAAGGTATAAAACGAGAAAAGGGGGGATCCCTGGGTGGCGCAGCGGTTTGGCGCCTGCCTTTGGCCCAGGGCGCGATCCTGGAGACTCGGGATCGAATCCCACATCGGGCTCCCGGTGCATGGAGCCTGCTTCTCCCTCTGCCTGTGTCTCTGCCTCTCTCTCTTTCTCTCTCTGTGACTATCATAAATAAATTTAAAAATAAATAAATAAATAAATAAATAAATAAATAAATAAATAAAACGAGAAAAGGGAAGGAGAGAAAAGTGCATTCAGAATGGTACCATTTACCTGAGGGGCTTGTGGGAGAAAACGTGAATATACATATGTATTTACCTTTTTATTTTCCTCATGACAAATGCATTTTAAAAAATTACCTATGAAAGAGGGTAGGAACAGAGTGATGAGGGAGAGATGGAAAGTGAATTTCTCAGAACATACCGAATACTATATACCTCTTTTGTAGACTATAAATTTGGCTTTGAAACTATATAATTATTTTATGTGATTACAAAACAAAATTATTTTTGAAATGCAATCCCCAAAGATTAAAAGGAAAAAAAAAAAAACTATGTATTGAGTTGGTGACACAACCACAGGAAAAAAAACAAACTACTAATGGTTTGGGTTTTTTTTTTTTTTTTTTTCATTTATTGATGAGAGACACAGAGAGAGAGAGGCAGAGACATAGGCAAAGGGAGAAGCAGGCGCCATGCAAGGAGCCCAACGTGGGACTCGATCCCGGGTCTCCAGAATCACGCCCTGGGCTGAAGGCGGCGCTAAACCGCTGAGCCATCCGGCTGCCCTAAGTTACTGTTTTAAAAGCTTCAATATGGGCAGCCCAGGTGGCTTGGCGGTTTAGCACCGCCTTCAGCCCAGGGCGTGATCCTGGGGACCCAGGATCAAGTCCCACATGGGGTTCCCTGCATGGAGCCTGCTTCTCCCTCTGCCTGTGTCTCTGCCTCTCTCTCTACCCTGTCTGTGTTTCTCATGAATAAACAAATAAAATCTTTTAATTAATTAATTAAACAGTAACTTAACTATACTTTCCTACTGGGATAGAATCTAAAGACAAAAAAGAATTGTCAAATTTAAAAAAGCAACACAAAACCAATAAACCTATTATTGGTATTGCTGCTGAGTTACGTGGGTATTGCGGGATAATGCAAAAGTACTTATATTGGCGTCGCTGGAAATCACTTTTGATATGAGCGATAGGAAATTCAGATACAAGAGTGATGAGGTTAAATAAAAGTGCTATAGTCTTAAATTGGAAATATCAATATGAACAGTTTACCTTTAACATACACATATTTACTTCCTAGTGCTGACCCCTGGAAAAGCCTAAAATAATAGCAGACTTAGTAGCAAAAAAATAAAATAAAGAGTCCCAAAACCCAAACCATAATCTCTAATACCATATCCCACAAAAAGGAAGCAAGACTCCTTACAGAAACAGAGGAATGAAAAAAAAAGAAAAAGAAAGAAAGAAGGGGAAAGAAAGAAGAAAGAAAGAAAGAAAGAAAGAAAGAAAGAAAGAAAGAAAGAAAGAAAGAAGAAAGAGAAAGGAAAGAGAAAGAGAAAGAGAAAGGGAAAGGGAAAGGGAAAGGGAAAGAAGAAAAGAAACAGGAATACAAGTCTGGAGCAGTAAAAATAGAAGATAAGCCCAGAACATCTTGTCCTACCAAAAGGTAAGGGAGCTATTAAAAACTACTGGGATCCTGTCAAAAGGATTCGAGACACTAACTTGAAGAAGCTGTCACTAGATAAAGATGGGACAAATTAAACATCAATGAAGAGAACTATAGTAGATTCATACACAGAAACAGGTTTAAATCTGTTTTTAAAGTGATAGGAGCAGTTTTTTGTTTTTGTTTTTGTTTTTTTTTCGAGCGATGCAAGCCTTTATTGTTGCAGTAACACTGACACAGATGCCCCACGCTGCGTCAGGGCTCCACTCACCCCACGGTCCTCATCACTGTAGAACTTTGGAAGCTGGAGGGAGGCAAGTGGGACTTTTGAGTGTTTGGGTCACCTGGAACCAAGGATTCAACAGGGTCAGGATGCCTGAATCCTCTGTCCTGAAGGGGGCTGGGAACACTTGGGGCCAGGGTTCAAGATTTGGCAATGCCCTGACCTGGTTTCAAAGCTGGGGTAGGGTCAAGAGCCTTAGTCCCAGATCCCAGCTTTAGGGATGAGCATGGTAGATGGGCAGGTCCCAGACTGGGGGTTGGAGTATCTCTGGGTCCAGAGTTTGAGGCTGGCCACGGATGCTCTGGTCTCTAAGCCCCAAGTTCAGGGCTGGGGAACAGTGGTCCCCTAGGTAAGGGGGGCTGGGTAGGAGAGATATCCCAATTTCAGACGTGGGTGGGGGAGCCGTCTCACATATCCTCTGCTCTTTGAACTGGACGGGTCCCTCAATTTTAAGGGCTGGGAAAGGGCTCTGGGTCCAGTACTGGCCAGGGTGGGGTGGCATTCTCCAGGTCTTGGGTACAGAGCCCAGACTCCTAGGATCCTTGGTGAGGCAGCCCGGGTGGCTCAGCGGTTTAGCGCCGCCTTCAGCCCAGGACGTGATCCCGGATTCCGGGATAGAGTTCCACACCGGGTTCCCTGCGTGGAGCCTGCTTCTCCCTCTGCCTGGGTCTCTGCCTCTCTCAGGGTGTGTGTGTGTGTGTGTGTGTGTGTGTGTGTGTGTGTGTGTGTGTCTCATGAATAAATAAATCTTTTAAAAATATAAAAATAAAAAAATAAAGTGACACTTGGGGGGGGGTCACTTTTTGAAAACACTAGAAACTGGGGATCCCTGGGTGGCTCAGCGGTTTGGCGCCTGCCTTTGGCCCAGGGCGTGATCCTGGAGACCCGGGATCGAGTCCCACATCGGGCTCCCGGCATGGAGCCTGCTTCTCCCTCTGCCTGTGTCTCTGCCTCTCTCTCTCTCTCTCTCTCTCTCCATGTCTATCATAAATGAAAGAAAGAAAGAAAGAAAGAAAGAAAGAAAGAAAGAAAGAAAGAGAGAGAGAAGAGAGAGAGAGAAAGAAAGAAAGAAAGAAAGAAAGAAAGAAAGAAAGAAAGAAAGAAAGAAAGAACTAGAAACTATTTGAAACTATTTGAAAAATGAAGAGAATTAAATATTTAACCTACCTTTCCTAGATGAACTGTACCTCAAGGTAACCAAATAGTAGATATGGGGAAGTTTATCTATATAGAAGTATTGTAGCTAATATGAAGAATTGATAGGTGCAAAATATCACCATTTTACAGTCCCTAATAAATTAATGGACCAAAAAGATAATCAGACATAATGTGCCTTCTGATGAACGTACCTATCATCACATTTTAAGCATTCTTGCTAAGAAAATGAACTTGAGCCTGATCAAATAACTAAATCTAATTACCAATTTGTAGGAAATAAAGGGGACAGGACATATAAAACAGGATGCAATGTAAAGTACATGGGACAAATGACACACTTCTTCAATAAACTGGAAGGAGGAAAAAGACAAGATTTCCTTCTCCTAAAAAAGGAAATTTTTAGGTGTGATGTCATTGTTACTTTTTTTTGTTTGTTTTTTTTTGGTTTTTGTTTTTTTGTTTTTTTTTTAAAGAAGGTCTTTTAGAGACACATATGGAAATATTTAAGAATGAGAGAGGACAGGAACACCTGAGTGATGCAGTTGCTTCAGCGTCTGACTCCTGAATATGGCTCAGGTCATGATCTCAGGGTAGTGAGATCTAGTCCCACATAGGGTTCTGTGCTGGGAGTGGAGTCTGCTTAAGATTCTCCCTCCAGGCAGCCCCGATGGTTCAGCGGTTTAGCACTGCTTCAGCCCAGGGTGTGATCCTGGGGGCCCGGGATCGAGTCTCACATCAGGCTCCCTACGTGCAGCCTGCTTCTCCCTCTGCCTGTGTCTCTACCTCTCTCTGTGTGTGTCTCATGAATAAATAAATAAAATCTTTAAAAAAAAAAAAAAAAGATTCTCCCTCTCTCAAAAAAAAAAAAAAAATGTGATAAGACAGTTGGTATTCACTTCAAAATAATCCAGGATTGGAGGGCAGGAGGAGTTTTAGCCAGTTACCTATAAATAGAACTAAACAACCCATACATTAATTAAAATTAAGTGTTTTAACAGTGATGGCCATTTGAGGGTTCATTGTACTATTCTACTTTTGTAGATGTGTAAAATTTCCCTAAAAAACAAACAAACAAAAAAAAAGTTTTAAGAACAGTAATTTTAAGTACCCAAGAAAAAGAAATTAGAAGTTACATTAAAAGGACTAGAAATGGGGGCACATGGGTGGCTCAGGTGGTTGAGTGCCAGACTCTGGTTTCGGCTCAGTTCATGCCCTCAGGGTTGTGGATACAGCCCTGTGTTGGACTCTGTGCTCACTGCAGAGTCTGCTTCAGATTCTCTCTCTCTCTCTCTCTCTCTCAAATAAATACCTAAAATCTTAAAAAAAAAAAAAAAAAAAAAGACTACAAGTGAACAGTACTACCAGCTAAGCAAAGATAAATATAAATGGTGTAAATCTTATGTAAAATTGAATAAAATTCTCAACTATTACTTGAGAGGAGAAGCATAAAATGTTAAATACTACTGTTCTAATTATTTGTATACTCCTCCTATCTAAGTGGACTTTTTCTTTTCTCCTAGCCAGCAAGAGGAATAGTGTTTTGCATACACAAGGATCACAGTCCTTCAAATATATAACACATCACCCTAACATACTCACAGAGAGGAAGCAAATACTTTCTCTATGGCTAAAAATAAATAAATAAACAAATTAATTAATTAATTAAAATAAAATAAAATAAAATAAAATAAAATTTAAACCTATAAAAAGGAACACTGGTTTGACATTAACTCCAGGGGTTCAGACAAGTGTGCCCATCCTCTTTCAAGCGATATTAGTGTAAGCGGCCATTTACTCAACAATCCTTTCTCTGCTGAAGGTAAGATACAAGATTGCTTCTAATCCTCATAACAACCCTACAGGTGATTTTATTCGCTTCCTTTCACAAAAAAAAAAAAAAAAAAATTTAAATATACTGAGGCACAGAAACTTGGGACTTAGATGGGCACACGTGTCTCCAAGGCTCACATCCCCCAGCTCCTCTCATACCCTTGAACACAAGAACTGTCCACGTGGGAGTCAAAGAGCATCTTCCTCTACATTGGTTTCCTTCTTCCTATTTATTCATACAGGCTAAGCAAGATCAATGAAACATCCTTGAAACCTTTCCTGTGGCTCAAGTGAGTTCAAAAGTTTATTTTTTCTAAGCCTAACATGGACGGATTTCCCTTCAGCAACTTGGCTCAGCCCACTGCAAGTCTTACGCATCGAATGAAGTACACACACTATGGAGCCCTAAAAGAGTTCCTCCCTTCACACTGCAGACTACAATGCCTTCTCTCAATTATAACTTTCCACTTCTCCTCAGAAAAGTAAACACATTACATAACTGGCCCTCACCTTCCACTCATTTATAATGTAACTTTGCTAACCTTGGCAAGTTATCTTTGATTCTTCTCTTGCCCCTTACATGTAATTTGTCACCAAGTCCTGTCAATTCTACCTAAGATCTTCTCAAATCTGTCCTTTTTCTTTCACCAACCAGAACCTCACTTCAGGCCTTGATCTTATACAGCACAAACTATAACAGTTCCATAAACCAGTGGTGTCCAATTTTTTTTCCATGTACTCCTTCCTATCAAAAAATGTGAGCGTTCACCTGATACACATATCTATAAGTTATAGGAATGTCCAACTATACTTATATATACATTTGAAAACACAAAAACAGAAATTTTGAAGGTTGTTATAAAAACAAATGTAAGGGCAGTCCCGGTAGCCCAGCGGTTTAGCGCCGCTTCAGCCCAGGGTGTGATCCTAGAGACCTGGGATCAAGTCCCATGTCAGGCTCCCTGCGTGGAGCCTGCTTCTCCCTCTGCCAGTGTCTCTGCCTCTCTCTCTCTCTGTCGGTCATGAATAAATAAATAAAGTAAAATCTTTAAAAAAAAATTAAGTTCTAACATTTTTTTCACATCCCAATGGATCATCTTGTACAGGCCAGAGATATCACAGCTCTACAATGCTGCTGCCAGGGCAATCTTCCTCAAAACCCAAATCTGATTGTATTATATTCCCAGCTCAGTCTCTCACTGGAATTATGTCCCAGTAGCATAAGCTTACTTTTCAACCTCATCTCCTCTAGCTTTTATTCACACGTCCTGTTCTTCTGCTATACCTGTCTTTCACACAGCTCCCTCTGCCTACAGTCTTTTATCTTTGACAACCACTGATTTACACATTAAGAGGTTCTCCAAGAAAAAAATATATTCTGAATACTGTAACCAATTTACAGATATAACTTATCTCTTTTCTATAGGAAGTCAAATACTGTGAACATACCTTTTGTTACTTCTTTTATTTGGCTCCTTTTCAAGTCCTAAATACTTGGAAAGAATGGGTATGGATTCCAATAAAAGTCCAAGAGACCAACTTTGTTTTTGTTTTCTTTGGTTTATTTTTCTTTCTTGTTTATCTTTCCATTTCCCAACAAAATCCTTTTAAGCAAAAAGGATATTGTAAATCCAGAGATTAGTTCCCTCTAGGGCCAGGAAAAAGGCTAAACCTTTGCAAGCCACAATGAGAATCCCAGCTAGGAGCTTATACACAGATGTAACAGCCTGAGACATTTTTCTACAGCAACACTCCAGGTTGTACCTTCCCTGTTTCAACCTTCCTAGCTACTGTCCAAAGCCCTCCAAGTTGATTGAAATGATTATGATTAGAGTAATAGAGTTGCACAAATACATTATCCAAGAAAGTCATGAAAATTCAAGTGATTTTGTGCACTAATAATGGGGAGCTCAGTCTCCAGCAAGACTTTCATTCTACCACCCCAAGTCTTTGTACTATCTTCCAGGGGGGACAGGCAAGGGAGCACTGTGTTGGGGGGGGGGGGGGAGAAGAGGCAATAGCGGGAAGAGCCCTGGAGGGAGGACTCTGGTCTCATTCCACAGTAGAGACACATGTCAGCTGTGCTACACAACAGGCTTCACCAAAGAACTAAGTCTGTGGTGCATTTTGGTAATAGGATCCTATGATGAGCAGTCCAAAAACAAGACTGAAGCAGAGCTATCCTAAGGTGCCAAAGCTGCTTCTCTGTACCAGAAAACAATGAGAAGGGGTTATCTCACTCCCAAGTCCTAAAACTTCCACTGTTCTCCCTCTAGGAATGTCCCCTCCCTTAACTAAGTCTCACCTTTCTTTCAGTTCAAGTTTCAGCCTCTTCTGAGAACCTATCTCTGTCTACTCTGATCTTTTGTTTTCTACACGAATTCACTTGGGCCAAATCAAAACCGCAATGAGATACCATTTTACAGAAAGTGGTGCAATTGCTTTGGAAAACAGTTTAACGGTTTCTTAAACAGAGTTACCATATGATCCAGCAATTCCACTCCTAGGTATATACCCAAGAGAAATGAAAACATATGTCCACACAAAATGTTCACAGCAACATTATTCATAACAGCGAAAAAGTGGAAACAACCCAAAAACCTAACAACTGATGAATAGATGAATAAAGTGTGGTTTTTCTATACAATGAAATATTATTCAGCAATTAAAAAGTAATGAAATATTTATATGCTATAACATGAATAAACTTTGAGACTATAATGTTAAGGGAAAGACAAAGGATTATACATTGTATGATTCATTTATATGAAATGCCCAAAATAAGTCTATGACAACTGTAAGTAGATTAGTGACTGCTGAGAGCGGAGAGTGTTTGGGAGGAGTGGAAGTGAATGCTAATGGGCACAAAGTTACTTTCTGGGGCGATGAAATGTTTTTAAATTGGATAGTAATGATTGATCACATTTTTGTGAGTATGCTTAAAACCATTTAACTCTATATTTAAAAAAAATAAATGTTATAGTGTGTTAATTACATCTTAAGTTGTTTTCTGACTGCCATGGCCTACAAGGCCCTAGTCAGGCCCCAGTGTATATCTCTGGACTTACCTCAAGGCTCTGTCCCATCAGTCATTACCCAAACCCCTGGCCTTCTATCAATTCCTGAAATGCGTTTAGGGTTTTCTTGCCTTGAGGCCTTTGTGTATGCTCAACTCTGCCTGAAATGAAAAGTTTTGCCCAGTCCTCTTATAGGACTAATGATTTCTCATGCTTGAAGTCTCAGCTCAAATGTCAGTTCTACAGTAAACTTTTCCTCAGTGCTCTAACACCGGACAGCTACCCCTGCATTCTCCCTCAGCATCTCATTTCCTTTCTAGCACATCCACATAGCTTTAAGGAAACTGATGTTTTTTTTAACCTGTTAGGTCCACCAAACCCTAAGCTCCATGAGAGTAGGCATGAATATGTATTATTCCGCATCAAAATTCTCAATGTCTAACACAATTCCTGGCATGGGCCTAAAAATGTTATTTAACATTTTTTTTCCCCTAATATGCCACATCTTCACACTTATGCTGTTCCCTCTAATGAGACTACTGCCACCATCATCACCATTCCTCTCTGGTACCACTCTTGCCCTTTTCACACCCTTACTCATCTCTCCTGTCTCAGCTAAAACACCTTCTTGATGAAGCCTGCCTTCCTTCCTTGAACCGTCCTTGGAAAACGGTCTCTCCACTTCTTTACCTATTCAGGACTAGCTGCATCTCCACCGTAGCATTGATCAGACTGTATCAAACTGGGGGTGGTTTTTTTTTGGTAGGGAAGGGGGCCTGGAGAGAGTTGGTTTCACATTTCTGTCTCACTACTACGTTGGAAAACCTTAAAGTGAAGAAAAACCTTCTCATTTTTATGTCCTTAGCACTTAGCCCACTACCAAGCACGTGAACTAGTACAACTAATCATGACAATACCAATAAAAACTAACATTTTCTGAGTGCTCAATATGTGCTTCACACTCTTAGAGAGTGGATAAACAGATATGCTTTTTGGTCACCAACCTCAAAGAGGTCACAGTCTGACAGGGACAGAAGACAGGTATGCTGGCTAATGTAGAATACATACCACCACCAGGCCAAATGAGCTGCCCCGTCGTGTCCCTATGCCTTCAAATCTTAAAGAGTATGCCTTTCTCTGCATCCATAAATGTCAGGTTTCCTCAAACTCACTTAGAATACTTCCTTCGATTACTTACAATCCACTTCCTGCCCTTGGTGCCTGGAAACAATTTCTAGGATGTCACCACAAGCAATATTAAACTGCCACACAGTTTCCTTCTGTATGTCTGCATTATCAGTTAAACTGCTTCATATTAACCACATTCTAGTCCACTGGGATCACTCAAACACTAAATAAGATTTAAACATACCTGTTGAAGATTGCCAGTTAGCGCTGCTCCTTTTACCCCTCTAGATTAAGGTCTGCTAGGGTTTAAAGTTCAGGAGCTTTCCAGGGTGCTACCTGCACAACAGTGACCTTCTCTTTCCCTGCCCAAGTAGACAGACGCTTGGTTTGAAGCTAGACCATGTTATTTAAATGAACAGGAACTAAACACTTTTTAGAAAAAGTAATTTTCTACATAGACTAGGACAATTAACTTAAAAACATAAAAAAACTCTTGGTCCTCAAGAGTTCAGATAACAAGTTGTTCTTTTAATGCTATGTACACTCAACTCAGAACCTTAGTCAGGACCTTAATTCAGATCCTACCATACTTCTTAAACCATTCCATAAACTCTTTCTGAACAACTCTGTGTATCGGGTACCAGGTCTGACACAGGGAACTCAAGGACGAATAAGCCAGTCCTGCTCTCAAGAGGTTTATGTCCGTCTTAACATGGAAGACAGTCAAGGAATTGCATTTAGTTACTCAGACAGTGATAAACACAAGGGGCGACAGAAACATGGGAGGGGCACATGTCCTAGGCTGAAGAGAGGATGCACAGATGAGGGGTACCTGGCCTAGGCTGAAGAGAAGATGCACAAACGAGGGGCACCTGGCCTAGGCTAGGGGGTGCTTGCGCAGATGAGGGCCGCTGACCTAGGCTGCAGAGGCAGCTGGGGGTGCAGAACCGGCATCAGGGCAGGCTTCCTGGGGGTAGCATCTAATCATAGCAAATAAAGTCCCATTCTCTCATATGAAAAATGTGGTTAGTAGTACCTACATCATTGGACAGTTGTGGGGATTTGATGAAATGGTTCACATAATGCAGTACCATCATGCCTGACACAGGGATTGTGCTCAACCAGTCTTAGCTTGAAGTCTGATCAAGCACTAAAAGGTGATCAACACCTGTGCCTAGCAACGCACCTGCTTTACTAATCATACGACAGACACCAGCTGCACAATTACACACAGTATTGTTTTAATCAACTTTTATTTTTTAATAATGAGAGAATGTTAAGCCCTGCTCTTCATATTAACAGTCCAATGCCATGATCAAAATTTTTTTCATTTCTTGAAACATACCATTCTCTGACATTTCTTGCATTAAAAAAAATATGGGTTTTCTTAGTTTTTTTGATAGAAAAGGTAAAAGAGAATTAACAATTACTGAATTTTTAAATAAAAGCCCTGCAATCATATTGATATAGCATTTATTGGTCATTATGACTCTGCAGCATATAGTCTTCCCCATTATAGCCTCAGGGAAACTGAGAGTGAAAGTAGTTTGTGAGAAGTTCCACAGTCAATAGACAAAAGAGCTGGAATTTGCACCAGATCTGATTCCACATCATCAGCCTGACTAGGCCACATAGTATCAGAGATAAGAGGAAACACCGGCTGCCAGAGTGCTCTCCTGTTGAGGGGCCCCAGAGTGCTCTCTGCTCCACCCCCATGCCAACACACAGACACACACAAGACTGTCCCTACACAACAGAGCCTGCGCACTTAGATTCCAACTCAGGCAGCTCGACACCTTGAGCCAATTCCGTTCTTTCCTGTCAGCGTAGAACAGTTAGTGACCAAAGCTCGGTTTCCTCCAGAGACGAGGGCAGCATCCATGTAGATGGTCCCTAGCCACCTGTCCAATCCCCATTCCTAGCTGCAGACGGAAGTTGCTTAGTCAAGAGTCACCAAAAATCACAATTATTTTTCATAACTTCTCTTCATACTCTTTCGGTCTCACCACAAGTAAAGCGATGTCCCAAGCCTAAGCTTTTACCCTAGAGCAGTCTAGTTTCAAGATCAAAAAGGCTATTCTTTACACTAATCTCACACCTTTGTAAGTTCCCTCGCCCAAGTGCTCAGATGTAACAGTAATGGGTTCCACAAAACACACCTGAAAAATCTATGCTAACCTGCAACTTTCAAGAACAAGACAGAGACCTGAGGTCAAGTTATCTGACCTTCCACTGGTTGGATTTTCAGGCTGGTCCTGACACTGACGGTCTCACATCAGGCAGGTGTCTAAACTTCTCTGTAACAAAGGTAAGCATCCTCACAAGCGTACTCTGTGACTACAAGGTGGCTTCTGGAAAGTGTCTCTAAGTGCTATTGAAACTCAAGTTACGACTCCTTCTCGGAAGTAGGAGTCAAACCTGGAGTACCTCCTTAACCCCAATGCTTTTACAAAGACGGCGCGTCTTTTTACCTCCCGAATCCCTTCTTCACTGTGGCTTGCAGCACGCTTCTAACTTCCTCCAGTTGCTCCCACAAAATCAAGACTGAACAGCGTGCTCGTCCAACTCTTCCGTTTTCCTTACCGTGAGCACACTTCTCTAGCTTCATTCAGCAGGTGTCTCAAGGCTGCTGCAGCACAGACATTTAGTGAACGGGAAGCCTAAGCCAAGCCATTCCAGGCCACATCCTACAAGGATGGGCAAGGGTCATGCTGCACGGACACCGACAGAACATGAGGGACGTCTGGATGATTATTAGAGTTCGTCCTCAAGGCCCTTTCAAACTTCCCCAGCGTTATTCTTCTCCAAGTGCTGAAACAGACACATTCCACAGACTTTCTTGTAAGCAGCAGGTTCAAAGTGTCCTAGGGAAGCCGTCTAGGGAAAGGCCTACGCTGTACAATTTGGTCTCTAAGTGCCCTTAAACAACTCTACTGCTCACAGAGAAAAGTGAACATTTGTTAGTGATTAGAGATAAGGCATCTCATGTTCGGGGGCTGAGGCTGAGGGAGGGAGAGGCCGCGAAAAGGACCTGGCTGGGGAGGGGAGATAGACTCCGAAGCAACACACCCAGACCGGAATGCGTCAAAGTTGCACTTTCCAGAGTCAACTCCTGGGTCCAGAGCGAAGGCAACAATGTTTCCGTGGCTTCCGACTTTGGCGTGTCAACAATCCCCCTCCCCTCCCCCCCCCCCCCCCCCAGAAAACCAATCGTCCACCAAGGACCCCCGGGTGAATGAATGAGGGAATGGGCCAGGCTGGATCACAAAGCCTTTCCAGCCACCACCACCAAGGCCAGGTGCTCAGTTACGACACGGAGGAGGCATCTTCCTTCGTAGCCTCTGGCCCTTGCTGAGTGCAGACTTTCACAGATAAGGGGGGGGGAGGAGGGAAGGGAAAATGGCCTTCGTCCTCCAGCCACGCAGACCTTGGATCCGTGAGTGGCCCAGGACCGCAGGCCGCAAGCAGACCTCCCGGGAGCTGCCCGACTCCCAGGGGGCCCCGAACACACCCGTTTGGGGCGCTGCTTCCGGGGACGCCTCCACACCCCCCCCCCCCCCGCCCGCCCACAGTCCAGAGGCTCCGCTGCCGAGGGAATGCCCGCGGCTCCCACTCTCCGGGCAGGAGGGGCCACCGGCCACCCGAGCCCTGCCCCGGCGCGCACCCGCCCCCGCGCCTCCCCGGGTCGTCATGGCAACCGTCCCCCTCCCCGCGCGACGCCGGCACGCGGGGAGCCCCTCGGGCCCCGCAACAAGTCCCCCGCGCCGCCCGCGCCGCCCGCGGCCTGCAGCCCGCGCCCGGCCTCCCCGCCCCGCGCCCGGCCCGGCCCGGCCCGGCTCCGCCCGGCCGCACTCACTTGATCCTGGAGCCCATGGTCCCCGGGCCTCCTCATGGGCCCGCGGGCCCCGCTCGGCGCTGCGCTGCCCGCCCGCCCGCAGCCGACCGGCCTCCCTCCGGCGCTCTCCCCGCCCCTTCCTCCCTTCCCTCAGGCTGGGCCCGCCCGCTCGAAGCTCGCTCCCTCGCCGCCGCGGCCGCCTCCCGGGCTACTGCGCTCGCTCCAGCCCGGCGAACGCCATGGTCGCCGGCGCGCGTACCCGGCGCGCCCCGCCCCGCCCACAGCCGCCGCCTCCCGCCCGCGCCGCCGTCGTCGCCGCCGCCGCCGCCGACGCCGCGCGCGGGGGCTGCCGGGAAATGTAGTCCGCTCGGCGCTGCTCGGCGCGGCCCCGGAGGCCCCCGCGCTGCGCTCCCGTAACCCGAGCCTCAACCTACGGCCCCCTGAACCCTCGAGCCCACCCGAAGAAACCTGCACCCCCTCCTCCATCAGGGGTCCTCCCGCCCAGCAGCTTTGGCGTTGGCACGAGGTCTTCGCTCGGATCTCCGGGAAGGCACTAGTTTCCCCTTTTTTAAATGCCACACATTCTTTTTTTTTTTTTTTTTTTTTTTAATGCCACACTTTCCAGTAAGTACCTTAAGGGAGCCACAGACCCCCTGCTACGCTGCCCGCGTGCCCAACTTGGTCCCCGGGGGAAGCCCCTTCCTCTTCCCTTGGTTGCCAAGGCGACCCCTGGGACTCGCAGGGCCGCCCTGGGGGCTTCTCAGCTGCAGGTCTGCGGCCCTGCCTGGCCCGACCCCCGAGGACTCTGCCTCCCTCTTGGCCACTCTGGGGGCTTCGATCCAGGATGACCACGTCGCCCTAACGGTCCCCGACAGACAAGAGGAACTCAGTGCAGTGAGCGCCCTTGAGTCAGGCGCCGAGCTGCTACCTGCGTCCGCCCTGCCCCGGGGCTCCCCTTCCCCAGCGTCCCGGGACCACCGCCTGGAAGCTCTAAGCCCGGGGGAAGGGCCGGCTGCGTTAGGGCCGCTCACTGGGCGAGGGGCTGGTTCCCCTAAATAGTCAGCTCCAGTCTTCACAACAGCCTTGTGGGTTTTCCAGCCCACCCCTCCTCTCACAAAGAGGAAAGGGTACAGAGCTTGCAACTGGTGGAGCGAAGGTTCGCATCCAGGCTGAATAACTCCAGACGCATGGGGCATGGTCCCGCTCTAGGATGGCGCCTTCAGACATAAGGCAGCAGATCGTGAGTTCCTGGTTCACTTCTGAAATTAGTCGTTTATTCCCCTCCCTCCCTCTTTTCCTTTTACAGTTTTCTATTCTCAAATGCCATCCGTTCCTTCCTCCACTTTAGCTCTTAAAGATTCCTGAGATGTCTCCCCACCCTTTAATCGCTCCAGTAACTGGCCCCAGGTCCCAGCCGAGCAGGGAGCAAAGAGACCAAGAACTGCTTCTTTCAGAGTTATGTTATGCATAAAGGCAATTTCTCTCTTTTGCCTCATGCCCTGAGATTGTTGAAAACAAAGAACACACACACACACACACACACACACACACACACACACAAATGAAAATCCAAACCACCATTATGAATTCAAAGTCTTTTGCACCCAGACACCAACACTGATTTATAAACATCCCCAGGAGCAAAGCTCTGCTAGACAGGCCGGGCCTCTGTGGTGTTTATGCACCTTGTTTCCTATGAACCCTCTCCAAAGAACAGTTGTTATCAAGATCTTCCTTGGAATGAGCAGCCAGTTCAAAAGCTCTGAGCAGAAGACTATAAATAAAACAAAGTTATTTGGTGGAGGGCAAAGCTGGCTGCTTTTCAAAGGAGGTTGTAGCCACCCTGGCCACAAAAATGTCTGGGTGCCTGCTGGGTGGTGTGTGTATGTGTGTGTGTTGGAGGGGGAGACTGGAAGTGGGCTCAGGGGTTATGTATCTGTCCAGGTGGCCTCTAAGACTGCAGGGTGGTCTGGAGAGAGCATTGAACTAGGATTTAGGAGTCTGGCTTCTAATGCTAGCTGCACCACCACTGTCTAGCAGAGCAATTTAAAGCAATGATTCGAAAATTGCCTGCTTCATTTTCCTCCTCAATAAAATTGCTATAGAGGTTGAGGAGGAGCTCACATCATAAGAGAGAGTATGATGTGGGAGCTAAGACCCCTGGATCTGGAGCCATACTGCCTGGGTTTGAATCTCAGCTCTACCTCTTACTAAATGTATGCCCTTGGGTAAGTTAGTCACTCTCTCTGTGCTTCAGTTTCTCTGTCTGTAAAACAGAAATCATGGTCATAGAACTTACCAAGTTGGGGGATCCCTGGGTGGCTCAGCAGTTTAGCACCTGCCTTTGGCCCAGGGCGCGATCCTGGAGGAGGGTCCCTCCTCCTGTGTCTCTGCCTCTCTCTCTCTATATATATATATATGTGTGTGTGTGTGTGTGTGTGTGTCTATCATTAATAAATAAATAAATAAATCTTAAAAAAAAAAAGAACTTACCAAGTTGACCTGAGAATCCAATGAGTACATGACACTTATAAGGTATAAACAGCTCATAGAAGGCACGTAAAAAATTACCAGCAACGATTATATGCACAACTCAACACAGTGTTGCTTTTATTATTAATAATAATAATCTTCATAATAAATAGTCCTTCCTTGGATTCAGGAGAACTGAGCTTCCAACCCAGAATGTAATTGTTTATGTTCTGAGTCAGAGTTTAGTTCAGATAGGGACGCCTCGGTGGCTCAGTGGTTGGATGCCTGCTTTCCGCCCAGGGTGTGATCCTGGAGTCCCGGGATCAAGTCCCACATTGGGCTCCCTGCATGGAGCCTGTTTCTCCCTCTGCCTGTGTCTCTGTCTCTGTGTGTGTGTGTCTCTCATGAATAAATAAAAATAAAATCTTAAAAAAAAAAAGTTTAGTTCAGTTGTAAATGATAGGAGACTGAAATAACAGTGACTGAAGAAAGAGTTTCTCTTTCACATGAGGCCTGGAGATGAACATTCCAGAGCTGGTATGGCAGTTCTGTAAAGCATACCCTAAGATTTGAAGGCATAGAAACAGGACAGGGCGGTTGATTTGGCTTTGTGGTAGTGTTTATTCTGCATTAGCTTGTATACCTGTCTTCTGTTTCTGATTGACTTTTTGAGGTTGGTGGCCCAGAATTCTATCTTATTGTGCCAATAAGCTTCTATTCTCCCAATGAGCTTCTACCTCGTGGTCTAGAAGAGCTGCTTAAACTCTAGCCATCTAACCTGCAACCCAGCCAGCAGGAAGAAAAAAGGTCATGCCCCATCCCAACCCCTAATCTTTAAGTACACTGCCCTGGAGTTCCTCACACCACTTCCATTGACATTTATATAGAATGTAACTTAGTATAACCTAGTTATACAACCACATTTCATTAGGAAATACAGCCCCTTTTTTTCAGACAATCATGTGCACAGCTGAAGAAAGGGAGAAAAGATATTCCAAGACAACCGGCAATCTCAGCCAAGCCATGCTTGGCTATATGACCTTGGGCAAGTCACACTATATTTCTCTGGGCCTTAGCCTCTCTATATTCCAAAGAATCAGGCTAGATGAGCTCTCTTCAAATCCCTTTTCAGGGGCACCTGGGTGGCTCGGTAGGTTAAGCATCTGACTGGCTGGGGTCATGATCTTAGGGTCCTGGGATAGAGCCCCCATCAGGCTCCCAGCTCAGTGGGGAGCCTGCTTCTCCCTCTCCCTTTGCCCCTCCTCTGTGCTCTCTCTCTCTTTCAAAAAAATAAATAAAATCTTTTTAAGCCATTTTGAGTTCTAAAATTCTATAATTCAGTTTTATAAACCTAACTGAATCTGATGTTACTCAAATAAAAGGAGGCCTCTCCACCAAGTACATGGCATAATTGATTGTTGGAATTGAAACCTTCCAGTGATGAGGAGGGGTTTAGGAACTTTGTCTTCCGGACTGTTGTCAAAACAGGCTAAGCATACCTAGCAGATAAATAGTCCAACAGTGTGTGATACCACCCGTGTAGACACTTTGATGCTCCTGTTTCCAAGCTTGCCCTCAGTCTCTGTACCTGTTTGGGTTTTTCTGCTTAGGATTCTGAAAGCTGTGAGCAAAGGATAACAACCCCAAAGATTTCTAATACTTCATTAACAATACAGTATGAAACAGCTGGACCATCAGGCCAGTGGTATGTTATTCCTGGTACACTTAGTCGTGATTATATATTTTTTAAAAAACTGAAATGGGACACCTGGGTGGCTCAGTGGTTGAGCATCTGTCTTTGGCTCAGGTAATGATCCCAGGGTCCTAGGGTCAAGTCCCACATCGGGTTCCCTATGGAAAGCCTGCTTCTCCCTCTGCCTATGTCTCTGCCACTCTTTCTGTGTCTCTCGCGAATAAAGAAATAAAACTATAAATAAATAAATAACATAAAATTCACATGACATAACATTTATCATTTTAACATGTACAAATCAATTATTGTTAATATAGTTACAAAGTTGGATGACTCTTACCACTACCTAACTTTGTAATGCTTCATCATCCCAAAAGGAAACTCTGCACCCATTAGCATTCACTCACCTTCCCTGCCCTTATCTCAGCTCCTAGCAACCATGATCTTTCTGTCTCTATGCATTGACCTATTCTGGATATTTCGTATAAGAGGAATAAGTTTATCTGTGCCATACCACCTCATCAGTGCATCATTCTTTTTGATTGCCATATAACATTCCATTGTGTGGATAAACCACATTTTGTTGTTGATGGACATTTGGGTTGTTTCCACTTTTTGCCTATTATAAATAATGCTGCTATGAACATTCGTATACAAGTTTTTGTGCGGACATATGTTTATAATTCTCTCTGGCGTTGTAGCTATATTTTTCAGAAAGAATCCACAGCTCATGGGGAATCCCGGGGTGGCTCAGCGGTTTACCTCCTTCCTTCGGCTCAGGGCATGATGCTGGAGTCCCAGGATCAAGTCCGGCATCAGGCTCCCTGAATGGAGCCTGCTTCTCCCTCTGCCTGTCTGTGTCTCTGTGTCTCTGTCTCTCTGTCTCTCTCTCTCTCTCTGTCTCTCATGAATAAATAAATAAAATCTTAAAAAAAAAAAGAATTCACAGCTCATTAATAGGGGCACTGCCCCTCTCACCCAAAAAAAGGAGGAGTTATGTAATGAAATAATTTTGAGATATGCAGAATCATACCAAGTTAGACAGGCTTTGTTTTGCTTTGTTTTTTTTCCTGAACATCTCATGGACATTCATGTAGCAAAGTGCATTGTGGATCTCCTTGGAGGAGAATGCAGCCCTTCCCGTTAGTTAAGAAAACAGACACTGGAATCAAGCAGATCCCAAGTACTGGTTGAGTAACTTAGAGAAAGTTACTTAAACTCTCTGAGCCTTAGTTTTCTCGTTTTTATTAAGGGGATGATAATACCCACCTCATGAAGATGAAGGGAAATAAAGAATATAGATTCCTGCTATATACATTTGGTATTCAATAAATGAAAATATTACTGTGCTAAATTATCAGATTGATAAAGATAGAAACCACATCAGGCTTGTCCATACCTAGACTTCAACATTTAGTACAGAGCCTGGTATGCATGCAGTGACCAATAAATAACCTCAAAACCCTCATTTTGAGGCTCATTTCCTAGAAATAATAAGCGGCAAAACATGGCTGGCTCAGTTGATGGAGCATGTGGCTCTTGAACTTGAGTTGTGAGTTTGAGCCACACGTTTGGTTAGAGATTACTTAAAAATAAAAATCTTAAAAAAAAATCTTTAAAAATAAATAAATAAAATCTTAAAAAATATAAGCCACAGAACGAGATTTGGGAAATGCTTTCTTCCTTAAATTTGAACTTAGTGTATTAAATGAATACATTTCTTTACCTTCCATTTTTTATATTTTTAAAAATTGTGATAAAATACACATAACATAAAATTTACCACTTTTGCCATGCTTAGGTATACATTCAGTGGCATTAAATAAATTCAGAATGTTTTTCTACCATCACCACCATACAACCCCAGAACTGTGTTCAAAATCTTTCCAAACTAAAACTCTGTATCCATTAAGCAATAACTCCCCATTTTTCCCTACTCCAGCCCCTGGCAACCACCATTCTACTTGCTGTCTTTATGAATTTGAATTTGACAACTCTGGGAACCTCATATATGTGGAATCATAAAGTATCCTTTTAGGACTGGGCTTACTTCATTTATCATAATGTCCTCGAGGTTCATCCATATTTTGTTTTTCTTTTTTTTTTTAAAGATTTTATTTATTTATGCATGAGAGACACAGAGAGAGGCAGAGACACAGGCAGAGGGAGAAGCAGGCTCCATGCAGGGAGCCCAACGTGGGACTCGATCTGGAGACTCCAGGATCATGCTCTGGGCTGAAGGCGGCGCTAAACCGCTGAGCCATGGGGGCTGCCCTGTTTTGTTTTTCTCAAGTATTTCATGCCTAACGTGAGGTTGGAACTCAAAACCATAAGATCAAGAGTCCCATGCTCTACTGACTGAGCCAGCCAGGTGCCCCAAGGTTCATCCTTGTTGAAGTATGTGTCAAAACCTCCTTCCCTTCCACTGTATGTATACACATTTTATTTATCTGTTCATCTGTCCACAGACATTTGGGTTGCTTCCACCTTTTTGGTTACTGTGAATAATACTGCTATGAACGTGGGTATATAAATATCTCTTGAGTCCCTGCTTTCAGTTCTTTGGGGTATGTACCCAGAAATAGAATTGCCAGATCGTAGGGTAGTTTTATTTTTAATTTTTTAAGGAACCTCTATACTGTTTGCCACAGTGGCTGTGCTCTTTTCCCTTCCCACCAGCAGAAAAGGAGAGTTCTAATTTCTCCACATCCTCACCAATGCTTGCTGTTTCTTTTTTTTTATATTTTATTTATTTATGCATAAGAGATACAGAGAGAGAGGCCGAGACACAAGCAGGCTCCATGCAGGAAACCCGACGTGGGACTCGATCCCAGGACTCCAGGATCATGCCCTGGACCGAAGGTGGCACCAAACCGCTGAGCCACCTGGGCTGCCCGCGTAAAAATTTTAAATTTTGATGTAATCCAATTTATCTATTTTTCCTTTGGTTGCATGTATTTTTGGTGTCATATCCAAGAAATTATTTGCCAAAGTCAATGTCACAAAATTTTCTCCCATACTTTTTTCTGTGTTTTATAGTTTCAGTTCTTATACCTAGCTAGGTCTTTGATCCATTCTGAGTTAATTTTTTTGTATCATGTAAGGTAAAGGTCTTTACCTTTTTTTTTTTTTTTTAGAAAATTTGTTTTTTGAGAGAGAGAGCAAGCATAAATGTGAGTGGGGTGGGGAGAGGGGACAGAGGAAGAGGGAGAAAATCTTAAGCAGGCTCCATGCCCAGTGTGGAGTCTGATGAGGGATTCGATCTCATGATCCTGAGATCATGACCTGAGCTGAAATCAAGAGTCGGACACTTAACCCATTGAGCCACCCAGGTGTCCCAAGGTGTTTATCTTCTGAGGGCTAAAAGTGCTTGAGACCTTCCTGTCATGTGATTAGGAACCCCAGCCAGGATGCTCACCTGCTCTCTGATTGTATGGTACATTATTTTATTATTATTTAATAATACTACATTATAAATACTTAATGGTTTATATTTTTCCAACTGCTCAGTAATCAGGGAAAACCAATGTCCTTGCTTGCTGATACACGGCTAGCCTAAGTGACTTCCCCGAGATCAAACAGCTAGAAGGTGGAGGACTCCGCTCAGTTGCCCTAGCTCCCACTTGTGGGTTTCTTAGTTCTCTGATATCTTGCTATGGTTTTCCTTCATTGATTTATTCATAAAATCATCAAATATTATTTATATTAGTGATATTAATAACTTTATATTGTTAAAAATTTTAAGGAATAAATAGCACACATAATCTCTTGGTAGTCCTTTCCTAGCTCTACATGGATTTGAAATGATGTACTTCAGTCTTTTTTTGTCAAAGCTAAGAGCATAGGCTCTAGAGCCAGAATGCTTGGCTGTGTGTGTGAACTTGGGTGAATTATTAACTTTTCTCAGACTGAATTTCCTCATCTGTAAAATGGGTACCTTCTTTATAGGGTCATTGTGAGAACTGAATGTGTTAATACATGTGAAGTACATAGAATAGCCTTGAATTTAGTAATGGCTCAATGTGTGCTGTTATATAGCTGTCTTCTTTAAAAAAAATATTTTATTTATTCATTTGAGACAGATACAGAGAAAGAGAGCGAGAGAGAGCATGATGAGCAGGGGGAGAGGCAGTGGGAGAGGAAGAAGCAGATTCCTGCTGAGCCAAGAGCCCTATGTGGGGCTCAATCCCAGAACTCAGAGATCATGACCTGAGCTGAAGGCAGATGCTTAACCATCTGAGCCACCCAGGTGCCCCTATAGTTGTCTTCTTAACAACAAACAACCAATACAAGACAAATTCTAAGAAAAGCCAAAGAGAATTGATGATTTAAGGCTTTGGTTCCTATAATTAGCTTTGTGCATCAGCACCACCTGTGATGCTTGTTTATAATATGGACTCCAGAGTTCTGGTCCAAGAAATTCTCATTCAAAAGCAAGATCAGAGGCTCTGTGTTTTAACAAGTTCCACAAGTGATGCAGATCCACAACCAGGTAGGGAACTACTGATTTAAGCCTTACCCAGATACCAATAAGAATTGAATTCCCATTAGTACCTACAGAGCCTCAGCAGGCCACCTACTCTTCTCCCAAGACTCACCAGCCTCCAGCGCTGAATCCTGCATTCCACCTGCTGGCTTCCTAAGACAGACAGTTCACTTGGCTGAGCCTTGTTAGTACTTGGAGACCCAAGGGAGGTGTCATCAACAAACCATTCACTCACGTACCAAATTCCTCCTATATACCAGATCCTGTACTGAGGACTGTTTCTTGCTTCCAGCTAAGACCCATCCCTCTCCCCACCCCTGCAGGGTACATTCAGCAAACATTCCTAGTGAGCTTACCGTGTGCTTGGTCCCCATGCCTGTGCTAAGGATATGACTATAAATGAGACAGTCAGTAGATCAGACACAGTACAGAGTCCGGCCTGGTGTGATCCCCTCAGCCACATTGCTGACTCCTGATATCTCATGCTGGACACCTGCAGAAGGACCCCTAAGTTCTTGAACTTGCCTCTGAGACCCTTGCCTGGCCTAACATTCTTCCTCTCTGCAACTCAAGGATTTGATACATGCATTGTCTTTCCAGCCCTGACCTTGGTGCTTCTCAAGCCAGGTTGGGTTTTAATTCTACTTGTCAGGACTTCTGGGACCCCTTGTCCTAGGGCTGCTCCCATTTCTACCTGATTGACCCAGTCCTCTAGGCAAGACTCAGGCCTAAATTCCAGAGGTGCAGCCATGTTCCTCTCTTCCATGTTGAAGATGGTGACCGTGTACTTCCACCCTGCTGGAAGTGAGCTAGAGAGTTTGTAGAACTCTACCCCACTGTACTCTTGGACTCTCTTGCCAGTTTTCCTTTATTTTACACTCCCCCCCCATTCATTTATATATATATATATAAATGAATATATAAAATATTCATTATATATATATTACTATATATATTACATATTATTTTTCCCTATTTATTTCAACTATCCTTTCTCCTAAAATAATGCCTCACCTAATCATTTTAGTGTTTTGGTTGTGAGCAGAAAATCAGTTGAATTCTCAAGTTTCAGTGCCAGCATACCTCCCATTTCACAAATCAGGGCACACAATATGAGTGACAGTGATGACCTGCCTGGCATCTGAATGGAGCTTAGGACCCCAGTTCTCTAACCTCTCAGCCCGAGGAGAGTTTTTGCTGATCAGAGCAGCCATGACATTGAAGAGGAGATCCCCTGACCCAGTTCAATGGTGGTGGTGGTGTTAATTGTAGGTAGCTTTCTGAGGATCTCAAAGGAGATTCTACCTCCTAAAAACAATGACTCTCCTATGAGCTCTGCTTCCAGAAGTGAAAATCCAATCTCTTTAGGAACGATAGAGGCAAAAAAAAAAAGAAAGAAAAAAAAAGAAAGAAAAGAAATGATACAGGCAGTATCATACAGTGGTTAGGGCACATGTTGCCCAGGGTTGTATCTGGGCCCTACTAGAGCAAATTACTTAACTTTAACTTAGTTTCCTTATCCGGAGAATGAAAACACTGTACATACTTTCTCCATGGTGTGGTGATGAGGATAAAATTATTATATCCATAAACAGTGAGGACCCAATGACAATAAATGTTTGATAAATGAATAATTATCATAGGGACAGGGGATCCCTGGGTGGCTCAGCAGTTTGGTGCCTGCCTTTGGCCCAGGGCACGATCCTGGAGTCCCGGGATCGAGCCCCATGTCAGGCTCCCTGCATGGAGCCAGCTTCTCCCTCTGCCTGTGTCTCTGCCTCTCTCTCTCTCTCTCTCTCTCTGTCTATCATGAATAAATAAATAAAATCTTTAAAAAATTATCATAGGGACAGTTGGTGACCACTGACTACATTATCCCCAATCTTTACAACACCCCAGAAAGGCAGGTACTATGAATACACATTTTCCAAGAGGAAGGTAATTTGCCCACAGTCACCAAGCCAAAAGCAATGAAAGCTGATAGTAGAGATAAAGGGTTGTCTGATTCTCAAGCTGCCTCTTCTTCCAAGACACCCCATTCTCTCATCTTCTCTCTCTCTCTCTCTCAGCTCAGCTAAAAATATCCAGAACAGCATCTTCATCAGCTAATATGCATACATTATTTTTTTGCCTTTTGAACATAATTAGTTCATTCAAAGAAAAGGCTCCCACCTCCATGAAGGAAAGTAGCTGAACCTTTCTTCAGTGAAAACTCTTTAGAATTCAGAAAAGGGAGCTGCCTGTTGAAACCCCTCCACTTCCAGGCTTATGTCCTTAGCTGGATGGCAGCATAGCAGAGCAGAAAACAAACTCCTTTCATCCACATGCTCTCACCACATTTGAACTAGGTGACTTCGGGCAAGTCCCTTCTCATTTCCCAAGAGCCAGTCTCCTGGGCTATTAGAGCTCCTAGAAATGCTTGCCTTACAGAGTTCTGGTAAAGATTAAATGAGATAAGCCACGGAGCCTGACAGGTAACATGTGGCCCCTCAAAAGTTGGGAGCTTCCATGCCATTGGCTGTATATACGGGGTAAATCACTGACATTTGCAGGAGGGGTAGGATAGCCTAGTGATTAAGTGAACAGGTTTTGCAGCCAGGCAGGTGATGGATCAGACCCCAGCATGTACCATGCTCTGATTCTCTAACAGTTTCTTTCTCTCCCCAAGCCTCGGTTTTCCTGGAGTAAAAAAGATATAATACATATAAAGAGCTCAATAATGAACGGTGGCTGCATTCACAGCAAGCCTCCCCAACTAGATCATCTCTCTAATAGCAGTGGGAGTAATTGATTTCTGCCTCTAAGGCAACGCACACACGGACACCACAGAGTGTTCATCCTGGGGCGGAGCACGTGTGCTCCGGGCGGCTAAAGCCAAACTGTCTGCCCCGACTTCTCCTGCTGGTAATGTGGCTGATGACAGCTTAATGGACTCTTTATCCTTGAATGCTAAGGAGAAAATAACTCATGGCATTATAACATATGAATGTAATATGGAGGGGTTTTTTTTCTTGAGCAATGTAGAGAGAAATTCAGAAACATATGTGGACTTGAGTCTGCATGAACCTCCCTCTTCCTGGCCCTATCTGTACGGGGGAAAGATTTAGCCATTGCAATCACCCAAATCATTCATGTTTGTAAAATATAGCCAAATCCATATGTGTGTGTGTGTGTGTGTGTGTGTGTGTGTTTTCCTGAATGATCTGAGGCTAACAGAACAGAATATAGAGTCAGTTTATAAAGACAGGACTGTGAAAGCCCCTAAGTTATTGATTTTCCAGGGGCAAGCCAGTTCCTCTTGGAATAGATGGGTAAAGGTACACATTCATGCATGCACACACACACACACACGCACGCACACACACACACTCTTTGTTGTCATGGGGAAGCTGGTCCAAGATCCACCTGCACAAATTTCAGAAAGCCATGCCGTCCTGACTAGACAGATGGGGGGGCCCCCACTGTGGGAAGTTAAAACTTTCTTTAGCCTCAGTCCGAGGGAGGAGGTAGTTGGTGGCAGCCACAGACACCTCCATTAGACTGAGGGATGGGCAGGCAGGGATGAGGCAAAGAGAATTATGTGAGAGAGTGGGGAGATCAGAGACCCGAAGAGTCAGGGTGACCTGGGGTCAAATCCACCACCCTGACTTTGGGCAAGTCTCTTCCTCATGTTGGAGCCTCAGTTTCCTAGCTGTGAAATGGGTTTCATAGCAGCCACCCTATGCAGTGCTTGAGAACAAATAATAAGACCGATAAAGACCTGGCATGAGGCACAGCGCCGGGCTCAGAGTAGTGCTGGGTACAAGGTGGCTCTTCTCCCTCAGAAGGAAATCCAGGCAAGGCAGGAGGTGTACAGAGTCCCAGCTACTATGCAGCACAGGCAACGTCCTTTCCAGCCACCCAAAGCTTTGCCGAAAAGGAAGTGTGTGGAAGCACGGCTCTCCATCTGGCTAATGTTCACTTGTGTTTCCTACTGGAGAGCATCGCTTTTTTCACCTCACCTGGTTTGTTTACCCAAACAAGCTGCTCATTAACAACACGAATTGCATTTTTTGCAATTCTGTTGACAGCACAAATGTCTGCAGTCAGCTTGGGAGTTTGGTGGGAACTGTCGCCGGATCCCACCCAGCACAGCTTCTGAGGAAAGAAATCAAGGCCACGCTGGGGTCTGGAGTGGGGGGCGAGGGAGCCTCGCTGGGGCCCAGTGTCAAGTCCAGCCCAAATTCTCCAGCCCCTGAGTGGAGGCGGCCCTGAGCCTCCTGGGAGAAATGAGGCACTTTCCAGAAAATGAGAGGACAGAGTTTTCAAGTAAGGGGGGAGGAGCCAGACATGAAAGAGTGGATGCAACCCCAGGCAGAGGTACAGATCTGGCAGCGGGGAGGCCGGGCCTCCAGCAGAGAGACCCTCAGGGCCTTCCCTTGTGGACTCAGCAAAGCCCACAGCTCAGCTGCCTTCGGCACCTCTGGCATCAAGAAGCGGATGAGAAAAATAAAAAATAATTATCTCTCTTTTTGGTTTGGCCGGAAAAGGGCTGAGTTCAACCTGGTTTGCCAAAGCACTACTTTCTCATCTCTGCTGCTCAAGCAGGAAGAAAGACAAGGTTTATAATGTGTGCGTTCATTTATTTCAAATTATTGCCTTCAGAATCCTTTCTTTTCTGTTCATTTCTTCATTCAATAAGGTTCTGTTGAGGCTTCGCTGATTGCTATGCAATTGCCAAGGGATGTGGAGGTAAGAAAACACACAGCTCCTGCCCTCTTGGACTTGCAGACTAGTGGAGGGTGATATTGAATTACATGACAAATAATGGCAAATCATGACAGTTGGAAGAGGGAAAAGTCCAGGATATTAAGGAAACAGGGGACCTGACCTTCTGCAGGAGCCATCAGTGGCATCTTCCTGAAAAGGTGAGCTGACGCTCCAGTTAATAGAAGTTATCCAGCCAAAGAGTGGCAAGGGGCAATGGACCTATGTGTTTGGTTTCAGATTTCACCAAGACCCCAAAGAAAATTTTGAATTCCTCTTCTGTCTAAGGGAAAGCTTGTACAGAACCTGGGGAGTAGATGGTTCCTGCCTTACTCTTTGAGGCAAACTCTAGAAAGCAAGGACCCAGTCAACCCCATGGTATCTGTCCTATAGTCCACATACATACATATTTGTTCATTGAAAAAGAAACTAGCAGGGCCTGGGGTATGGATTGGTGATTCCTTGCAGGGAACAGCATGTGCAAAGGCTCAGTATGTGCCCCTCACCCTGCTTCTCCTCTCTTGTGAATGTTAATGATAAATCAATAAATAATACTATTTAACATGTATCTGGTGTGTGTGTGTGTATGTGTGTGTGTATGTATATATGTATAAAATCAGAATTCAAACTCTCAACATCTCAATAAGATTAGGGCACCATCTTCACAGCTAGGGAAATCCCAAATTCAGGGTTCTTCCATTATTCCATGATGATAAGTCACAATTCAGTCAGCCCCACTCCCCACCTTGCAAACCAGGTTCTTAAAACAGTTCTTTTTTTTTTTTTTTAAAGATTTATTTATTTATTTATTCAGAGAGAGCGAAAGAGAGGCAGAGACACAGACAGAGAGAGAAGCAGGCTCCATGCAGGGAGCCCAACGTGGGACTCGATCCGGGTCTCCAGGATCACACCCTGGGCTGCAGGCAGAGGTAAACCGCTGCGCCACCAGGGCTGCCCTTAAAACAGTTCTTAATTCAAGAATGGATGAGGCCAGTCATCAGACCAGACCCCTGTGCCCAGACGTAGAATAGAAAATACTGGGTCTTTTCCCTCTTTGCTAGGGGATCAAGCATTCCTCACTGTGACCTCTACTTTCCCTACCCCCTAACAAACGATGGATTCATTTTGTGTGGCCTCCTGATCCAAACTAAAGTCAAGAGGGATAAGATAATAACAGCGGAGATATATTGAGAGCTTACCCTGTAACAGGCACTGTTCTGTGTTAACTTGTATTAACTCTTTTAATCCTCCTAGTGGATGACAGCACCCATCATACCTCCCCCAGCCCACATTACTGCTCAACTCTTTCTGGTGGTGGGTCAACAATTATCAACACCTGTGCACCAGCTGATGCATGTACCTTGTTTCCTTTAATCCCCACATGAATCACTAGGTGGGTAGTGGTTCGTCTCTCCCTGTAGAGAGGAGAAAAGGGAGGCTCAGAAAGAGAAACGACCTGGGGCACCTATGTGGCTCAGTGGTTGAGCATCTGCCTTCGGCTCAGGTCATGATCCCGGGGTTCTGGGATCGAGTCCCCCATAACTCGATGCTTCTCCCTCTGCCTATGTTTCTGCCTCTCTGTGTCTCCATGAATAAATAAATAAAATCTTTTTGAAAGAGAAATGACTCATCCGAGGATCCCAGGCTAAAGATCTTGAACCCTGGGCTGCTGGATTCCAACAGGAGCTCACCCCATCTCCCAAGTCAGGCAGCATTCTAGTGCAGAGAGCACAGAATCTATAAAAAAAAAAAAAAAAAAAAAAAAAAAAAAAAAACTCAGTCCCTTCTTTCTAGACCCCCTTTTGCCATTCTACTGTCTCCTGCAATTCTCACCCAGGTGATATATCCACCGTGGTATTATTGCCCTTCACACAGTTGGGAAATGCTAAGAAAATGTGGGAGAAAGCATCCAGCCTAAACTTCAATCTCCTCACTTGAAAATGGAAATAAAAATCTGTAAATCCTTGGATTATTTAGCAGATTAAACAAGATCATGTCTTAAATACTGATCACACAGAGGCATTTGAGAAATCCTTTGCTCCTTCTCCCAGCTTGTTCTTCCCTGTCATTTAGACAGTCCTGGTTGGTGCCAGTCCATCCAGCTCCTCTGGGCACCCATTCTCACCATCAGCCAAGGCAGGACATCCCTTGAGGGCAGAAACATTGCCCTCTGTTCCAGTTTCCTCTGGGCATTGTAAGGTGTTATGTACACCTACGGCCCCATACAAATAATCACTAATAGTGGTTATAAACCACTAAGCTTTCATTTGCCGCCAAGCACAACGCATTCTGACATGTCTCCCTAGAAAGGCAAGCCCGTGGCTGCACAGACGTGGGAAGTCATTTTCCAAATGGGCATTTTCTTTGGAAGAACCAATTTAGCCTCATTTCCATCAGGCTGCATTCCTGAGGTCTCTAAGTACAGAAATTCCAACTGGCTGGGTGTATTCTGGGCTCAAGTGAGGCTGGTGTTTAAGAGAAAGAAAATCATCAACTCCAAGAGGCACACATTGGCTTCAGTGCACCATACAGGTGGGGAAACTGTATGAAAGAGCAAAGCAGGGGATCCCTGGGTGGCTCAGTGGTTTAGCGCCTGCCTTCGGCCCAGGGCGCGATCCTGGAGTCCCAGGATCGAGTCCTGCGTCGGGCTCCCTGCATGGAGCCTGCTTCTCCCTCCTCCTGTGTCCCTGCCCCCCCCCTATGTCTATCATAAATAATAAATAAAAATTTTTTTAAAAAAAAGAGCAAAGCAACAATAACAATCAGCCTAGCTCCTGTTTACTGGAAAGGATGGTAGAGACAGTTCCAGAAAAGTTTCCTCCAACGGGAGGCAACCAATCACCAGGTAAAGCAACATAAATGATTCTAAACATTCTTAAGACTGGTAGTGAAAATTTTTCAGCCTTTTCGGAAAGTAGTTTGATGTATGTCAAAAGATTTTTAAAAGTTAATGTTCTTTGATATAATGTTTTCTCCTCTCAGAATCTGACATTAACACTCAATGCTATAGACAAAATAAATGCACAAAAGTGGTCACTGAAGCAGTTCTTTATTTTATGTCTTAAATTTTTTATTGAACGCCTACTATATGCCAGTCAGTGCATGACATTGTCCTAAGGTCATTAGGACATTGTCCTAATTGTCCTAAGGTCAATTAGACCTCGGGATGCCCAGGGTCATCCTGTCCTCTTCCTTCCTCACAAAGTTTATGTGGCAGACTAGAGGGAGTCTGGGAATTGAAAAAACCTGGATTTTTTATTCATTTTTTCATTCATGCATTCATTCACTTGTTTGCTTATTCATTCCACAAATATTTATGAAAAGTCCTTCTATGTAGACATAGAATTACCATTCGACCTAGCAATTCTACTCCTAGGTATGTAACCAAACTAATTGAAAACAGGTATTTAGGCAAATACTTGGGTGTGGTCTTACAGCATTATTCATAATAGCCAAAATGTGGGAAGCAATGAAAATATCCATCATCTGGCAAATGTATAAATATTTTATGTATCCATACAATGGCATATTACTCAGCCATAAAAAGGAATGGAGTACTAACACGCGCTGCAACATGAGGACCTTGAAAACGTTGTACTAAGTTAAAGAAGCCAGTCACAAAAGGCCACATCTTTTATGAAATGCCCGGAAGAGGCAAAGTCCATAGAGACAGAAAGTAGATTGGCGTTTACCAAGGGCTGAAAGGAGGAGGGAATGGGGACCAACTATTTAGTGGGTATGGGGTACCCTTTTGGGGTGATAAAAATGTCTTGGAACTAGATAAAGGTGAAGGTCACATAATATTATAAATGTACTAAATGCCACCAGATGGTACATCTTAAACTGATTGATTTTATGTTATGTGAATTTCACCTCAAAAAAATAAAAACCCTGGGGTGCCTGGGTGGCTCAATCCATTAGGCGACTGCCTTTGGCTCAGGTCATGAACCTGGGGTCCTGGGACCAAGCTCTGCATCAGGCTTCCTGCTCAGTGAGGAGTCTCCTTCTCCCTCTCTGTCTGCCTGTCATTCTACCTACTTGTTCTCTCTCTCTCTCTCTGTCCAATAAATAAATAAGATATTTTTTAAAATCCTTATGTGATTTTCAGGGGCTTAGGCATTTAGGCACTTGTTCTAAGAGTAAGACAAATCTCAGCCTCCATGGAGCCTGGGGCAGGCTGTCAACAAGCAAGTAACCAAAACAAAACAAAAATGAGATGATTGCAATTTAGATATAGCTAAAGCAGGATAAGGAGATAGGAAAAACTGGATGAGAAGGGGTGTACTTTAGGTCACATGCTCAGGCTTTCTGAAGAGGTGACATTTAACAGAGATTTAAATAACTTGACGGAGTAGAGGATGTGGATATCTGGAGGGGAAGAAGTTTCCAGGCAGGGGGAAGAGCAGGCACAGATGTGCTAGAACAAGGATGAGCTTGGCAAGTTCTAGTCGAGCAAGGAGGCTGGGGGTGGTGGAAGCAGAGGCAACAAGGAGAGCCTAGAAGGGGGAGTCTATGACTTGCCTGATCTGTCTTCTATGGACCAAATCCTCATTTCTTTCTGTTTGTTTGTTATTAAAGATTTTATTTATTTACTTATTTGAGAAAGACAGAGAGAGATAGAGCACATGTTCATGCATGCACATGATGGGGGGCGGAGGGGCAGAAGGAGAGGGAGAGCGAGAATCTCCAGCAGACTCCCCACTGATCACAGAGCCAGACACCACTCGATCCCACGATCTTGAGATCATGACCTGAGCTAAAATCAAGAGTCAGACACTTAGGGGCACCTGGGTGACTCGGTGGTTGAGCATCTGTCTGCCTTTGGCTCGGGACGTGATCCCGGGGCAAGCCCTGCATCGGGCTCCTCACAGGGAGCCTGCTTCTCCTTCTGCCTATGTCTCTGCCGCACCTCACCCCCGGTATGTCTCTCATGAATAAATAAATAAAAATCTTTAAAAAAAAAAAAAAAGAGTTGGACGCTTAACCAGCTGATACCCAGGTGCCCTGAATCCTCCTCATTTCTTAAAAATGGGGCCAGAATTCTTACCTTGAAGATCAGCCACAAAGGATGAGAAGAGGTCCTAAGCTTCGCTGGCCTTGAGGACACTGCATCAGTGCACCGAAGGTTTCTCTTTCTTGTCAGGAAGTCCAGTCTTTCACTGTTGTAAAGCAGTTCTTGGATTCCCGGCATGGCTGCATGTGTCCACATCACAGACCTGGACGTTGCTCACTATATCACGTAAACAGATGAGGACCCAGCAGGGACCCACACCTGCACAGTGGGGGACTCAGGTGCCTCTGGGCCTACGCTTGAGCTACCATCTCAGCGGAAAGCCAGAAGCCCACCTTGTCACCCTTGCAAGGTGAGGAGAGCATTCCCTCTGTGTGCTCAGTCAGTGAAAGTGGGTCCCCAGAGCAAGGCTGTTTGAGCCCTGAGTGTCACAGAAGTCAGTGGGGTATTTAGGTTCTTTCAATTCAAGAACAAAGCCCTTTACTCCCTGGGGCACACAAAGGGATGAGTTTCATTAGTGCCTGTGTTCACCTTCCTTGTAAAGTCTCACTCATTATGCCCAACAACTTAATGTTAGATTCTCTCAGGCTCTCATCCTTACCTTGCAGTGTGGCTTTTGCAGGGTCTCCAGCACCCAACTCTATTTTGTCTGGGTATGTCCAAACCTCTGTGGCTTGGTGGGGTTCAATGTGTGCTGGGTATTTTCCAACTACTCCCCAGATCTACTTCCCACTCCGCCACTCTACTCTATGCCCAGGAAGCTGAGCATACAGACCATGTCCACCAGGCTCTCTAACCCTCTGGCTTCTGGTCAGGTCCAGCCAGTGGAGAACACCAGCAGAACACTGGAGGGCAGGAGGGGAGAGGGATGGGCATGACTCTGCTGCACTGTGGTTTGGCGGAGGCTGCCTCTTGTCTCCAGGGCCATAGGTCCTAATGGTGACATTTGTCTTCAGGTATGACTCTCATCAAATTCAAGTAACTTCTTCTCCTTAGCTCTTCAACACAGAGGATAGTAGTGGCTCCCTGGTGTGGCTAATCCAGAGGATCTTCACTACCCCTTAATCCTCCCACTGTTGGAAATAGTCCCTTCACACTGAACTCTTTTTTTTTTTTTTAAGATTTTATTTATTTTTTTTTAATTTTTTTTTATTTTACTTATTAATGATAGGCACACAGTGAGAGAGAGAGAGAGGCAGAGACACAGGCAGAGGGAGAAGCAGGCTCCATGCACCGGGAGCCCGATGTGGGATTCGATCCCGGGTCTCCAGGATCACGCCCTGGGCCAAAGGCAGGCGCTAAACTGCTGCGCCACCCAGGGATCCCAGATTTTATTTATTTATTTGAGAAAGAGAGAAAGAGAGAGAGCACAAGCAAGGGGAGTGGCAGAGGGAGAGGAAGAAGCAGCCTCTCTGCCAAGCAGAAGCCCCATGCAGGACTCAATCCCAGGACATTAAGATCATGACCTGAGCTGAAAGCAGACACTTGATCAACTGAGCCATCCAGGTGCCCTCACACTGAACTTTTGTTAAGGATTCCCTTTTGAACGTGTCCCCTCTCTTCATCCTGGCCCCTGAGTGATACAAAGTCTTTCCCCGGAGCCCCTCAGCTCCCGACCAATCAGGGGATATAAGTAAACATCAACAATTCAGGGCCTGTTCTTGGTCCAGACAAGTGCCCGTGTTACCTCTAGAATTGAAGGGTGAGCCCTTTCAGATCCAAGCTGAAGATGAAGAAAGGCTAAGATGAGGCACTTGGAAAGACATCTAAGGATGAGCTCCTTTCAAGGCAAGCAGGGCTTTGGAACAGTGGTCGGTTTGGTTATGACTGGTAGGGCTGGACTACAACAGACACTTCTGTGGGCTTCTCAGGGCCGTCACTCTGACACACAGACATCAGGCAGGGAGTATGGAAGCCCCAGATCCGGTTGCTGGAATAGATGGCAGGATGCAACCATGTTGGAAAGGCCCAAGTTAATAGTTTGATGGCTCTCAGCTTCTCTCAGGGTAAAAGAAGCAAAGGTGAGATGTTTATTTTCAAAGCAGGCAACATATTTCTTATGTTCTTACATTTCTTATGACAGTATCTCCACTTAATGGCCCCATCATGTCTAATAATGTAGGAGATAAAATGCGTTTCTTTGATCTGAGCTAGCTCCAGAAGAGTGACAGCTGGCATTCTGTACAAAAATTTAGTGCCTTGTCTAATAGTGTTGACTTCTCATTATTGGAAAGTCTCACAACCAGTAGAGGATTTTTTTTTTGACTTTATCAAACTGTTAACCATTTTTTGGCTCCCACTCCCCCTCTCCACACACACACACACACACACACACACACACACACACACACACTTCCACTTAGAACTGACTGCCTTACAAGAGTGGTGTTGAAGTTGAGCATGACTTGGCTCTGGGCCTTGACTTGCATGAGTGGCTATAGAGAACTTTACTAACCAAGAACTCCTCACCCCATATGTATCTACTCTTCCAATCTACGGTAGTTATGTCCATTTGAATATGATGAGAATATTCAACTGGGCAGACTTTTAAAGGATGTGTGTGATTTTTTTCACCCAACCATCAGAGGTCACAGAGCACTTGTATATCAAGCTCACTCATATATAAAGCCTGGAAAATAGAAACACATCAACATTGGTCTCTGCTGGAAAGGACTCACTATGCAGTGGAGGGATGGACAATTAAGCAATTGCACTACTGTGTGGTAACAGCATTAGAACCTGGCTCCGTTGCTTCCTCCCTAAGAGGTCTAAGAGATGTCATCTCCTGTTTCTCGGCCTCAGTTTCCCCAAAGGAAAACTGTTTCCTCAAAGGCAGTGGCTTGCCAGCCTTAGATTACATTGGAATCACTTGGAGGTAAAGCATCTGGGGATTAGGCAGCCCTCTCCTCTGCTGAGGAAAGCCATTCAGCATTTCCCACTGGCTTTTTACTGTGAGCTCCAGGAGTTTCTGATTCAGTATGTCTGGGATGAAGCTTGAATTTGCATTTCTCTTTTTTTTTTTCTTTTAAGATTTATTTATCTGAGAGAGAGCAAGAGTGTGAGCATGAGGAGAAGCAGAGGGAGAGGGTGGGAATCCCAAGCAGACACCATACTGAGCACAGAGGTCAACACAGGGCTCTATCCGAGGACCCTGAGATCATGACCTGAGCTGAAACTAAGAATCCAACACTCAACCGACTGAGCCACCCAGGTGCCCCAAATTTGCTTTTCTAGCAAGCTCACAGGGAGTTCTGATGCGGTTAGGAGACCACATTTTGAGAGCTATTCTCATGGCCTGATGGGGCCAATTCTGTGAGCTCAGGCATATGAAAAGCCCCGTGCAGTGCTCAGTAAATTCTCTGTAGAAACTAGAGAGTTGGGGATCCCTGGATGGCTCAGTGGTTTGGTGCCTGCCTTCAGCCCGGGACATGATCCTGGAGTCCCAGGATCAAGTCCCACATCGGACTCCCTGCATGGAGCCTGCTTCTCTCTCTGCCTCTCTGTGTGTCTCATGAATAAATACATAAATAAAAATATTAAAAAAAGAAACCAGAGAGCTACATAGGCCTGTGTGAGCACAGGTGGGGTGTCTTTCCAGAGGTCATCTGGCAACTGAGACCAGAAGGAAGAAGTAAACAGCAGAGCTCATCTGGGGATTAGGCAACCCTCTCCTCTGCTGAGGAAAGCCATTCAGCATTTCCCACTGGCTTTTTACTGTGACCCGCTGGAAGACATTTCTTTAACACTGCAACCCTGAGCACACACATGTGTATGTCTTATAGCAGAAACATTGAATGAGGCTTTCCCTCTTCTATGTGATGCACTCTAACTTCTGTTTTATTTGACATTAAAAACACTGATTGTACAATATTAGATAGCTTAAATAGATTTTGTAATAGATTACAGGTAAATCAGATTTAGAGAGGTGTTTACATCAGAATTGGGGCTGCAGGAGAAAGGAGGCTGGGAAGTTCCCTTACAATAACTAACCTGGGAGGTGCTTATTATGGGTCAGGTTCTAAAATTGAGCTAAATTGTTCATGAATAGATTAAAACACACTCATACGTATATTCGTGTTTGTGAATCTATGTGCATTTTGACCCAATCCTCACATCAGCTCTCTGAAGTAGATAATATCACCGCCATCTTCATCCCCCATTCTACAGATAAGGTTAAGTGACCTGTCCAGAGTCAGACAATCAGTAGGTAGCAGACCTCAGATTCAAACCTAAGAAGCCAGCCCCAGGTTTATAGCCACTATGGCTAATGGATAACAATTCACAGACTAGAAATATCTCGCCCTGGGCCCCTAGCCATGCCCCACCAACTGGGTCAACAAACATTTAAAGACTTCCTAAGTGCCAACCAGAGTCCTACAAGTTGGCACAGAGAGTTTGATTAACTTATTTCATCTTTCTTGAGTTTCTAGTAGGTGCCATACTTTGTGCCAGGTACTGGAATACATGCAAATTAACTGATTCACTTGCTCATACACTCCAAAGGGAATCACTGTTATCTGCTCTTCGCCCAGTTCTATGCTACAGCAGCCACACCTAGGCTCAACATCAGAGCGTAGGGGTCCAGGGAGGATTGGGGACCCTCCCTTGGTTTTCCACGCACTGAATGGCTGATCCATCAGATTCCTTCTCTTTCCTTGAAGAAACAGAATGCCAGGACCCTCTTCTTGTTTCTTCCTCCCCGGGAGTTTAGACACATAAAATGCCAGGCAAGCAGAGATGATTTACAGTAGGTATTAATCAGGCTAAATTTGCAGTAGGTGGTTTGATTACAGTCACTCCATTGTGTGCTCTGGGCAGCAGGAGCCACTAAGCAACACCTGTTAAATGAATTCTGTGGTCCTGTCTTTGGCCCTCATCCTGCTGAGGTCCTGCGTCTAACCAGGGTGCTCTGCAACAGGCTTTGCTGACAGGGAGTGAGCAGTCTGGCCCTTTGGGGATCCCCTCTGCTAGTGGCTAAGCCAGAGCTTACCTCTACGCCTTTACATGACTCCCAAGGTACTCTGTCTCTCCAGCCTGAGTCTCTTCCTCACTGCACAGATTACCTGGACTTTGGCTGTGTTCCGAATAGATCATGCTGAGTTAGTATTCTAAAGCTGTAAAGCTGGTTCTCTATGCTTTAGTCTTTTTTCTCCCTCCGAGCTTCTTATTCTCTGTGTGCTGATCTGATTCGAAACATGGGATTCCTTTCCGATAATTTCTTTATAAATGGTAAAGACTTGGGCTTTGAGTGAGAAGGACCTGGGGTGGAATTCTAACTCCACCCCCTACTGGTTCTGTGACCTTAGCCAGTGACCTAATTACCTGACCCTCTGTTTCCTCAACAGAAAATGAGAATAAAAGAACACATGTAAGGATTCACAGAGATTAAGGGGACATGGCTAAATGCAATGTCATGTCCTGGACCAAACTGTGGGACAGCAAAAGGACATTAGGAGGAAAACTGATGAAATCTAAATAAAGAAAAAAAAAAAAAGAAATCTGAATAAAGCCTGTAAGTTACTTACCAGCGTCATACTAATATTAACTTATTTTGACAAATGTACTATGGTTATGGAAGGCGTTAACATTAGGGGAAAGCCCTGTGAAGGCGATACAGAAGCACTTGGTACTATCCTTGCAATTTTTCTGTAAATCTAAAATTGTTTAAAGGCAGGTAAAAAGTTAAAAGGCGGGATCCCTGGGTGGCGCAGCGGTTTGGCACCTGCCTTTGGCCCAGGGCACGATCCTGGAGACCCGGGATCGAATCCCACGTCAGGCTCCTGGTGCATGGAGCCTGCTTCTCCCTCTGCCTGTGTCTCTGCCTCTCTCTCTCTCTCTCTCTGTGACTATCATAAATAAATAAAAACTTAAAAAAAAAAAGTTAAAAGGCAAGACAGATAAAGCCCTGAGGACAGTACCTGGACTCAGTAAGTTCATGAAAAATATTAGTTGTTATCCCCACGATAACTATCTCATTTATTCCTCACGGCAACTCTATGAGGTAGGTACAATTATCAGCCCCCATTGTGGTATTTGGAAACCCAGAGAAGGGAAATCCTTACCCAAGGTCACACAGCAAGGAAATGGCAGAGTCCAAATTCAAGTGCAGCCAGAGTGTAGCCCTAACATCTGTGCTCTTACCCTCTCTGCCTCCTACTCCACAGTGCTATCATCACGATAGTAAATGATGATAAATAATAATGAGTGGGGAAGAGTAGGTGTAAAACAAGCACAGGTTTTACACCCAAGAAGACTTAAGTTCAAGAGCCACCTCTCCTAGACAAGTCGTTTAATTTCTCTGAGCCTCAGATCCTTCATCATTAACATGGAAATGAACTTTCAGGTATAACTGAGAGGGTAGTACAAGGATTAAGACATAGGAGGAGCTCTGTTCACATCAGCTCTTGGAACAAGAAAATACTTGACCACCTGGTTTGGACAACTGCCTCACTATAGGAGCACATCAGGGGAAGGAGCAGGGGCTCTTACCTGGCTGTCAACTCTGACTCCGCTATTTACCCATTGTGCAGCCTGGAGCAAGCTGCTTTCACATCTCTGAGTGTCAGCTTGCTCAAGTATTAACTGAAGATAACAATCCCTGCTTCAGAGGATCATTGAGGGCATTAAGGAATACATCCAAAACCCCAAGGATGCCTGGGGGGCTCAGTGGCTGGGCGTCTCCCTTTGGCTCAGGGTATGATCCCAGGGTCCTGGGATCAAGTCCTGCATCAGGCTCCCTGCAAGAAGCCTGCTTCTCCCTCTGTCCCTGCCTCTGTGTGTCTCTCATGAATAAATAATCTTAAAAACAATATATCAAAAACCCTGGGCACAATGCCTGGCACATGATAAGTGCTCAATGAATAGTAGATACCATTTGACAAATATTTCTCATTCTCTCCCCTTCCAGGCACAATAGGCTCACCTTGGCCCCCTGGTGATGAGGTGGGCCATGTGACATGTTCTGGCCGATAAACTGTGGACAAAAAGTGACACGTGTCACTTCCAGGCCAGAACAGTTAATTAACTGCAGGAGACCCTCCAAATCCTTTTTTCCCTTTGGACACAATAGTCATAAACAAGATGGTGGCTACCACCTTATACTGAGTTTCTTTGTGGCCACAATGAACAGCATCCCCATATTGACCCACAATGAACATGGAGCATGAGTGAGAAATAAACATTTGTTGTGTTAAGCCACTGAGTTTTAGAGTTGTTTATTGTTGTAGCAAAACTTAGCTTATTCTGACCTGTATAGTTGCTATATTAAATTACTATTATAATTTTTACTTCCTACAATTTTTAAAAGGAAGTAAAAAAATAGCATTTGTAGTAATTTACAAAACATGTCATTATCCCAACAAGCTGTGATTTACCTCCATTTTACATACTCAGATGTGGAAGTCAAGGACACTTGTCCAAGGTCACACAGCTGGAAAGTAACTGAGTCTGGACTTGAACCTGGCTTCAAATCTTCAAATCTGTCTCTTTATAGCCTTGTTTCCACCCACAAACTATGCCATTCAAGGTGAATTTGGGTCCAGAAACTTGGATCCTTGAGAAGTTTCTGGAAGATGATGACAAGGCTGAATTTTACTTTGTTCTCTTTCCATCTCGGCCTTTCACATCTTGCTTTGCTATTTCATAATTTTAATATCTGAAACCTCACACCAACCATGTAAGTGATGTGAATATTTTCAGAAAACATGTGCTGGGCATATGATTCTGGCTGAAGCTCTAGTGCTTTGTAACATCCCTATTTTTCAACCAGACAGTTACTTCTCTGCTCTGCAACTCCATTGGATGCTGTGTCTTCAGTGTGAGTTTATTCTAGAGTTTCATCCAAGCTCCAGCCTCTAATTCTTTCCATGGTTCCAATTAAGTTATTTACCTCCTGAACTTCATCTGTGGAGTGGGATCATGAAACCTACCTCCCCTCCCTAATGCGAAAGACAGGCACCTGTGAAAAGCATTCTTCAAACTCTGTAGAGCACTGTACACATGTTCGTGATTACCAGCACTTTGCTATTTACTCAACAGCAAACATTTATTGAGCACCTACTCTATATGGTGCTGGGGGCTGGAGAGAAAAAAAATGAATGAGATGCCATGCATGCTCTCAGGGAGGAAGTATGTTGTCATGGTTAAGAGCACAGATGATGGAGTTAGAAAAACCTGGGTTCCGTCCCTGATTCTGGCACTCATTTGTGCCATGGGTCTTTTTTCTTCCACTGCAAAATTATGATGGTATTAAAGTTTACCTCAAACCGCTTTTGTACGGTTTACATGAGATGATACCTAGAAGTGCAGTGCCTGACAGACGGGAAACATCAAACAGGACTGTGGTGATGAAGCAGTGTTCAGAAACAGTAGAAGATCTATCTATTAGTGTCTGTTGAGAAAAAGAATGAAGAGCATTGCGTGTACACGAATGAATGTGAGCAAAGGTCCTGGCTTCCATGAGGGATTTGGCCAAGCTGATTTCCACATGAGTTAGGAGGATGCCCATAGGCCTAGACCCAGGAAAAGGCTAGCAGTCTCTAGATTCTTGACTGCAGAAGTGCCCCTCAGGGGTCAGAAGCCGCCCAAACCACCAGGACATTCTGGGTCCCACCAGAAAACATGCTTCTAGCGAGTCTTCCCTCTTGAGTAAGCAAGGGTTAACATGAAAAATGAGAAATGAGAAGTGAACATATGGAATGCCAATGTAATACAGAAACGTGGGATTAAACAACTCAGTGGCACGGGAACAGCCACCCTCCAGGCTCCAACACTCTGTTGGGCTCCCTCTTTCTCTCTCTGCTTGCATTGACGGTTACTGCAGGTTCCAGCTCTAGAAAACAAGCTTCCATGCAGAGCAGAGGTCACGTGTGGGTACCGCAGAGCTCTGGAGGTAGGAAGATCAAGGTTTGAATCCTGGCACCCCACTTTCCCTCTGCAAGATGACGGCAAGACACATCACCCTTCTGAGCTCAGGTTTCTTATTTGTGAAGTGGAATGGTATCACCTTTCCCACCAGGTTTGGTCTTGTTGTTACGAATGGCTAAACTCCGTTGAGTGCCTTTTATGTACATTTCCTGCATCCACTCAATTAACACTGACAATAGCTCTAATACGGGTTATTATCATCCCCATTTGACACATTAGGAAACCGAAGTTCCAAGAGGTTACATCACTCACTCATAGCAGGTGAGGAACTAAGCTGGGATCTGAACTCAGGTCTATCAGACGCTGACACATGTGCTTTCTCCACTTGGTCACTGGATGATATTTGGCTCACATTTCCTCCACTTCTAATACCTCTAAATCTGGGAAGACATGGGTGGTGGGGGTGGGTGTTGCGGGAGGAAGAAACCCATTTTTTCTTATTACCAATGTGAGTTATTAAATTTGGCAGCAGTAAGCTCAGTATCGGAAATACATTTCACCACCCCATTGCTGAATCTGTTTAATGTATTTTGAACCGGCTTAGCTCGGCTAGTTAGGAAATGGAGCAGAGGTTTAAATTCGAAAGTAACAGTGAGGGGCCACATCTATATGTTGATCAGGGAAGTCTGCACTCAACCCTGGCTTCCCACAGGAGTCGTGAGGAGGTCACCCTCACCTCTGAACTCATTCGGGGCTCTTTAAGGCAAGAACAGCCAAGAGAGAAGAGCACGGCACGAAGGAAGACTTGAAGAAAGCTTTTCGTCTCAAGCCATTTATTTACATAACAAGCACGTTTCATCTTCAAAGCTCTTTACAAGCCATAATTAATCTTCACAACATCTTAGTGAGGTGGGTGCATGGCATTGCCCAGGCTTTTATAGGCCGAGGTGCCCCAGAGGAAGCCTTTGGATGGTCTGGCAGGCCAGCTTCAGATTTCCCAATCCCAAACCAGGCCCGCTTGATTCATCTTCAGAAACTGTTTCCTCGTGTGAAGAAAGGGATGGGTAGAAAGAAGAGGGATACATGCAGAATGTCAGCCCCAGTGTTGTTGTCATTTAAATATATTTTGTTTTATTGGGAGTACACGCTGCTGGTTAATTTCATTTAAATAACCGTGAGTAATAATAACTCATATTTGTATATGTTTATTCAGCATTTCCAAGGGCCTTTTGTATGCAGTATCTCAGATGATTTTTACAACAGTAATTTCGATAGACACACATTTATTGAGTACCTACTTTGTGCCAAGCTTCTAGAGGCCTGAGGATGGAGCAGGGGAGACGGTGGGAGAGAGGGGCGCCTGTCCTCATTGGTCATACAGGAGCACAAGCAGTCCTAGGAGAGAGGGTCGCTTTTATTTCCCCTAAGCTCCCTTTTTTGGTAACAGATGATAAGACTGAGGCTCAAGTTCGTACACTGGGTGGGGTGGCAGAAATTGAACTCGAAAAATAAAAATAAAAATAAATAAAAATAAAAACAAAAAAGAAAAAAACAAACAAACAAAAAAAGAAATTGAACTCGATCCAGGTTTGTTTGACTGTGTAGCTTCTGTTGTAGCCGTGTTCAAAGATGCTCATCACAGTATTGTTTAAAATGGCAAAGAATCGGAAGCAACTTGTACCTCCATTAGTAAAGAAATGGATAAGTAAAACATGGAAAATGCACAAGATGAAATATTCCACCAGTCAAAGGGAATGACTTACATCTCCTTACAGATAACGTCAAAAGAAAAAAGTCAGAAGCAGGATTATTTGTACAACAATATCACTTCCATAGGCTTTTAAAAGCACACGCAAGGCAATGTTATATATTTAAATACATGTGAATAAAGATACAGAAGACATCCCAAAAGAACATGCACTAGATGGGTGGATGCATTGGGAAGAGGGGCAGGGTTATGAACGGAGAAGGATAGCAGACCAAAGAACTGGGAGTGGGGGCCACTACTAGTTGCAGACGGTGGGGTGCCATAAATCGGGGGACCTAGCCGAATAGACTCAATTCATGTACGTACCCTCTTAGGGTCCCTCTAAAACCAGTAACATCACAAGACACACACCGTCTGCTCTTTTACAGGCTATATCCTCTCCCCCCAATCTCAGTGTTGAAATTGCCTGTCGAACTTGAACCAGCCAAAAATCTAAATGAAAAACAGGAACAAAAAGAGCAAAATTTAAAACCAACTTGAGAAGTGAACAGTGTCTGTTTGGGCTGCAAATGGGTGCTGTCGAGTGTGTGTGACAGCCGTCATGGAGCAGAGACCAGTAGCAGCTGAGCTGTGAGCCCTTCTGCGGCTGGGCCCGTCCGGTGGGCCAGTTTAGCCATGATGCCACAGAAGCCAGGCAGGGGAGGGGGGCAGCAGGGGAAATCATGGTTGGAGGTTGCCCACAGAACCTTGCTTATCGACTTCTCAAAGCCACACTTGCCTGCTTCCTTGTTGGTTTCCTGCCACGACATGATCGATTCTTACAGATATGTTTTCTAGAAGTTGAGTTGTGCCAGGCAAACCATGCCAAAGCAGTCTCATTTCCATGTGTGGTCGGGGTGGGTTGGGGGAAGCTGTAGGCAGAGTGATTATGGATTTCAGCAAGCAGCTTGGAGGCGTGTCTCACCTACCTGGGACTCCCCAAAACACAAGTCTGACCTGGCCCTCGTCTGCTAGAACCTACAACTCCACATTGCCTGTAGGATAGATTAGGAACTCCTCAGCTGTACATGTGAGGCCTTCAGTGATCTAATCTCTACCATGCCGGACAGCTTCCTAACCTGGTGCTCTCCCTCACCCTCTCCTTGCCAGCTATACCGAAGTACCACAGTTCCAAGGTACATTCTCACTTCCATTCCTCTGGAATCTTACAGGCTGCCACTGCCTACCGGAATGCTGCCCTTCTTGGCCTTGTACCCATGGTTACTCTGCACTCCACTTCAGGATCAGCTGAAGTGCCGCTTCCCCACAAAACCTCCCAGATCTCCCCCCTTCTCCTGCCCACCCAATCAAGAATTGACACATCAAGTAAATCAGTTACTTCCTATAAAATGCTTAGGAAGCGTTAGGGCTGGATGTGCCTTGAAGTTCAGAGTTTTTCAGATTTTGTGGACTATATGAATCTCATATACCATATTTTATAGAAAAATTTGTGCAGAATGCGGAGCAGGTCCCCATAATAAAACTCGTTAATGTTTCTGCAATACCTGCATGAATATGCACACACTAAATAAAGCAGTATAAATAGCTTCATGTCAGGTCAGGTAAGGTTTTGCCACTTAACTTCTGAAAGAACATGTTGGTGTGTTGGTGTTGTTTTTCAGGGCATTTAGGATTTTTGAATTGTGGGCCTGGACAATGATGCCGCTGATGATAATTCCATCTCTTGTTCCACCAATGTAATAAGAACAATCTTTAGGACTCATACAAGCACTTGTTATTCACTAAGAATTATGCAAAGCAAGTGACAGAAATGATCTCATCCTTATGCCACCATGAAGTACGAAGAGGCTCAGTAATTTGCCAAAGTAAGTGAAACAGCTGGGACTTGAACTCACAGCTTTTCTGATGCCACAGCCCACACGCTTAGCCCCACCTAGTATTGCGGTTCCTTGCAGCACTTTACATTAAAGTACTTACCTCCTTTTGCTGCAGTTTGTTCTTTATGAGTTTCTCTCTCCAACTTGGCTCAGAGTTCCTCAAGTGTGGGGACTGGAGCTGATCCATCTCTGCCTGTGAATGAATGAATGAACAAAATTCCTATGCACAGGATGGTGAAATGCTGTGAGCTTGCTAAGACTCCCTTGACTGACTGTGTCACACGTGAATGAAAAATTCATGCCCCAACAATGATCGTACACCTGACTGCTCAAGGGTCCTGGAGTCAGGCAAAGAAATCAAGCTGGAGTCCCTCCTTCAAAGGGTTCACAGTCTAAGAGGAGAAACAGAATGCATCTCTGCACCACTGTAACATGAGACTAAGGTCAGAAAAATATCTACATCGGAAACTTGAGGATGGAGAGCCAATCCCACCAGGGATCCCAGAGGGCCTCAGGGACGCATCCATTGGCTATTTTTGCCTAACAAACTACCCCAAACCTTAGCGACTTAAAACAATTTCTTTAACTCTTGAGTCTATAGGTCAGCTGGGCAGTTCTGCTGATCCAAGCCAGCCTTGGCTGAGCTTTGTAAAGCTCACCAGTGGATATGAGGTCAGCTTATGGGTGCACTTGGGGTTGGTGTTCTTGGATGGCCCTGGCTGGGTGACTGAGCAGTCTTCTACATATGGTCTCTCCTCCTCCCACAGGCAAGGCCAAGTGTATGCTTATGGCAAAAATGAGGGGCCAATAGACACCGAGGAAGTATGTAGGCTGCCTTGAGACCTAAATTCTTCTCCAGTCCTTCTGGGAGAAAGGACTGATGCAGGGAAGGCATGATGGTTAATATGATGTGTCCACTTGACTGAGCCACAAGGTGCCAGCTATTTGGTCAAACATTCTGTGTGTGTCTGTGAGGGTGTTTCTGGATGAGACTCAATTTGAATCAGTAGAAAGAATAAAGTGGATTGCCCTCCTTAATGTGGATGGAGCTCATCTCATCAGTTGAAAGTCTGAATAGAACAAAAAAACTAAGTGAAAGGAAACTCCTTCACCTGACTGCCTATGAGCTGGGACTTCAGTCTTTTCCTGCCTTCTGACCTGAATTGAGCCTGTCAGCCTTCAGACTGGCACTAACTACACCATTGGCGCTCCTGGGGCTCCAGCTTGCAACTACAGATTTTGGGACTTGTCAGCCTCCATAATCAGGTGAGCCCATTCCTTATAATAAATATATATCTCTTCTTGGTTCTGTTTCCTTGGACAACCCTGATTAATTCAGAAGGTGTCAGGCACAGAATAGATTCTTGGTGGCATAAGAGTCATTAGGCCCTCTTGTCTCCCCAACAATGAAGTTAGGGTTTTTTTTTTCTTTTTTACTAAACCTTTTATTGAAGTACAATATAAACACAGAAAAATTCACAACCCTCAAGTCATAAGCTTGATGCACGTTCTCAAACAAGCACTCCTGTTTGAACATTAGCAGCACATCAAAACTCTCCCACTGCTCCCTATCTGCTCCCCCAGGACAACCATTTTTCTGACCTCTAACACTATAGATTCATTCTGCTTGTCTTTGAACTCTACACAGATGGAGTCTGGCTTCCTTCACTCAAATCCTGTTTGTGGAGATGCCTGGGTGGCTCAGAGGTTTAGCTCCTACCTTCGGCCCAGGGCATGATCCTGGAGGCCCAGGATTGAGTCCCACATCAGGCTCCCTGCATGGAGCCTGCTTCTCCCTACGCCTGTGTCTCTGCCTGTGTCTCTGTGTGTCTCTCATGAGTAAATAAATACAATCTTAAAAAAAAAAACACATTCTGTTTGTAAGATTTATTCATGTTGTTGCTTGTGGTGATGACTTATTCTTTCTTTCTGCTTTAGAGTAGTCTCTTATAGAGTTATCACAATTTACTCATCCGTCTTTATTCTTAATGGATATTTGGGTATTTCTTTTTTTTAAGATTTATTTATTTATTTATTTATTTATTTATTTATTTATTTATTTATGATAGACATAGAGAGAGAGAGAGGCAGAGACACAGGAGGAGGGAGAAGCAGGCTCCATGCCGGGAGCCCGACGTGGGACTTGATCCCGGGTCTCCAGGATCGCGCCCTGGGCCAAAGGCAGGCACTAAACCGCTGAGCCACCCAGGGATCCCATTTGGGTATTTCTAGGTGGGTAAAAAAAAGTTACTATGACTATTTTTTTCTTTTATGGTGGCATAATGGGCATATTTACCATTTTTACCACTTTTAAGTGCATGGTCATGGTTTGAGTCATTAAGTACGTTCACATAGTTGTGCAACCATCATACTATTCATTTCCAGAAATTTTTTTCTTCCCAAACCAACACTCTGTACCCTTTAAAAAATAACTCCCCACTCTCACCTTCCCAGCCCATGGTAACCATTGTTCTACTTTATGTCTTTGAACCTATGAATGTTTTTGTACATATATTCTGGTGCATATGTGCCCACATTTCTATTACTAAATACTTACTAATGGCTATGTTAAATGTACATGTAATCAGCTTTTGAAGATAATGCCAAACAGTTTTCTAAAATGCTGCATGGAGCCTGCTTCTCCCTCTGCCTGTGTCTCTGCCTGTGTCTCTGTGTGTCTGTTGTGCCAATTTACACTTCCAACAGCAGAATACAAGAGTTCATTGCTCTTGATCCTCACCAAGACTTGACAGTGTCTGATTTTTTTTTAAAGATTTATTTATTTCAGAGAAAGTGAGAGAGTGAGACAGTGAGAGAGAGCACATGCCCATTGTAGGGGGAGGGAGAGGAAGAGGGAGTGTATCTCAAGTAGACTCCATACTGAGCATGGAGCCCAATGCAGGGCTTGATGCAGGGCTCCATCCCAGGACCCAGAGATCACGACCCCAGCCAAAATCAAGAGTCAGATGCTTAACTGAGTGAGCCACCCAGGTGCCCCAACATTGTCAGGTTGTTGTTTTTTTTTTTTTTTTTTTTAATCTTAGCCATTCAGGGACACCTGGGTGGCTCAGCAATTGAGCGTCTGCCTTCCAACTCAGGGCATGATCCCGGTCTGGGGATCCAGTCCCACATTGGGCTCCCCTCATGGAGCCTGCTTCTCCCTCTGCCTATGTCTCTGCCTCTCTCATGTGTCTCTCATGAAGAAATAAATTAAATCTTAAAAAAAAATAAATCTTAGCCATTCAGATGGGTGTAGGGTGGTATCTTACTATGATGGTGATTTCTACCTCTGTGATTTCTTTTTTTTAAAGATTTTTTTAAAGTTATTTTTTTTAGATTAAAAAAAACACCTTTAAGTAATCTCTATGCCTAATGTGGGGTTCAAACTCACAACCCCAAGATCAAGAGTTGCACGCTCTACCAACTGAGTCAGCCAGGTACCTTTCTACCTCTGTGATTTCTAATGATGCTGAGGACCTTGTCAAATATTTATTGGCCATTTGGATTTCTGCTTTTGTTAAGTGTTCTGTTAAGGTTTTGGCCCAGTTTTCTATTAGATTATCTGTCTTTTTTGTATTGATTTGTAAAGCTTGTTATATATACTAGATAGAAGTTCCTCGTTAGATAAATGCATTGCAAATACTCTCAGTTTGTGACTTGCTTTTGGCTTTCTTCATGATGTGTTTTGATGAACAGAAGTTCTTCATTTTAGTGGAGTTCAATTTTTCGATATTTTTCTTTATGGTGAAAGTTTTTGTGTCCTGTTTAAAAAAATCTTTGTTAACCCAAGTCATGGAGATAGTGTCCTTTGTTTAGTTTCTCCTTGTAGAAGTTTCAGTGTTTGATCTTTCACATTTAGATCTGAATAAAAGCTACTTTCCTCCGTGAATTTTCTGACACTCCTATGCCTGGCTCCCCTCTATCCCCCCCCCATTATGACTCATCACCCCCCCTCCATGTCCTGTCCTGGAGGATGGAGGAGGAAGGAGAGGATGTCCTCTTCTCCAGGGCAGCAAAGAAATTCAGGACCCAAGTTGGTGGACAAAGTAGGGAGGGAGATGCTGGCTGGGCTGGCAACCATTACAACTGTACTGGCTGTGCCTGCAGCCCATTTTAGGCTAGGAACTTCTCAACAGGGAAGCCAAGGCCACTCTTCCTCAAAGAGACACTCCTTTCCCACTCCGACCCAGTGGATTCCCCAGGGTATGCAGAGCCCTGGGCATATATCTTTTGCAGGTGCTATATAAACAGTTTGAGTCAGTCAAAATCAGCAAGTCAGCATCATTTTGGTGACTAATCTCACAAGATTCTGCAAAATTCCACATTAGCTATCTGGAATCATTTGCTTGCCAGGCCTCCTTCCTGGAACCAGGGTCTGTCCAGCCCACAGGGGCACAAGTCGGGCATCTCTTTAGGCCTCTGATTAAGGGGGAGAAATGGATTCTATGGCCCACAAATTTCTAGCCCGAGCTCAGGGTATCCCAGGCACATGACACAGCCAGCCGAGCCAGTGTCAGCCACCAGAAGGGGGCATAGAAAAAATCAAGGCATTCCAAAGCATGAGGACCCTCGGAGGATGCCGCTGGAGTGGGCTTTAAGGAGAGTTCTGGGTACAGTCATACCAGAGCGCAAACACAGTTCCCTGATCAAACATTCACAGTTCAGTTTTCTCTCTCCTGCTCACCTTCCCCTGGATTCTGTGTCACCTGAAAGTCCCATTGTCCAGTTGAATTCTTGGTCTATGTACTTTCTAGCTCCTAAGAAGTCACGGTCTCATTTCTGTTTCTCCTTGGGGCAAATGTTACCAACTCCCCTCTCCTCCCCTTCTCCGCTCCATCCCACCTTCTTTTTCTTCTTTCATTCTACATCACTCTCTCCTCCCCCCTTTCCCTCCTCATTTATCTGTCCTGCCTCCCCTCTGTTTTCCTCCTCCTCCCCCCACCAGACACACACGCTCACACACACACACACACACACACACACACACACACACACACACGCTTTGAGCCCCCTCGGCCCCCAGAGCCGTCCCGGCTCAGCCCTTCTCCTGGGCAGGCGGGCAGGCGTGTAGACCATATGTGGTGCCAGGAACAAGCAGAGCCTGACGGATATGGCGTGGCAGCCTGGTAACCATTTGTTTTCACCTGGTCCTCACGCTGCTAACATGTTGGAGCATCTCCATGCTTTAACCCTCTTGCTGCCAGACCCACAGTCTTGAAGGAAAAGAGACAGAAGAGAGAAGTTTATGGGATAGCACTTGTGGGTTCCCCTCCCCTGTTTATCTGTCCATCCATTCACTCAGCAACCACTAACCAAACCCTTAATCTGCTCTCCTGACTGGGCTCAGGGGAGGCAGACGCGGAACAGGCTCAGTCCAGCCTGAGAGGACCAATCAAAGGAGGGAGACCTACAGAAAAAGGGTTCAAATCCAGCCTGATACACACATCAACGGACGGAGGAGAAGGTGCTAGGCACCAAATGGGGCACCTAACCCACTTTCGGGGTCAGTGAGCCCTGCTGGAGGAGATGTTGGTTGTAAAGGTCAGTGTGAAGGAGAAATAGCAGCTAGCTGGGCGAGGAAAGGGAACAGAACAGTTCTAGGCAAAAGAAACAGCAGATGGAAAGTCATAGAAGCTGAAGAGAGCTTCCAGGAAACTGTTCAGAATGGCTGTGTGTGTGTGTGTGTGTGTGTGTGTGTGTGTGTGTGGAATGGGGTTGGAGAATAGGGTAGGAAATGAGTCTCAAGAGGAAGGCAGGTGGCAGCCCTGGTGGCTCAGCGGTCTAGCACCACCTTCAGCCCAGGGCATGATCCTAGAGACCTGGGATCGAGTCCCATGTCAGGCTCCCTGCATGGAGCCTGCTTCTCCCTCTCCCCGTGTCTCTGTGTCTCTCATGAATAAATAAATAAAATCTTTAAAAAAAAAAAAAAAAGAGGGGAGGTGGGCAGGGGGTGGGGGTGACTGGGTGATGGGCACTGAGGTGTGCACTTGACGGGATAAGCACTAGGTGTTATTCTATATGTTGGCAAATTGAACACCAATAAAAAATAAATTTATAAAAAAAAAAAGAGGAAGGCAAGGGACAGGTCAGAGGACCTGGAATGCCAGGCTTAACAGCCACTACTCTATTCTGCAGGCCATTAATAGAGATTAGTAGAGTCGGGTTTGTGTTTTCAAAAGATCCCCAGTGCTTCAGGGTACAAGAGGAGTGGTACAGGGAGAGGTGGGAAGCAGGGTGAGCAGAGAGGAGCTTCTGCCTCTCTCTGGTCCCCTGCCCCTCCAGTGGGGATCGCGGGCCCCCTTCCATCTGCCTCCACCTCAGGCTTGGTGTGCCAGAGACTGACTTATTACTGGATAACTAGACTCTCTTCTCAAGGAAGACCTGCAGGGCTCAGCCCACAGCCTACCAGGCTTCTGGACTTCTCTCTATTACGTGGTGGGGAGGGGCACAGGAGCAGTCGGACCATTACCCATCTGGTACCTATGCATCAAGGGGAAGCTTTGAGACCCCACCTGCCCCCTCGGCTCAGTGCTATACCCACCCACCTGCTGGCTGAGAGTCAGCATGGTAGAAATGCCTCGACGTCTAAATTCCAACCACAGAAGGACCTGGGCGGTGGTATTACGGATTGTAGGGGTTTTTGAATTAATCCAGGTGAAGGGCTGACAATAGTGCCTGGTATATAATAAACTCGCAATATCATCTTCTTGCTTGCGTTTCTCACATGAATTTTCTTCCTCTTGTTTGAAACTGGCTACTGAAACTGAAACTTGTTGAATAGTGCCCCAAGACCCAGTCTGAGTGCAAGCAGCCCCCAGCCCCCAGATACTACAACAAAGTATTGGATGTGGAAGTGTGCCTGGCGGGATGACGCCCACGACATTTCACAATCAAGACTATATGGGGAGTGAGAGGTGGATTTTGTTCGGTGAATTGTTCAGCCGATTTTCACCTGGGGCGACAGCCATGAGTCACTTCTGGGTCGGAGGAGGTCACTTGTCTGTTCAGTCAACAAACTCTGATCACTTGTCTGTGGCAGAGACGGATGCTGAGGGAAGCATGCTGAAATCACCACTTCTTATCAACAAGCAGACGTGTTACTGGATTTTCCTAGGTGGATGATGTAAGCAAACTCCACTCTCTGCAAGAAGAGCCAAGAGCAAAATTGTTTCTCCTCTTCCAACAATTCCATATGATGCTTCCAGGTCTGGCAAAGGCATTCCCTCTATTTAGAACCACCAAGTAGTAGCTTTCCAAGAAAATTTTAATGTAGCATTTCACTTAATCTGCAAACGACCCTTTGAGGGAGAGATTATTATATCCTCCACCAAAGAGGTAACTGAGACCCAATGATCCACAGAGATCGCTGGCTACAGAATGGCAGAGTCAGGATTAGAACCCACTTCTCCCAACTTTGAAGTTCATACTCTGTTCACTGTACCATACTGACCCTTATAGACATTTCCACTCCCTAATTACTATGATTCTAGGCTCAAGTGAAAGGAAATGTGCCTTCCAGATGGAAGATTCCAGTCTCTGAATAAGCCCTGGTTCTGAATGGCTGGATAGTCCCAAGAATGATCAGCATCAAATTTTCCCCCAAAATCTTTATTTCTTTTCTTTCTACCAAGGTAACGTGTGTCTATTTTTAAAAATTCAAACATTATTGGAATGTTTAAAAAGTGAAAGTCACAGGTATTCCCCTCCCCCCAAATAACAGCTGTTAACAATATGGAACATATTCTTCTGGTCTCTTCCCATGCAAATATTAATAAGACACAAATAACAGAATAATTGTTAGTATTACAGAAATTAAGGATACCATACCATTTAAAAAAAAATTAAAAAAAAAAATTTAAGGGCAGCCCAGTGGCTCAGCGGTTTAGTGCTGTCTTTGGCTCAGGGCATGATCCTGGAGACCGGAGATCGAGTCCCATGTCTGGCTCCCTGCGTGGAGCCTGCTTCTCCCTCTGCCTGTGTCTCTACCTCTCTTTCTCTCTCTCTGTCTCATGAATAAATAAATAAAATCTTTAAAATAAATAAATAAATAAATAAATTTAACACCACATCGAGGACACCTTTCACTGTCCGCACAGTAAAAAAGTGCCTTGTTTGCTTTAATAGATTGCTGTAGACTGCATGTCTGTGTCCCTCAAATTCATAGGTCGAAGCCTAATCCCCATTGTGAGGTGAAATTCTGAGAGTTAATTAGGTCATGAGGACAGAGCCCTAATAAATGGGATTAGTGCCCTTATAAAAGGGACCCCAGAGAGCTCCCTCACCCCTTCTGCCATGTGAAGACACAGCAAGAAGACAATCATCTGTGAACCAGAAAGTGGGCCCTCCCCAGACACCAATGTCCCAGCACCCTCATCTTGAACTTCTTGGCCTCCAGAACTGTGAAAAATAAATATCTGTTGTTTACAAGTCACTCAGTCTGTGGTATTTTTGTTACAGCAGCCCTATCAGACTAAGACAGAGGTGCTCAGGAATCCAAAATATGGATGCACCAGTTTCCCTCGCCACCCTGGGGGTTGAGATTTGGGCTGCTACCTTTCTTCGTCTACAAAATCATTGCTTGCACCTTGTCCCACCATGCCTTGCACGGCTAACTTAAAGTACTTGGTATCATCTCGACCAAGGATGTCTATGAATGGCTGTTCGACGTTTCTCTAGCCAACTAAACTCCCAGATTTTTAAGGCATCGTAAGGGATCATGGCTGTATGTTCATGAAAATATTCGTACTGTCTCATTCAATGCTGTGCATATAGTAGGACCTCAATAGTTCGTTTTCTATGAACTAAAAGAATGACTTCAGGGGTGCCTGGTGGCTCGGCGGTTGAGCGTCTGCCTTTGGCCCAGGGCGTGATCCCGGAATCTGGGACGGAGTCCCACATCGGGCTCCTTGCAGGGAGCCTGCTTCTCCCTCAGCCTGTGTCTCTGCCTTTCTGTGTGTGTGTCTCTCATGAATAAATAAATAAATAAATAAATAAAATCTTCCAAAAAAAAGAAAGTTAAAAAAATAAAAAATAAAGGAACGGCTTTCTGTATGGATCAATGCATACTCGTGTTGGCTTCTGCGGGGCACACTCCTGAGAAGAAACACCAGGTCACAGGATAAGCATTTTCAAAGCACGTTTATAGGCTGCAAAGTTTTCCTCTGGAAGAAGCCAACCAGTGTGCGGGAATGAGAGGGCTGGTTTCCACACACTCTTAGGAAGATACTTTGAGGGGACATGAGAATATAGTCTATTCCATTGTTTTAATAATAAATTTATTTTTTATTGGTGTTCAATTTGCCAACATACAGAATAACACCCAGTGCTCATCCCGTCAAGTGCCCCCCTCAGTGCCCGTCACCCAGTCACCCCCACCTCCTACCCTCCTCCCCTTCCACCACCCCTAGTTCGTTTCCCAGAGTTAGGGGTCTCTCATGTTCTGTCTCCCTTTCTGATATTTCCCACTCATTTCCTCTCCCTTCCCTTCTATTCCCTTTCACTATTATTTATATTTCCCAAATGAATGAGACCATATAATGTTTGTCCTTCTCCGACTGACTCACTTCACTCAGCATAATACCCTCCAGTTCCATCCACGTTGAAGCAAATGGTAGGTATTTGTCGTTTCTAATAGCTGAGGAATATTCCATTGTATACATAGACCACATCTTCTTTATCCATCATCTTTCGATGGACACCGAGGCTCCTTCCACAGTTTGGCTATTGTGGACATTGCTGCTAGAAACATCGGGGTGCAGGTGTCCCGGCGTTTCACTGCATCTGAATCTTTGGGGTAAATCCCCAACAGTGCAATTGCTGGGTCGTAGGGCAGGTCTATTTTTAACTCTTTGAGGAACCTCCACACAGTTTTCCAGAGTGGCTGCACCAGTTCACTTTCCCACCAACAGTGCCAAAGGCTTCCCTTTTCTCCACATCCTCTCCAACAGTTGTGGTTTCCTGCCTTGTTAATGTTCCCCATTCTCACTGGTGTGAGGTGGGATCCCATTGTGGTTTTGATTTGTATTTCCCTGATGGCAAGTGACGCAGAGCATTTTCTCATGTGCATGTTTTGAACTTGGCCACAGTAACTTCTTGCAAGATACATCCATGAAGGTAAGAGAAACAAAAGCAAAAATGAACTATTGGGACTTCATCAAGATAAGAAGCTTTTGCACAGCAAAGGATACAGTCAACAAAACTCAAAGACAACCTACAGAATGGGAGAAGATACTTGCAAATGACGTATCAGATAAAGGGCTAGTTTCCAAGATCTATAAAGAACTTATTTTTTTTATGATAGTCACAGAGAGAGAGAGAGAGAGAGAGAGGCAGAGACATAGGCAGAGGGAGAAGCAGGCTCCATGCACCGGGAGCCTGACGTGGGATTCGATCCCAGGTCTCCAGGATCGCGCCCTGGGCCAAAGGCAGGCGCCAAACCGCTGTGCCACCCAGGGATCCCTAAAGAACTTCTTAAACTCAACAGCAAAGAAACAAACAATCCAATCATGAAATGGGCAAAAGACATGAAGAGAAACCTCACAGAGGAAGGCATAGACAGTCTATTCCATTTAGTCCCATACAAGGTATGGGGAAGCCAGGGATGAATCCTCCCCGTGCTGTTCTTGTGGAGCTCTCACCTGCTACTGAGAGAAGAAAACAAATATGAACTTGCTCGGCCCCTGCGGGGGAGTCATCCCCCTCCCCGACCCCGGCACACTCAGTCCTGCCTACAGCCCCTTGACCTCCAGCTGCCTAGCAGCCAGCAGTTAAAGAAGCAGCCTTTAAAGTTCTGTGTCTGCCCTGCCAGCTTTGGTATGGCTGCCCTACGCCCTCTCCTCAGAGGAAGAACAGGGTTAACCCTTGGTCTTGCTTTAATACTGGGGATCACATGCATGGGGCTGGGGGCTCAGCCTGGAGCCAGGAGTGAGATGAACCAGGAGATAACCTGCAAGACCTCTCTGCTCTGGGCCAGACTTTCTTCTGGCCCGAGGGATGGCTCTGTAGGGTTTTGTGTGTGCACAGATTGAGAATGTCATCGTCCTAGACGTGCAGGCATCTCAGGGGCTGCAGCACCCACCCCAAACCTCTAAGGAAGCAATGGGAAGGCCAAGAGGGTCAAGACCTGTGGCTTAGTTGGTGAACAGGAAGCAGCCAAATTCCCTCCTCCTCTAGGCTGCATCACCCTTAGATAATGTGTCACATTTTACCCCTCCCTCACTCATTCAACAGATAAGAACTGAGCACGTACCGTGTGCCAGGCCCAACTCATGGCTCCAGTGACAGCACCAGGAATGGGTCAGATAAGACTCTGCTCTCCTAAACTTTGTATTGTGGAAGAAGGGAGCAGACCGTAGGAGCATCAGCAGATCAATGAGCTAAGTAACTTCAGATGAAAAGAATAAAACACAGAATGCTGGGATCCCTGGGTGGCGCAGCGGTTTAGCGCCTGCCTTTGGCCCAGGGCGCGATCCTGGAGACCCGGGATCGAATTCCACGTCGGGCTCCCGGTGCATGGAGCCTGCTTCTCCCTCTGCCTATGTCTCTGCCTCTTTCTGTCTCTGTCTTTCATGAATAAATAAATAAATCTTAAAAAAAAAAAAAAGACAAACTCTGAATGGGAAAAGATATTTGCAAATGATATACCCAATGAGGGGTTAATATCCAAAAATATAAAGAACTCATACCATTCAACACCAAAAAATCAAAATAAGTGAATTAAAAGATAGGCAGAGAGGGGATCCCTGGGTGGCGCAGCGGTTTAGAGCCTGCCTTTGGCCCAGGACGCGATCCTGGAGACCCGGGATCGAATCCCACGTCGGGCTCCCGGTGCATGGAGCCTGCTTCTCCATCTGCCTATGTCTCTGCCTCTCTCTCTCTCTCTCTCTCTGTGTGTGTGTGACTATCATAAATAAATAAAAATCAAAAAAAAAAAAACCAAAAACACAGAATGCTCTAAAGGGAGCAGTGGAGAGTTCCTTTGGGCTGGGTGGTCAGGGAAGGCCTCCTGGAGGAGGAGGTAGCACTGAACTGGGGCTGGAAGGAGCAGAGGGGATCAGACAAGTGATGAATGGGAAGTACAGTGTTCCAGGAGGAGGGCATGACAGGTGCCAAAGCCCTGATGCAAAAATGAATTTGCTATTTTGTTGTCTGAAAGATGAACAGAACTGAATGTAGTGAGCCAGGATCAGATCAGGCAAGGCCTGGTAGGCAGGGGTTTGGATTTTTTTTTTTTAATAATTTTATTTTTAAGTCATCTGTATACCCAATGTGGGGCTCAAGCTCAACCCCGAGATCAAGAGTCGCATGCTCTACTGACTGAGCCAGCCAGGCGCCCCTGAATTTTATTTTATCATTTTTTTATTTTTAAAAGATTTTATTTATTCATGAGAGGTAGAGAGAGAGACAGGCAGAGACTCAGGCAGAGGGAGAAGCAGGCTCCATGCAGGGAGCCTGATGCAGAACTCAATCCCGGGTCTCTAGGATCACGCCCTGGGCTGAAGGCAGTGCTAAACCGCTGAGCCACCCGGGCTGCCCTGAATTTTATTTTAAATGTGGTGGGAAGTCATTTCCTACCTTGTACACAACTTATTATTGGACTTTCACTCGTTCAGTCATTCACTCAGTCAGTTGGCTGGTCAGTTAACAATCCTTTTCTGAAGGCAAGTACAGGGATTGAGACTATAGAGATGAATGAGAGACAGTCCTAGCCCTTGTGAGGCTTGTAGCCCAGTAGGCCAGTACAGTGCGGACAAAGATACTTACAGGCCAAAGGGACAAACAGAGGAATATTCAAGAAGCTGGGAACCCAGAGCAGGGAGTGTTTGTTTCCAAAGTGGGAGAATCAGGGAAAGTCTCCAAGAACACATGATATATTTGAGCTGAATCTTGAAACACCGAGCACTATGCTGGCACATCGAGGTGCTCAGTATATATTTATGAAATGAAAGAAGGAAGGGAGGGAGGAAGAGAAGGAAGAGGAAAGGATGGGAATTTGCCAGGTGCTAAAGAGAGAAAGGGCAGAAGGAACTATGTGTGCAGAGTTTTGGCAACATAACGGTGTGAAGAAGGGGTAATTGAGCCTGCTAGGAGTCCCCAGGGACATCTGAGAGGTAATATGGGGGCAGAGCACTTCCCACGTCCTGTTCTGGAACTCCCACCATGCATACCACATAGTAGGTGCACAGTAAATGTTGATGGATGTGGTGGTATTTAATGCTACTTGCTAAATATTTCCCTCTCTCTGCTTTCAAGGCACATACTAGGATTGCACTTCTCTGCCAATATGTAAAATTAGGTATGGTTATGTGACTTATCTTTGCCACTGAAATATGAGCAGAAATGACATGAGTCACCTCTGAACAGAAGCTTTAAGAGCTAGTTAGTGATTTGTGGGGTTGGCTTTTCTCTGCCTCAGCAATCACAGAAGCATGGAGAAGGAGCCTTCTTCAGCTCGGTTCCCTGGGGGAGAGCAATGTAGAGAAGAGATCCCCAGCTGTCCTGCAGTGTACACACAGAGGGAGCCACTGAGATTTAGGGGTGGTTGTTACCGCAGCAGAACCTATACTCTCCTGACTTCCAGAATCAATAAGGAAGTGGAGTGGAGCTAAGGGAAGATTTCTGAGTTTGGATAGGGGCACAAAGTCCCTTCAGAAGTTATGAGTGTGATGTGTGAGTGTGATGAAGCTGTCAAAGAACGAGTCATCCCAACGCCCATTAAAAATATTTCTTGAAAAAGAATCTTAGGGCCTCACTCTTAATTTAGCCAATCAGAGGAAACTAGAGTCTCCCTCCAGCCATGCTGCCCCTTCCCACAGACTTTCGCTTCTCCTCTTTCCCAGGGAAAGCATTTTGAGCCTCCCATGACCTCATCCATAGTCTTTGTCCAACCCATTGGGTCATCTGTTCTTTTCCAAACATTTCTTGTGACCTAGTCTGTACTAGACCCTGTGCTAGGGACAGAGAGATAGAGATATAGGTGGAGGTAGAGGTAGAGATAAGAGATAGAGGCAGGAGGAGGGAGAAAGAGGAGGTGTCCCAGCAGGAGAGATTGAGTTGGCTTCCCTGGTGTCTAAACTAGGGACTGAAGGATGGGCCAGAGTTCACCCATTGGAAAAAAGCAGGAAGAGTATCTCAGGCCCCTGGATCAGCATGTGCAATGGCACAGGGTCATGGAAGAGCAGTGAGGCTGTTTGGTGGGGCTGAGTGGCAGGGGGTGGGGGTTAGAGGGTTAAGCATGGAGAGCTTTGGAAAAGCCTTGTGTGCCAGACAAGTATTTGCACTTTGTTCTAGCATCAGTGGAGAGCCAGCAAAGGTCTTTGGGCCAAGGGACTGGGTGAGGGTTGAGTGTGACTGCGAGAAGCACCTGCTGGGGGTCCCCCAGTCCCCCTCTTTCCACCTTGGTCTCTGGTGGTACAACCCCAAAGAGACTCGCCCCTGCTGTATTTCCAGTCTCTCCTGAAAGACATTTAGTGACCTCCTGCAGACCTCACTACCTGCCTTTCAGATTACAACAAAGCCCAGGCTTTGCCCAGCTGATAGGATCTTTGCCCCACTCCCCTTATCTAGAAAGGGGCTTTTTAAATAAACAGAAAAGCTCAACAATTATAAGTATAGGATGTAGAGCCCACAGACCTGGATTCAAGCCCTAGTCCATCAGTTTCCAGCTGGATGACTTTGGCAAGTGAAGTAACTTCTGTGAGTCTCGGGTTTTTTTTTATCTGTAACGTGGGATGGACAACTGTGTATATCTCTTAATTTTGTAAAGAGAAACAGTCCAAGGAAAGAACTTAGCAAGGTGCCCGGCACATAGTAAAGATCAACAAATGGTAGGTGTGATTATTAACAAAGTGTGACATCATAGAGGACAAGAGTGAGATTTAATGTGTGTGTGGAGCTGAGAGGGAGGGAATGTAACCTATTCTCAGCCACTTGGCAAACTTTTGGGACTCTTGCATCCAGTATGCCTTAAATCTCTTGGAGGGTACCTCATTTCCCTGTGTCTTGGGGGCAGACTAGCGAGGTGGGTGGAAGGTCTGAATCAGGGGCATTTCACTGAGCACAAGATCTGTGTCTGCGTCACTCGGGCTGTAAACTCTGGGACTGGGGAGAGGCAGCTTTGATGTGCAGCTACAAAGGCCCACCTGCTCCTCCCTGAGATGGCCAGGTGAGTGATGACACCCCACCTATTTTGGAGGATGTCTTTAATAAGGAGCGTTAGAGATGCTGGGTGTATTCCAGAAAGTCCTGAAGGCTGCTTCTGGAATGAGACTGGTTAACATGGGCACAAAGCAGACTTGGAGCTTCGGTCAAACCCAAGTCCTTTGGCTAATTGGGATACATTTTCCCCTTAGGCCCAAAGAGGAAGGAGCTAGCCTTGGTGTGTACCTAACATGTGCGCGGGGTTTGCGCATCCAGAATCTCACCTGATCTCCTCAGCACCCTAGCAGGTCAGTCTCCTCGTCCCTGACTTACAGTGAGAACTCAAGGCTCAGAAGAGGCCAGCCACCTGTCACACAGCTCTAAGGAGAAGAGCCAGAGAGGAAGCAAGGCTGACCTGACCCCAAACCCAGTGACTTATTATTTCTATGAACTTAGGGGATCATGTCTTACATGCCTCCCAGGGGATCTCTTCTGCCAAATTCAGCCCCATCCAAGCTCTTCCTAGAGAGTAAATCTGCTGATGTCACCGTCTCATCCTCACCATCAATCTGCTGAGAACCTTGCCATGGCCCCCTTGGCCTACAACTCAAAGCCTCCTTAGGATGGTGCTCCCTACACCCTTCACTGGCTGGTCCCCCCTGCTCCCCAGCTTCCTCCAACCCCTAGCAGGTGTCCAATCCTTCTGATTCATTCACCACTCCTCAGTGGTCCTCCATGCCTTGCCCACAATTTTCCCTCTACCTGCAGGACGTCCCTTCACCTAAATCTCTACCTTTTGTCCCCTGGTGAAGCTCCAGCATCACCTCATCTGGGAAGCCATCCTTAGGGCTCCCACCAGGACCCCCCTGCCACAGCTTTCTCTGTCATTGTCTATCAGGGGTCTTTCTCCCCCATGGGGCCATAAAGTCTTTCAAGGCCAGGGTACTTACATGCCTCAAACTTCTGGTTCCAGAGCTCATAGATTTCTTAAGTAGACATTAATCTCTGCACTTATTACTTTCCCCTCAACAAAGGAGGCTTGAGGGCCATGGTGAAGGTACATTTACCCAAGTGCATGGCACCCACCATTCACTAAGGCCCCACTATGACCCAGGTGCTGTGCCAAGCACTTTATGTATAATCTCTAATGGACTCCACATGCCCTGTGAGGAGGAGCCTTTAATCATACCCATTTTACCCATGAGAAAAATGAGTCTTGGAGAGCTTGAGCATCTTGCCTAAGGCCTCTCCAGCTGCTTAGTGGCAAATCCCAGATTGTTAATGAAGTCTGAATGTATTCTTTTCAATATTTATTCAATCATTCAAAATGTACTGAGGGTCTGCTCTGGGCCAGGTGTTGTGTTAGGCATTGGGAACACAACCTTGAACACTAAATGAGGTCTGTGTGACTGAATGTGCATGTGAGTGTGTGACTGTATGTGAACCTGTGAGCACATGAGTGTATGAGCATGTGAGCACATGAGTATACGTGTGTGAGAGCGAGACTATATAGGTATGGGTGTCTAGAAGTGTATGTATGGTGCAGGCTGTAGGTAGTGCCCAGGGTAAGAATCAGGGAGAGCTTCCTGGAAGAAGCCATGTGTAAGCTGAGACTTAGGAATAAGTAGCAGTTTGGTCAGCAAACGTGGAGTGTGGAAGCATCTCTGGGAGGAGAGCAGCAGAGGTGAAGGCCTGGGGAGAGGAAGCACAGTGAGCTTGGGGGGTGGGGAGGAGAGAGTGTAGAGGCTGCTGAGACATGAGGCTGCAGAAGGAGGCAGGAGCCTGAGTATGGAGGGCCATCCCAAGAAAAGTCACCTTCATAGATTTTTAATGACTTAATCAGTTCAGTGCCCTCCAGGGCAGGGAAGAGGATTTCTGTAGGTTCCATGCCAAGAGGATTTCCTGTGCCCACAGCCCTGCTGAGTGTTCCTCTACTGGAAGACCAGACAGGGAGGACACAGAGGCTGGGAGGGAAGCAGCCCCAACTCTCAGAAAACTCCCGAGTGGAGGGGAGTGTCTGCTGAGTCCAAGGTCAGAAGCCAGAAGCTGGGTTTGGATCTTGGGAGCTGATCAGCTGTGTGGACCTAAGCAATTGCTTTACCTCTCTGAGTCAAAAGTTATTCTGTGTGAAAGAGACAAATCCCCATGTAGGTGCCCTAGAAATGCTTGCCCCTTTATTTCCTCCTGGAGAAAGGAGCTTATTTTGCCCAAGAGGGCCAGCTCAGGATAGAATAAAACATTCATTGGACATGCTCTGATTCTTTGCAATTCCCAGCAGGCAGTAAAACACAGGGAAGAGAAGCTGTCCCAGGGACTTTCTAAGATAAAAGGGTGTCCACCATAAGGATAGGCTCCCTACTGGCCTCTTACAGACTCTGTGCCAGCCTCTGGGCTGCCTCTCGACCCTGCCCAGAGGTCAAGTCGGCCAAGGGCTTTAGCTTCTCTGCACATTTTCACTCTGGCTCTGCACCAAAACGAGTCTGACAGGTGGTACTGCCTCTGTAGGCTGTGCTCTGCTGGGCACATAAGCTCCAGTTACTTCCTAGCTGTGAGGCCTGAGGTATGTCTCTGTGAGACTCAGTTTTCTCATGTGGAAAATGGGAAAAGTTATTACCACTGTGATGGTTGCAAAGGACTAAATAGATGATGAATGGGGGCGCCTGGGTGGCTCAGTCGGTTAAGCATCTGCCTTCAGCTCAGGTCATGACCTCAGGGTCCTGGGATGGAGCCCCACATTGGATCCCTGCTCAGCGGGGAGCCTGCTTCTCCCTCTCCCTCTGCCCCTCCCTCTGCTTGTGCTCGTGCTCTCTCTCTCTCTCAAATAAATAAATAAAATCCTTTAAAAAATAGGTGATGAGTGGTTTGCAGTTGGCATGGCACCTGGCAGTGAGCCCTCAATAAAGATGACATAGAACACTGTTCTTGCTTTTCATCTTTGCCTATTTGTCTAGGAGGGCTTTTTATTAGAAATAGGGGAGAGGTGTCTGGCTGGCTTAGTCAGAAGAGCATGTGACTTTTGATCTCAGGGTTGTGAGTTCAAGCCCCTCATTGGGTTATAGAGATTACTTAAAAATAAAATCTTAAAAGGGCACCTGGGTGGCGCAGTTGGTTGAGTGTCTGACTCTTGGTTTCAGCTTGGGTCGTGATCTCAGGGTCATGAGGTTGAGCCTTGCTTCCGGCTCACAATGAGCGTGGAGTTTGCTAAAATTTCTCTCTCCTTTTCGCTCTGCCCCTCCCCACCTCAAGCCCCCCCCTCTCTCCCAAATAAATAAATAAATATTTAAAAAAATAAAATCTTTAAAAAAAAAGAAGTAAGGGCAACATCAGCTTTGGCGTTTTTATGGTAGTAAAACATGCATAATATAAAACATATCATTTTAACCATTTTAAGTGTAAAGTTCAATGATGTTAAGCACAATGATACTGTTGCACTATCCTCACCAACACTTGTGTTCACTTTTTTTCATCTTCCCAATCTTTTTTTTTTAATTTATGACAGTCACACACACACACACACACACACACACACACACACAGAGAGAGAGAGAGAGAGAGAGAGGCAGAGACTCAGGCAGAGGGAGAAGCAGGCTCCATGCACCGGGAGCCCGACGTGGGATTCGATCCCGGGTCTCCAGGATCGCGCCCTGGGCCAAAGGCAGGCGCCAAACCGCTGCGCCACCCAGGGATCCCATCATCTTCCCAATCTTAAACTCTGTGCACATGACATAGTAACTCCTCATTCCCTGGCCACCCAGCCCTGGGTGACCACCATTCTATTTTTGATCTCTAAGACTTGCCCATTCAAGGTACCTGAGGTAAGTGGAATCATGTAGTATTGGTCCTTTGGTGTGATGGCTTTCTTCACTCAGCACAGTGTCCTTGAGCCTCATCCACGTGGCAGCAGGTGTCATAACCTCCCTTCTGTTTAAGGCTGAATGACATTCCACTGGATGTACAGACCGTATTCTGTTTATCCTTTCACCTGCCAATGGACACTTGAGTTGTTTTTACCTTTGGCCTGTTGTAAATAATGCTGCTATGAGCATGGGTATACCTCTGCTTTTAATTCTTTCCAATATATACCTAGGAGTGGAATTGCTAGATCATATGGTCATTCTGTTTCATTTTATGTAGTGTGTTTTAAAGTCTCAATTTTGGGACACCTAGGTGGCTCAGTGATTGGTTGCCTCCCTTTGGCCCAGGGCATGATCCTGGAGTCCCGGGATCGAATCCTACCTCGGCCTCCTTACATGGAGCCTACTTCTCCCTCTGCCTGTCTCTGCCTCTCTGTGTGTCTCTCATGAATAAATAATAAAATCTTAAAAAAAAAATAAAGTCTCAATTTCTTCTACTTAAACAGGGACACCATGGCCAAATAGGATCTCCTTCTCTACCCTCTCTGTACCCAGCAGAGTTAATACAGTTAATACAGACTCTGCCCACCGCCAGGCTTTGGCACCCAACCCAAGGGCCATGCTGACCTCTACTGTGGTGGTGTAGTTGGTGTGTTCCTGGCCCTCCACTGACACAGAGCATCCAGCCATCCCTTGTGGGGTAGCTCCTGCCTCTTGCTCTCACTTCAGAGAAGAAATCAGGAGCCACCTCCTGTTTCATGGAAATCCGTAGATGAAGCTGAAGCATAGCCACATGAAGCACCCACCTCTGCCTTAAATCACCATCAACTGGGAGGATTACCTCTTCCTGCTGACATCCCAGGGACTCCACTCCCAGGGCATTGCCCAGCCCCACTGGCCCTCCAGAGTTTGCACCCAAGAAGATTACGGTCCTAGTTATAAACATGGGCATTGGAACCAGACAAATTTGGGCTTGGCACATAGTTCTGGCAGCTGCTGGCTGTGTGACTTTGAGAAAGTCACTTCTCCCTCTGAGACTCAGTTTCCTCATCTACAAAAGGGGGCAGTAATAGACTCTGTTAATAAGGGAGTTGAACTAATGCATTGAAATCCCTGAGCCCTCTGCCTGGTACCCTAAGTGGAACTTTCATGTTTAGGATCATCAGATTGAAGAAGGCGGAGCTTCCAGATGGAAGGGAGCTGGGATGGTGAGCACTTCTGAGCAGGTCCTCAGGGGCCCCGCTGAGGACACTTGGGAGCAGATTCTCCTTCCCTCCCATGTTATTGGATTTCTTTGGTCCTTGGCCTGGAAGTAGACGAGTTTCCCAAAAGAGTCAGCGGCTCTGCACCTCCACCCCTCCTCACCCCCACATGATGCTCTGGGGGGGCTTGTGGGGCTCCTAAGTCTCAGTCAGCTGCATCTTGGCCTGGGGTGGGGAGGAGGACACTGCACTGTGTCCCTCCCAGCTCTCCCTGCTCCGACCCGTGGCTTTCCAGTTCCCACAATGATAAACAGGATGATTCCCAAACTTCTTATTCTTGCCTCCAATCATCCTTAGAGTCTTTGCCACTCCTCGTCCCCACTTTCAAATCCTCTCCAATGCTACTTCATATAAGCAGAAAGGCTCCACATGGCATTAGAGAGCAGGTCACGAGCCTGGCAGGGCCACAGGTCCCCTCCCACATCACTGCCCTCTCTACTTCACTTGGGCTGCTGTTGGCTACATCTCCCTCCTAAGCTGACACTGTTTGAGTTTATATTTTCCCCTGCCTCCTCTCATCTTTTAAACCCCATCAGGCTGAGATCATTTTGGATGCTTATTACACTGATTGTGCTTGTATGATTCCTCCACCAAACAGTAAGCTCTAGAAAGGCAGGTACCCGTCTGTCTCTGTCTGCTTCTCCACTGTTCTGTCAGAGCCTAGTTCAGTTCCTGGCTAGTTCAGTAGGAACCCCTTGCTCCCCTGAAAAAAAAATTTTTTTTTCATTCAACACAGTGTCTAGTTCTTCCTTCCTCAAACCACCTGTCAGTGGGACAATTGGACTGTCCAATATTTGGCATCATCACATGTGACTTGGATGGACAGAACAAGAACTGGTATAGAGGAGCTAGGGTACTTCCCTAGAGATCTTTTTCCATGAAACAGAGATCTGTCAAAGCCCTTCCATTACAGGTAGTTACCTTCCTAATCACCTTTGAATCCGTTGTACATTTTCTCTATCCTGTTTACGAGGCTGGGCTCACTGTGTCCATTACACCCTTCCTGATCTACCTGCCCAGTGACCCTGGTAAAGAAAGAAATGAGGCTGACCTGGCATGATTTGTTCTTAGGGAATCAGTGCTGAGAATCACTGCTTTCTCTTTTAGGTACTCTCAGAAGCCCCGACTTCTCTGAAATACTGCTCAGAGTGATGTGAAGCTCACCATCACTGTGTGTGTGGAATCTCTTGGCTTCCAGATTTTGAAAATGCAGGCAACCCCTGTCCATTTCTTAGGTTCTTTCAAGGATAGCAAGGATTCCCTGGGAAACCAGGACAGTGACTCTGCAATCCTGTGTGCAAAATCTCTTCTCGCCCAGGAATGAACTCCCGCTAGCTGGGAGATTCTAACTTCTGTACCCCCACCCCCTGCCACCCAGTGCCCTCTTACCACTGCCTCATCTTTCCTGGCCTCCTGTTTCCATTCAGCAATATTCATTCGGGTCTTTTTAGATCTGGTGATCATTTTCCTTGCTGGTTGTCATGGGTTGACTGGTGACCTCCAAAAAGATAGGTCCATTTCTTGGAACCTATGAATGTGAATGTATTTTGGTAAATGGGGTCTTTGGAGATCTAACTAAGTTAGGGGTTGAGTTGAGATCATCTTTTTTTTTTTTTTTTTTTTTTTTTTTTTTTTTTTTTGAGTTGAGATCATCTTATATTACCCAGGTGGGCTAAGTCCAATGGCAGGTGTCCTTCTAGGAGACAGAAGAGAGCAGCAGAGATGGGAACTACACAGCCACCAACCAAGGAACATCTGGAGCCAGCCAAAGCTGGAAGGGGAAAAGAAGAATTCTTCCCTACAGCTTTCAGAGAGAGTTCGACTCTGCTGACCCCTGAATTTCAGACTTCCGGCCTCCAGAACCGTGAGAGAATACATCTTCCTTGTTTTAAGCCACCCAGCTGGTGGTGATCTGTTACAGCAGCAGTAAGAAACTAATGCGCTGCTGGAGACCAAATCTCTGCCTGCTCTTCACCGTAAGCTCTCTTTAGGATGCCCCCACCAGCCTCCCCTCTGGTCTCCGAGCCTCCGAGCTCGCCCCCTTGGGTACCTCAGCTACATGATGACTGCCAGCATGATGTTACTAAAATACACAGTGGTGTCCCATTCCTGTTTGAAGCTTATCAACTAGAATTATCTGTTCCAAGTGACAGAAAATCCAACCCAAACTGGCTTACACAAAAAAGGGAATTTCTTGGCTCGTGAAACCAAAAAACCGGGGGCTAGGGCTAGCTTCATCTCGGCTGGATTTGAGGGTCAAACAATGCCACTGGAACTCGTTCTGCTGTGCCCTGCCGCCTTCTGCTCTGTTGACTTTGGTGTCACTCTCTGCGTGGCAGTGAGATGATGGCAGCAGCCCCAGCCCCTCCATCCGGTTGGATTAGAGACCAGCAGAAAGATTCAAAGACCTCCCCCAGATTCTCAAGCCAGAGCCCTGGAGTGGCTCCCATTGGGCTTGATTGTTCATCCCTCAACCAATCACTGTGGCTGCAGTAATGGAATGAGCTGATTGGCTTTGGTCTAGGTCACATGCCCACTCCACTGGTTCTGGTGGAGTTGCTTCCACCAGAACCAGATGCACTCGAAAGGAAGGAGGGAGAAGAGGCAGGGAAACACAATCCCAAAAGAAAGCCCCATTCGAAAGATAGCAAGTGCATGCTGAGCAGCCAAGACCAACCAACCAAACAGTAAATGTCCACCCAGGCGCTCTTCCGTGGTTCCTGCCAAGACGCATCAAGATGTGAGTCCCTGGTCTCCAGCCTAAGCTCGGTTCCAAGTCACTTGACATCCCCAGATGTATCCTGCCATGTCTTGGCCACGTACTCTTGTTCACAAGGTCCCTTTTACTCAGAAGACTCTTTTCCCCTTCTCCACACTCTTCATCTAATTCCTTCTCCTTCAGAACTGCTTAGCTGGAGGTTTTATCTCCACTCTGGACCCTGGAAGCATCCTAAAGTGCAACTCTACTGACCCTTACCCCGCCCGAATGAACTTGACTGCAAATGAATGTATCTCTTCTTTTGAACTCTATCCTCCACGAGGGCAGGAATGAATTTTACTTAACATACACTCAAAACCCTTTCCAAGGGCCAACCGCAATTCTAAGCTCTTTACAAATATTCACACACTTAATCCTCATTAAAAACAAAACAAAACAAAAAACAACGCATGATGTGGGCTCAATTATTAACCTTACTTTGAAGATACGGAAATTGAAATAGAAAGAGCATATGCAATTCATCTCTATTTCCTGGGCCCAGTTCAGGGCAAGGTACACAGTAGGTATTAAAAAATATGCCTTTCATGGGCACCTGGGTGGCTCAGCAGTTGAGCTCTTCCTTTGGTTCGAGTTGTGATCCCAGGGTCCTGGGATCGAGTCCCACATAGGGCTTCCCGCATGGAGCCTGCTTCTCCCTCTGCCTGTCTCTGCCTCTCTCTGTGTCTCTTATGAATCAATAAATAAATGCTTTAGAAAAAATATGTCTTTCACATTGTCTGTCCTGGTTCTCCAATCTTACCACAATAGCCATAGCCTCAGGTTCTCCCATTTCCCTAAGTTGCCCACATTCTGGGTCTTCCCAGCCTGGAAGGGGTTGTTGAGGCCGCCTCAGCCTGTGCTGGCATCTGTCTGTCTCTGCATCTGGTGTCCAGGCTAGCAACCTAAGGGCTAGTATAGAAGTCTGTGACATGTAGAAGGGACCCCAGTCTGGACGCTTTAGGCCCACGATATCCCCATAATTACAGAATGAACCCAGGCAGAAGACCCCCCACACACACTTCAATGCCCCCTACCCCTCTGTGTTCCAAGATCCCAGTCCTGGGGTCCTACCCTGATGATGACTTAACCTGGACAGACTCCTGAGGGTGGCTTTTGCCTTCAGAATCCCCCCCTTAAAAAAAAAAAAGATTTTATTTATTTACTTATGAGAGACACAGAGACACAGGCAGAGGGAGAAGCAGGCTCCCTGTGGGGAGCTTGATGCAGGACTCAATCCCAGGACCCCAGGATCTCGACCTGAGCCCAAGGCAGACGCTCAACCACTGAGCCACCCAGGTGCTCTTACCTCCAGAATCCTAATCTGAAACCTCCTGAGTTTCAATGGGCTCAAAATGAAAATGTGTAAAATTCTTGTGCTCATGGGAGAGATTCTTTTAATTAAGACCGACAAGCCTCCACCTCTGCGGACCTACCTGATTCTTTTTGGTTTCCCTCTCCCCACTGGGCCCATCCTCCATCCCTCCTCCAGCACCCTGTCCTGGCTGCCTCTTCCTCACAGGCCGTCTGCCCTGTCTGACTATCCACATCCCTGTCCTTGCTCTGCCCCTTTGCCTTTGTCTTTTGTCCCGGTCTCTTTCTGCAGGACTCTTCCCTACTCTGACCCCCCGCGTGTGTCTGGCTATCTGTGTCCCCTGGATATCTGCCTGTCTCCTTCTTGACCTCTCTCTCTCCATCTTTGGTGAGTCAGGATGTCCAGAAATAGGCCTGGGACTTATGGCTTTCTCATCAGAGTGACAGAACCCCTCTGTAGCCCGGCAGCCTCAGGGTCCCTCACCCAGGACTCTCTCCTGTTCTCTGAGCCTCCTGCCTGCTCTCTCTGTTCCTCTAGGCCCCTCTGCCCAGCCCAAGAGGCAGGAACCCTCAGGGCCACATGGGCAGGGTGGCCCGTCTGCTGCCCTGAGGACCCAGGTCACAGCAGCTTCCCTTAATGAACGTGCCTTCAGTGACACATTCATTATTCCTGTTTGGTGGCTTCAAGTCAAAACTGATTAGTTACACTTACCGCTGCAAAGATGTAATGATTTTATTGTTTATCTTCAATTTATTTTGATTAACATCTCCGTTCTTTTCATTGCAAGAGCAATTAGGTGCAATCTAACAGCGACTACTTTAATTTTGTTGAAATTAAGATGAATAAGTGATGGCTTATGGTGCTTTGTTTAACAAATAAATCATAGTTAAGAGGAGTGTATTAGTAATAAATGAAAAAAGACAGCTTAATTAAAATGCATGGAGCCAGCCTCTTGATGTACGTCCAAAATCCAACTCTGAATTCCAAAAATCAGAGGGAACGGAGGGCTAGGAAGACCCTCACTGCCCCTCGAAATGGTGATCACAAGATGACAGACTGCGTGGCTTGGTTTTGAGGCTGCTGCTGCGCAGAGAAGAGCAAGGTGTGTATTACGAACCTTGGGAGAGAGTGGCACCTCATCAGCAGGTGCCACCAAGAACCCACGTAGAAACTAGGCTTGGGAGGACACAGGAAGAGAGGCTTTAGCCCTCCAGGAGGAACCAGCTGGCAACCCCACATCCCGAATTCTCCCTGAGAAGCCATCTAGGGCAGGGGGCCTGTTCCCCCCACTCCACTGAGGTTGCCCTGGGAGGTGGGGAGCCCAGTGCCAAGCTGGGGAACCCCAGGGCAAGTCTCTCGGTGAGATCTCCTCCCCACTGGGCCGAGAGAGGACTTCCCCATCTCTTGATTTGGAAACAAAGTGCAAAAAGTCAGCCCTGGGAAGTTTTCTGTGTGAAGTTTAAAAGCGCTTGTGCTGAGGAGGCTGGCTTTGAAGCAGCTTGCTGGGGCCCCTCGGCAGGCTTCTGCGAGTCAGAGGGCCGGCCTCGCCTCAGATCCACTGCGCCAGCCTCTGCAGGGCTGGGAAATGGGAATTGTTTTTAAGCGGAAAAATTACTCATGGAGCTCACTCCTTTGCCACTGCTCTTCTTTTGTTCTCAGTTGTCTCTTTCCTCTGCTTTTCCCTCCTCTTTTGCTCCTTCTTTAGTGAAGAAGAGCAGCAGACCTGGGTTCAAATGTACACTCAGTCTCTTACTAGCAATGTGACCTCAGGCCAGTGACTTAACCTCTCTGGGCCCCAAAGTTTACTCAGAAAAGTGAGGGCCATAGTGCTGTAGAGGCAGGACTGCTGTGAAGGTCAACCAAGGTAACTGCACAGAAGTGCCCAGTACCTGCCTGGCCCAGAGAAGGAGCTTGGGAAACATTACCTCCTTCTCTGTGTACAGACCCTCCTGTTTCCTCCTGTCTGTATTGCTACTAACTGGATCTTCACAGGCACGTCGCCTCATCCTCGCCCAGCTCACTTAACTCCAACTTCTCCTTCCTCCTTCTGCATTCCAGCTTCACTCTTCTCTTTTATCCTCTTCAGCACATGTCAGTGAGCAGCCACCTGTGCCACACCTTTAGACTGTCCCGGGTCTGAGTAATCCTGGGATGGGACTGCCCTCCAAGAGTTGCCAATCCCATGCCCTGAGTCCCCATGGACCTCCTTCCTGATGGTCATCCCAGTCCTATGTATTCCAAAGTGTCCTCCCCACAAAATGAGCACTTCGCGACGGCAGGGGCAATGCCCCGCACGGGGCCTGCCTGGCACCCATCAGGCCCTCAACAGCTACCGATTGTTCAGTCAAACAACACATGCTGGCATGTGGACCCTCCTGGGGGGGCTGACTGTGAGGGCCCGAAGAGGAACTATGCCTGGATGTGTGTGCTCTCAGTTTGAATGGGCACACAGATACCAAGGCAGGCAATGACACTATGGAGCAGACAGTGCCCAGACAGAACAGAGGAGGGGACAAGAGATGACAACCCCCAAGGAGGACCAAAGGCTAAGGACTTATATGGCAACTGAGTCTGGCTTCAGTCTTCCTTCCACTTTAGCAAAGAAGAAGTCAGGACTTATGGGGTTCCCATGCCCTGAGCTGCAGACTCCTCCTCGGTCTACATGCCGCTCGCCCTCCATGCCTGGTCCTGCCCACCCTTCCAGCCTCATCCTCCAGCCCCCCTTCTTTCTAGTCCAGCCATACTGGCCTTCCTACTGGCCAGGTTCCCCGCTGCCTCCCAGCCCTGGCACATGTTGGTCGCTGTGCCAAGAACAGTTTCCCTTTAGCAGCTTCCTCTCCATTTCCTGCCACCTGCAACCCTGGTCTCACTCCTGACCTCAGGTCTCAGGTTCTATGTCACCTTGAGAAAGCCCTTCCTGAGCCCCCAGCCCAGGCCAGTTTCCCTGGATCTTGGGTCTCACTGCACTCTCTATTCTCCCATGGCATTTATACAACTGTTATGAAATAATTATGGAATTGCTGTTCATAGTCTGTCTCCCCAGCTAGACTGCAAATTGCACGAAGGCAGAGACCACGCCTGCCTAGGTGAATTGCTGTATCCTCAGTGCCCAGCAAAAATACTTGGTAAGTATTTGTTGAATAAAAGCTGAGCAGAATAAATACCCTTCTATAGGCTGGGCACTTTATACATACCATGGATGGTCCTAGAAGAATCCTAAAAAGGAGGTGGTTATTGTTCCCATTTACAGATGAGGACACTAAAGCTTAGACATGTGTGACTAGCCCAAGGCCATGCACTAGGTGGGTGGTTCCATGTTTGTCTGACTCTGAAGCCACAGTCCATCCAAGAAGCCTCTTTGAAGCATAAGGGCCATTCATGGAGTGTGCGTGCGTAAGAAGGGGGTTGGAATAGGTAGGCTTTCTCCTGCTTGGGTCTAAGGATAGGGGAGAGCACTGCCCCTCTGCCTGGTGTCAGTAAGGGAGGAACCAGCAGATTCCTGAGATGTTGGATCCAGCTCTGGGAAGAGCCAGGGAGGTGGCACAGACGCTGCTCAGGAGGGGATTTGGGGGCCCCAGAGAGCCCTTGACTTTCCCTGCTGAACTGGCTTTCTGGTACTTGTCTTGGCCCCCAAGGCCGGTGACAAGCGTTCTACGGGGCACACTGGTACCCACCCAGGGAGCCCTGGTTCCAGACAGCTACTAAGGTGGCTGCTGCCTTTCAGTAAGTATGGACTCGGAGAGGGGAGACCGGAGTCCCTGGGCACCCCCTGTGTGCCCCCCTTGTGCCCCCAGCAGGGCCCCTCCCAACCTCTCCATCAAGAGCGGCTTAAGGCCTTTTCCGAGATAAGACAACTTGCAGCTGGGAGGAAGGGACTTGTCCGAGGTCTCAGCGGAGAAGCGACTCCAGCTGCATTCCCGGGGCTGCCCTCCCAAGAAGGGGCCGAGAGGAGGGACGGCGGGTTCTCCTCTGCAAAGGGAGGAAGGGGTGGAGAGTGAAGGGAGGTAGACGGGGACAAGCCGCGAGAAGATGGGGCGAGCGACCGAGAGAGGGGTAAGGAAGAGCGGGAGCACCGGGACCCGAAGAGAGAAAGAGGCGCAGGGAGCGAGCGAGCCGGGGACGAGGCCGGGAGAGGCCGGGAGAGGGGAGCGCGCGGAGGGGACCGCGGCGGAGAGCGGGCGATGAGCGGGCGCAGCGGCGGGCGCGGAGGCGGAGGTGACCCGCGGGGGGCGCGGGGGGCGCGGGCGGCGCGGGGGGCGCGCGGGGCGGGGGCGTGGGGATGCGCGGGGGTGCGCGGGGGTGCGCGGGGGTGCGCGGGGGGCCTCCTCCGCCCCCGCCCCCGCCCCGCGCGCCCGCAGCCTAATGCCCGCAGCCCCGCGGGGGACGCACGGCCCGCGCCCACTCGAGGCGGCCGACAGCTGGCGGCGCGGGGCCGGCCGGGGAGCCCCAGCGCCGCGGACACCGTGGCAGGCTCCCGGCTCGGCGGGCCTGATTGATTTGTCAGCCGAGGCGACGAAGCAGCCCCTGGGATCCGCGGCTGCCCGGGCGCGGGCCTCCCTCCCCGCGCCTCCGCCCGCCGCCCGGCCGGTCCCGCAGGCTGGAGCGCCCCGCCGGCCGCCAGGAGCGAGCCCCCGCCCCGCGCCCGCGCCCCGCGACCCCGCCCCGCGCCCCCGCCCCGCGCCCCCGCCCCCGCCCCGGCTCGCACCTCCCCCGGCTGGGCCGGGCCGGTTCCCAGGCCCCGGGGCTGCCAACTGCGCCCTCGCCCCCCGCCCCGGCTCCGTGCCAGCCCCGGCCCCCGCCCGGCCGCTCCCCCCCAGCCCGACGCTCCCGCCCCGCCCGCAGAGCCGGCCACACCCGCTGCGGAGGACTCGGCCAGGTAAGGAGGCACCGGGGACTCGCCCCAGGGGCCTGGGGGCTGCGCGGGGGGCGCGCGCCGGGGCCCGCCGGGGCGGGAGGGCCTTAGGGCAGCGGGTGACGTAGTGGCCCGTCCCCGTCCGTCTCTCGGTCCCGGGACCAGGAGGTCTTGCTGCCGGGGACGGAGCCCTCCGTCCTTACCGTTCATCTCTTGAGGCATTTCCTTCCTCTCTCGCCTTCACCTCCGAGTCTCTAAAATCGTACGGGACCATCTTCCCGTGTCTCTTTTGAGGACGCAACTCTTTGCCTCTCTCACTTCTTTCCCCCAATTAAGCACATCCCCTCCCTGCTCCAATTGAGAAGGATTTTCTTCCCTTCCCACTCTCCCGTTTGGAAGGAAGTTCTCTCTCTCCTCGCAGTTCACAACCATCTTCGGTCTCACTCTCCCGCTTCAGAGGCTGGACCCCCTTCTCTGTCACCTTTCTGCCCCCACTTAGTTCGGAGTGTGTAGGCTCAATTCGAGGTCTCAAGGAGGGGGTGGACCTTGTGTTTCCCTGGCGCAGGGGCCAGCCATGGGGACTGGTCTCCCAAAGCAGGGTACCAGCAACCCATGGTAGCCTTCCAGGCAAAGGGCAGCTTCCCAGGTGGACGGAGCATTTGTTTCCAGGGGCAAGAAGAGAAGACTTTACCCCCGAACAAAGAATTGAGGGCAAGGAGACTGTCCCAGCCTCTTCGAAGGCTGAAAAATCCCAGCTCCTGGGCCGAGGGGCCACATCGCCTCCCTCCCCCATCCCTTTAACTTTAAAATAGTTTAATGAACACAGAGAGAGAAATCATTTTTTTTTTTTTCTGCGTGGTGAGCAGTCTACAAAGAGAATGGGGAAAGGAGAGAGAGAGAGAGCTTTAACTCTGATCCCCGCAATTAGTTCCCTGGGATTGGGAAGGGGGGGGCAACCGGGGAGCCTCAGTTCTTCAGATACAAAAGCATTTAGATCGCTTTAGACCGGTTAATCCTGAGTCTGGCTCGGGTCTCTTTTGTTTCCCAACTCCATTGTGGGTTTTGTGCAGTTTCTCTCTGTTCGCGTGATTGACTAGCCAATGGATGGTAATTATCCAAATGTCCCCTCTGTCCTTTGACTGACTTCTCCGTATTATGGGCAACTGTCATGCATTCTGTCATTCCATATCATATTACACGTATTATCATATGAAGTCTCCCCCCCCCCCATATAAAGGAGGGAGCCTCAGCCCAGATGCTGCTGCTTTTAGAAGGAAGGGCCCCCGAGAAATTTGTCCTGGGCACGTTTTGGAATACAGAGCAGGGGACTCCCGAAATGGGAAGTTCTGCAGGTAATTTGTTTCATTGGTTGGGGGGAGTGAGGGAGATCTTTGCGGCTGGGGTTAGAATGACTGCTGGAGGCTTGGAGCAGACTGGCCAGCTGGTATTCTTTGGCTGGACCCTTGGAGCAGTTTGGACAGATCCAGCATACCTTATGGAGAAACTTAGAACCAGCCTTCTGACCCCTGAATATCAGAAAACTCTTTTGGTGTGGGGGGGTGGAGGGAGAGGTACTGGAGCTGAGTGTCACATGCTCAAGGACATCAGCCTTTGATATCCCAAAATACACCTCTTCTACTTGTGGCCCTTTGCAGGACAAACGCTTTGGACTCTTGTCCCTGTTTGCTGCCAAGCAGACTGAGGACAGGGGAGCCAGCCATATCTATTTCAAACCCTCACAAGCTAATGCTGAAGCTCTGAGAAGGCTAAGCTTTTCCAATGATGCTTTTGCACAGATAAACTTAGTGCCCCTTGGTGCAATTGTGCATGCCATCACTTAAGAGGGAGGCAGGATTTATAACAAGGAGGCTTTGCAGACGGAGACTCTGGGGTCCTCTGAATCTGTGGGCAGGACCAGCCTTTCTTCTGCTAAAATGGGGAAAAAGTGTTTTATTATTGTGATGGATATGAAGTGCTGCCCAGATGTATAGCCTAGCAGTTAATTACCTTGTTCTTCATCAAATATATGAGCAATAAATTTTCCAGAAGGGAGGGGTGTGGATGTGTGTGGATATGTGTGTGTGTGTGTGTGTGTGTGTGTGTGTAAATAGATGGATGGATAGATGAATGCAGAAGAGAGAGAAGCTCACACTCTTTTCAAGACCACAGAAAAAGGCAGGCAATTTTATAGGAAGCTTGATACACAGCTGCAAGATGCTTTGAATTTTTTGATGATCAAATATACATGATCAAGCTGTGCATGTTAGGGTGTGAGGTGCACTGACGGTCAATGGCTATTGATCAGGCTGTTAAGTATTTCTGCTCGGTTTTATAAATATAGATGGATCCCAGATGATTTAAGGAATTGGATAGTTAAGAAACTGGCATTCTACATTTCTTTGGAGAAGCAGAAATAGCTAGTCAGTTAGAAAAAACACAAACCATTGTTTACTCCCCTCCCCAAATACCTAGGAAAATGTGAACTTCATTTGCAAAGGTGTTCACAAATAGGGTAAAAATATCCCAAGTGTTTTGTTTGGGGTCTGCCCAAAAGAGTTACTTTATTTGAGCCTGATTCACAGACTGGGAGTTAACTTCCTTGTCTCTGTCTCTCTCTGTCTCTCTGCTTCTCTCTCTGTCACACACACACACACACACACACACACACACACACACACATTGGCAACCACAATTTTGCCCCAGACTGACGGGTTACTAAAGAGATGGGGAGAATTTCATTTCTGGGAGTGGAGTCTAAGGTCCTCCAAACGCTTCTGGTTAGGAACAGGGTGAACTGGCCACGAGGCCTTTCCCAATTAACTAATTTCTTGCTAATCTAAAGATCCATTTAGAAAGGTGTGGAGGGAGTCGTGGGGGAGGATGGAGATTTAAAGATAACCTCTAATTGGTCTGGAAAAATTCAGTCAACACCTAGAAAACCTTTTTCTTTTATTCTTTCCCTCCCCTCCTTCTCCTCCTCTCCTACTGTTTTTCACATCTCTTTCTCTCCTTTTGCTTTCTAGAAATTAAAAAGTGGACTTTGGGAAAAAAGGGTAATAAATAGTTGGGAAGGGAGGAGGAGAGAGCAAACTCTTAATTTTTTTTTTATTGAGTTGCATGGCAATCTTATTTGTAATCATTCAACTAGCTATTTTGTAGAAGGATCATGGTCAAGAAAATCAGCCTTCACCCAGATCGGTGAAACTTAAGCGTACAATTTATAGTTATGTTTTAGTTTCACATCTTAAAAAGGCAGAGTGTAGATTTTAGATTTTTCTATCTTCAGAAAAATCTTTTCTAGGTGAGAGCCCCTCACTGGGGGAGCTCAGGCATTCCTATTGATAAATCCTCTCTGGAAATAGAACTGAAATTGGCATCTCTCAAAAAAAAGTTGATCCACCAAGAAATGGATGAATCAGTCCTGATTGGGTGGACATGCCCTTTCACCTCATTGTGTCTGACCTATCACTTAATTAATCTCTCCCAGATGCAGAGCTGTTGACAATGCCAAAGATAAGCAGTATTTTGAACAAAGCAGGAAGCTTTTTAAAGAACAAGGCACACACAGTGAGGTTTGAGGCTCTTAAAATGTGTAAATCATCAGCATTTAGATGGAGAGTTTGTTAAAACATAGCTGGAGCCGAGGTGGTCCTCTCTTTGCTAGAAACTTTCTGTGCTTTTCTTCAACCATTCACATTTACCTACATTCATTTTCTGCCTCTCCTCTCTCTGATGATCCCCTTCCTTCTGCCACTCCCTCTCTGGATTCAGACTATTCATGGCTAGTTTACTGAAAATTGTCTTCTGCTTACCAGCCTTGTCTCTGGCTCTTCAGATCCTTTTTATAGCATTAGGACAATCGAGGTGGTCAGCTTCGAAGGCTCTGGGTGACAAAATATTGACTGCATTTGCTAGTACCTTATGAAGGAAGACATTTGTACTGGAGGAGGCACCTTGGTGACTTACAGGGAGTAGTTCATTAATTAAAAGACTTGCTAATTGCTACTTGAATTACTGTACAGAGAGAATGAAATGCGTTTGTAGAAGATAACAATTTGGGGAATAAATGTGTGAGGGTTTTTTTTGCTGTTGTTTTTTTTTTTGGGGGGGGGGTGTTGCTTAAAATATTTTTATAAACAGGTCCTAGAAAATGTGTTGCTTTTACTCATGCCTCTATCGTCAACTATTCAATTGAGCTTCAATTAACGATAATATATGGTCCGGGATCCTTAGCTGGGTTGACTGATGGAAGAGCTTTGTTGAATTTGGTGCAGGTGGCACTGTTTAATAAGCACAGGAAAGAGTGAATAATGTAGTGCTTGCAAAGAGAAGTAAATGCAAAATAGATTGCTCTAATTATGGCAGCCCCCAGAAATGGAGATGCAAGCTGAAATGGCCAACTAGCTGGGAAATTCCAAATTGAGCTGATTGTCCCCTGCCTTTTTTACTTTCGAGGACTGACACAGTAGTGTAAAAGTAAATTTGGGTGAGCTCATCTGACTCAACGCAAGTACAAATTCAAAACCTGGGTCTGGTGACCTATCCATGTTTGCCTTAACTGTCCAGAATCCCTTACCAGATAGTATAATTCAGCTCTAAAACAGGGCCATCTGAACACTTCTTGCAAGAGATCGGCACAAGCTCATTACTACCAGTCTTCGTGCTTTATCACAAAGTGTCAGGAGATTTTGTTTTTGTTTTTGTTTTGTTTTGTTTTGTTTGAATTTCTTTATGCCTGAGAAAATGAGTCTATTGGAAATCAAAGTGTGAATACTTAAGCATAACAGAATTTCCCATATACCTGCAAGGGTCCATAATGATTTTCATTCATGCAAAGATAATCGATGGGATATTGGTTGTTTTAATTAATGGAAGAATAAAAATTGGGGGGGGAGGTGAGGGGCTGGGCTTCAGCTGAAACATATGTGGGAAATGACTGTTCCTCACCTAAAGAGACAATGCCAGCTTCCTAAATGGCAAGACATTTGTTAATGGGGCCAATGGAAAGTTGGGCTGGGGTAGGGGAAGGGTCCTGCAGAATATGGCCACAATGAGCATTTTCTTTCCCTGTAAACGCACCGTTCGTCTCAGAAATGTATCATGTCCTACCTCACCTCATAGGAGAAGAACCTTCTTACTTCAAAGAAAGGTGCATTTTGTGCTAGGAGCCTAGAATATTTTGTGACGGTAGTGCCCGTGGCTGGAAAGCCAAAATCAGCATTCTTTAGCCAGAATTAAGGAAACACTGGGGCTGAATATGTGTGGGTTTCTTCATGAAGTGGGCTGAGAAATGTACTGGGTCTGCTAGATATGGGGTGATCTAAACAGCAATGCCTACAGCGAGGGTGTGGAGACTCTCGACCTATGACTGAGGACCCAAGGACGAGCCAAGTCCAGCATCTTTAGCCAAAACCCCCTCTTCTGGTTCTGTGGAAGTGTTTACCAGATCCATCCCCAGTATGGTCTGCGCTGGCTGGGCACCCGTGTTGATTAGTGTATGTGAAGCTCATAAAAGGTTTATGAGGAAACCTTTGCTTAGAAAGAGTTTAGAGTGTCCTGCTGTCAGAGAGGGGTGGCAGAGATGCCTCTAAATACAGAAAGACTGTGGTAGGAAATATTTCCAGTCTCAAGTCCGTGTAGATACAGGAGTTGTCAGCTAGTCAAGAGTTCAGCTGCTTCCTCCCCCTTCCACCCCTTTTTTCACACAAAATCTTGGTTTTCCTTTCAGCAAGATGTGGCTCCCTGTGTGAAGAAATTTAATGCTGTTATTTGTGCTTGAACCTGAAAGGCAGCGAGATTAGCAAAATGGCCCTTCTAGGACTGGGTAGTATTCTGGATTAGATTAAAAAGAAATTACCCTCAAGGAATGGCTGTAGTTACACCAGCTGAGAAAAAAAACTGACCATCTTGTTGCAATATTTACTCTGTGTGTGTGTGTGTGTGTGCACGCGCGCGCACGCATGTGTGCGTACACGCACCCGCGCCTTCAAGGCAATTTACATCTTTGCATGGATATTAGGAGATGGGGGAGATACAGCCACCTATTGTGTATTTTGTTACAATTGTTCTTTAAGAATAATCTGATATGACAGATTTACATTGTTGATAGTGTGATTTAAGCAGGACCCAGATACAAACTTTACTCACCCAAATCAATAATGGTAAATCCTCTCGCTGAGGTGAACAATCCCTGACCTAGTATTCCTATTTCTTTTACCGATTTGCTATAATAAAATTGAACATTTTGTCACCACTTTGAGAAACACTGCCAAACACCTTAAAACACATGTCACACGCCAGCAGCCCCTCATTTCCCTCCTCTGGGAGTTTCTACATCTGGAATCATAATCACAGATAAAAACCTTGACAAAATTGCATCTGAGCATATTCCTCTCTGCAGCCCTCACTTCCTCATAACATTTAATACAATATTAATACCTGCCTACCGAAATGCGAGAGGGAGGAAGAGGGCTGCCAACCTGCACGTTTCCTGATGCATCATGTTCAAACCTGAAATTCACACTTCGTGTTTCATTTTAAGTTCTGTGCATTTAACAGGGCCCTAGAGAGAGGGCCCTGGTTAGTTCCCCAACCTGCTCAGCTGACGCCCAGGGAGGTAGTTTTGGAATTGTTCAGATCGCTGCAGGGAGAAGGGGGGAGGAATTGGGCTTTGCTCTGCCTGAGACGGGCATTTATCTATCCACGGACGTGGGCTGCTTCTTGGAAAACACTAAGGCTCCGCTAATTTTTCTTATCAATAACAGTGACCGCCAGATTTTCTGTAAGGTGTGACCAAGGCAATGAACTGATTTCGTAAAGAGGTAGCCATGCCTGAGCTGATTTGCTGCTGACTGACAGCCTCTCACATCAATATAAAACATTCCTCCTGTTTGCTGATGGAGGCCCACAGGCCTGGGAGTGGGGAGCGGGTATCCTTGTTGAAGATAAGGGGTTTTTCTGCCATTCCTGTGCCTTGGCCTCACCCCATCTTTAATTAAAGATGTCCACAACCCCACATTCCTGCGCAGTGGCAAGGAATCACCATTCCCCTGCCGTACAAACAAGAGGGAGAGATTACAGAGAAGGGAAAAGTGGAGGAAGCCTACCCCACTGGGGGCAGTTCCTAGGGGCCAGTGTGATACCCTCGAAGTGGACTTTCAGATGTTGGTGGCTTTGTTCAGTCCCTGCCATTCTCTAACCAGAATTAGGGTCAAGACACACTGTAGCAATCCCAGGGAGCCCAACCAGCAATGCTACCACTCCTTCTAAAATTTAAGCCTTCAGGTTTCTGGAACGAGTATCCAGCACTTCTAGTAGCAGCCTCACTGTAGAGGGACACACACACACACACACACACACACACACACACACGCTTCCCTAAGCAGGACCCACTTTGGGGAGCAGGGAATATAATTTGCTGAATGATGCTACTGGAAGAACCGGAGACATTACACTTTACACAGGCAGGGGAGGACAGGCAGCTGGCCCTGTGACTGAAACAACAGCTTTAAGAACACAGTCCTTTCTGCTTCAAGGCACAGAAGAAATTGTTTTTGCCTCTTTTTTATTTGCAGTTATTATCGGAGAGGCTTCCCCGACCCCAATCCCCAGCACCATCCTCATAGTTTCAGGTCATCCGTTGTCAGTGCCCAAAGGGGGGGGGGGGCGGTGGTGGGCCTGGGCGGCTCCTTGTGCGCGGAATCCTTCCCTGGTGACTCCCAAATCCGGCGTCTTCTCGGCCCGCCTTTCCCTCGGGGGAGATTCGGAGAGGCTGCAAAAATCTGGGCGCCCGCTCGCTCGCTTGTCAAGAAGCAAACTGTCTTCACATTCTCCAAGAGCAACATCCCTGCCTAGGAAGAGGAAGGAAGAGGCAAAATAAATAAAACCAGTTAATGTTGTAGTTAACTTGCAAATCAAGTAAATCTGTTGGTGCCGTATTTGAGAAATAAACCATCAGAGCGTCACAGCAAACACACACTTCTGAACGTCTTCATTTTGATTTAATGGTATATCAGCGTCAACTATCGCTTCCTCTGCTGGTACACACGGCCTGATGCCGCGGGAGGAGGGTGCCCATGTTTATCACCGAGTGAGATGACTAATTACACCTTGTCAATCACCGGCTATGAAGACATAAAACCAGCGCGCACAATGAAGTAGTTGCCTGCAGCGTCAATTAGTTGGCGATTCGGAGGTTATTGCGTGGCCCTGCTTCGGCCGCCTCTAATAACGGGCCGGAGCGCCGGGAAAGCGCGCTGATCAATCACTCTCCTCCCGCGGCTCCCGGCTCCCGGCTCCCGGCCTCTCCCCCCGCGCCGCCCGGCCCCACTTTCCCCCTGGCCGCCTGTGCTTCCTCCCTGCGCGGCCCAGGCTCCGTGGCGCCGGCAGCCCCGGGAGCCCCGGGAAGTTTGCGCGCGGCAGCTCCGCAGCCGGCAGCCGGGAGCCCCGCAGCCTTCGGGGAGCGCCGGGGCTGGTGGCCCCTTTGTTGGAAGAGGCGTGGAGGGAGCGCTTTTGTTCTGAGTTAGTCACGGTGGCCGGCTGGAGGCTGCTGCCTCATTATGCGCCGGGTCTGCTCGTCTGCGAGGAAGCAGATGGTGGGGAGGTAGGCAGCGGCGAGGCTAGCCAGACCTGAATTCCGTTCACCTGTCACCCGCCCGCAAAACACAGGTTCTGGGGACTTGGGGATGCTTTCTCCCCGTCGGGGGGAGAGGCGTCGAGGGGCCGCCGTCTCCGACGCCTCGGAATACCACTCTTACCTGCGGGCGCCTGCTCCCCCAACCCCCTGCCTCCCTTCCCCTGGGCTGCGCCTTCCCGCGCCCGGTACACGTCGCTCACGTGTCAGGATGTGTGTTTGCAGCCGGTTCCTTTCCTTGTTTGCTCTTCGCGGACCGGGCTCAGCGGTGATGCTACGTCCCCCTGCCTCTGGGGAAGGTCAGCAAAGTGACCCGCTCCCGAGCCCAGGGCCGGGGCACCCAGATCCCGCCCCGTGGCGGGAGACCCCCCCCCCCCCCCTGCGCGTCCCAGCCCGACACGGAGGGATGCTCAGGCGGGCGCGCCCGGAGGGAATCTTGACCGCCTGGGAATTCGGGGTCGGTCACGGATGGGCGCGGACTGCAGGTCACAGTGGCGACGACATCGTGTACTTACATATGTGGGGCGAGCGGAGAGCCGCAGGGTGTGTTTCCATGTTTCTTGAGAAGCCGGCGGCAAGAGTCACCGAGCGCGCCTCCCCGCGCCCCCACCTGCCCCCCACCTCCTAAAGCGGCCCCTCCTCGAGTTCTCGCCGACGGACTGTATCCATCTAGCCCAGGCGCGGAGCTGCACCAACCACAAACTCCCCAGCTTTGTTACAATTTTTTCTGCCCTTTGGGAGACCCCCAGATGAACCTCGGTGACTCCCAGTTTAGATTTCATTCCGTACTTTCTTTGAAAGAAAGTGCCCCAGATGCGTCAGTAAAACACGCCTGTGTATGCGCATAGGCGTCCGCGTGCCTGGGCGCGAGCCGTGTGCAGGCGCCAAAGCACACGTCTGTGTGAACACAGGCGCACGCGCACGTCTTTGGGTTTATGGTCCTTTCCTCGCGTTGGGGCATCTGTGCATGTGCGGCGTGTACACACATACTTGTAACTTCAAGAGTTTTTTCAAATTCGCAAAATATGGCGGTGGAGAAGCCCAAGCAGGGACTTAGGTAGTATTGTCTGAACATGCACTTGTATGTATAACATGCAATTTACCCCTTTATGAATGCATCCTCCTGCCTGGCACAGGCCACTTATACTTGATGTGCCCGAGTAAGTCTTGGTTCTACATTCCTGCTGGTCAAGTTTCTGCGAACAGAGATGAACCCGTGGGCTTGCGCACATGGACACCAATGCATGTGCTTAGACATTACAGACACCCACGTGTTTATGTTTGAAAGTTATGCACAGTATGTAGGAGGTATGATTTTGTGCCCTGTAAGATAAACTGCACAGACCCCGGCTAGCCTCTTACCTCCTTGAGCAAGCAGACACCCCCAAAGCAAACCCAGGAAATGGGGCTTTGTTACTGACTTGCTCACTCGGTTTTTCTCCACAGTCACTGTTTGTTGCCTAAATCCAGCTTCACCACACATCTAGGCATCTTCCCTGTGTCCCCAAGAGACTCTGGGTTGAGCCTGAAGTCTGGGAACTGGGGTGGCAGTTGGGATTTACCCACAGGCTGGGCTGTTGATCCTTGGAGAAGTGGTGCAGCCAGGCGGCAGGATGGATGTCTATCAACAGCTGGGTCTGTGGCATGATGCAACCAGTCAGCAGAGGATGGGCCTGTGATCTTTAAGGACCTCAGTGATACCCAATGTATGTCGAAGTGGGAAAGTTACTAATAGGAGGAGATGGAGAGGGAAAAGAGGGAGTGCTGAAAGAATTTGGTTAGTGCTTACTAGGTTCCAGGTACTTTAAAACCCATCATCTCTTTTGTTCAGTGCACGTGTGGAGGGGGCGCCTTGCCGTCCCTCCGTGAAAAAAATCAAAAACAGCCTAAAGGGAGTTAAGTCACTTGCCTAAGGTTAAACTGCATGTAAATGGCGAACTGGGATTCGAACCTGTGCCTTCACTAGCGCCTGAAGACGTGTTTGCATTCACTCTAGGCTGGAGAGGGAGCGGGAAGGGCAAGAACTGGAGCTACAGGCTCCCTTAAAGTGGGCCCTAGCTTGCTTGGAGCCAGGCTACGCTGGCTGGCCCTCCACCCCCGGAGTCTTCCAGCTCCCGCCGGCTCTGGCCTCCCTGGCCCAGCGGGGTCCCCGGGAGGCCTACGCGGCCGCCTGCAGCCCGCAGCGCGCAGCCTGGGCGGAAGGCCGAGCTTCGCGGGAAGCAGCCGAAGGCTCCCGCAGCTCTGGCCCAGGCCCGCCTTCCCAGGCCTCCCCAGTCGGTACCCGAGGCGGCGGCTCTGGGCCGAGGGGAGACCGGAGTGAGAGCTCCTCAAGCATCCTCCGGCTGCGCCTTCTTAGGATGGAGACGGCAGGGAGAGAGGGTTTAATTTTCTATCCCGGAGAAATCGCAGGAAACTGTTGGTAGCTTAAAAACTCCAAACCCCGCGCTCTCCCTCCTCCCTCCCTTCCTCCCGCCCCCTCCCTCCAGCCTTGCCCACCAGCTCCCACCATCTCGTCTCTCCTTTCCTCCGGCTTCTCCCCTCCCTCTCGGGTCTCCCGCCTTCCCGGAGCACGCGCTGCCAGGGCCCGGGGTGCTGGGCGGCCAATGGCGCGGCGGCAGGACGTGATGTAAGGCGCGGCTGTAGAAAAGGCGCGGACGCTTGGCTGGCGCGGACTGCAGAGCCGGGGCTGGGCTCGGCGCGCTCTTGGAGAGCTTTGCGCGCGGCTGGGCCCGCGGCCGCGGCTCCTCCTTCCACTCTGCTCCTCCTCCTTTTTCTCCTCCTCCTCCTCCTCCTCCTCCTCCTCCTCCTCCTCCTCCTCCTCCTCCTCTTCCTCCTCCTCCTCTTCAATTCTCTCGGTGTCTCGGCTCGGCTCGCTGGCTTCGGAGAAACCCGTGCTACAGTCGCCGACCCAGCGCCTAAGCGGGTCGCTAGGGGTGGGGGTGCACCCTAAGGAGGGGAGAGGTCCGGGCAGCTGCGCCGCCGCGGGCACCCAGCCGTCCCCGAGTGAGCCCCGACCGCAGCCGTCGCCGCCTCGGGCAGAGTTTGCGCTCCTCTTTGCGCCCGGGGCGCTGAAGCCGGGCGGGCGATGCCCGCGGCGTGAAAGCGCCCGCGGCGGGCGCCGACCTCTGCCCTCGTCTTCCCCCTTCCCGCTCCCCACCCCCGCCCCGTGCCCTTGTGACCCTGGTTTTGGCGCCGCCGCCCAGGCGCCCCGCGATGTAGCTCCCCCTGCGCCTCGGCGGGAGGCGTCCTGGCCCGCGGGCGCCCGGGGCCCGGAGCCCGGCCTGGGGGCGCAGCCGAGCTCGGGCGGGGCCGGGGCCGGGGCCGCGGCGGCGATGCACCGGGCCCGTTAGCCCCGGGAGCGCCAGGCAGCTGAGGCGGGGGGCAGACCCTCCCGCGGAGGAGCCGCGCCCCCGGCCCCGCCGTCCCGCCGCGATGCTGTTCCACAGTCTGTCGGGCCCCGAGGTGCACGGGGTCATCGACGAGATGGACCGCAGGGCCAAGAGCGAGGCTCCCGCCATCAGCTCCGCCATCGACCGCGGTGACACGGAGACGGTAGGCGCACGGCTGCGGGATCGGGGCTGGAAGCCGTGCCGGGGCCGGGTCGGTCTGCGCTTCTGCTCCCCGAAGTTTGGGGGCACTTTGGGGAGTGTCCTTCGTGCCGCACGGGACCGGGAGCCGGGGATCCGCGGACAGGATGCAAGGCCCGTAGCTCCCGGCTCGGGGGAAACCCGGCTGCTAGGGCAGAGGAGGGAAGCAAGGTTTAAGCCGGAATTCCAGACCCCAAGGGTGCGAAAGAGCATTTCTCCCCAAGTGGGAGCGAAGTCCTACCCGCGGCCCGGGATGGCTCCCCTCTCACTCCCCCGGGCCCTCTGGTCGCCAGCTCCGCGTTGCCCTCGACCGCTCGGCTGCAGCTGCTGGCGGCCCGCCTGCGGCGCCGGGAAAGACGAACCAAACGGGAGCTTTCGGGCTTCAGCGGTGTGGGCCGTTCCCAACCCGCCTCCTGGCGATCGGAGTTCCCTCTCCAGCCCGATTTCAGGGGTCCAAGTCTTCTGGGCCGGTGCTTTTCGTTATCACCTCCCTGGCCTCCCGGCTGGCAGCCCTGGCCAGGCCAGGGCTGGCAGTTCAGGCTCTGGCCTGGCTCTTGTGGAAGTAGAGTCCATTTGGATCTCCACACCTGGCTTTGCCAGCCCAGCCCCAAATAGCCACTTCCTCACCTCAGACCTCCCAGGGGGCCAGGCCAGCAGCGCCTTCCAAGCTGGGCCCAGAAGTGACCTTTAGAGGCTGAGGAGGTAGGGAGCACGGGTGAAGCTTCTCCACTTGGAAAGCAGAGCAGCAGCCCCACTGCCTCCGGCTTTTGAGCTCTTCTCCCCGAATTAAACTCTCAGCCTGTCCTGCACTCAGAGACTTTGAGGGTGCCTTTGCACTCCACTCGCCATCTCCCAGGACACAAGAGGGCCCCAGCCAATGTGGCCAAGGCGGTGGAGGGGTAGGGGTGGCTGCGACCTGTCCTGACTTAGACCTTTGGCATAGGGATCCAGAGATCACTGGGGCTCAGCACCAGGAACTCTGTGCGTCTCCCAGAGGAGTCTGTGTAGAGGGTGACTTTTAGTGGTCATCTTACTCCTTTTCCTGGGGCCCAGCAGAGTGGCTTTTTTAAGAAGCCGTTTTGAGGGAGCTTCTGGAGAGCTTGACTGGAGTAGCCACTGCTGCCCCATCCCTCAAACACAGCCCAAGACTTTCTGGGAAAAGGGCAGAGGGGGCAGGAAAGGGGAGCACGGAGTAGGGAGATCCATTCAGGCCAGCAGCCAGACCTGGGCCTGTGGCCGGACTGGGCTGTGTGGGGCGAGCCTGGGTTCTGAACCTCCTGAATATATCGGCCTTTTGGGGTGGAGGAGGCGCCCCGCGCACCCTGGCGGGCCTCTCCGCGTTTAAGGCTAGCGGGAGTGGCGGAGAGAGCTTCCGGGGCTCCGTGCTCCGCGGCAGCAGCGGCAAAGTAGCAGGCTGACGCAGGCGCCGCGGTCTCCCGCCTCCCTCCCTCCGCAGACCATGCCGTCCATCAGCAGTGACCGCGCTGCGCTGTGCGCTGGCTGCGGGGGCAAGATCTCAGACCGCTACTACCTGCTGGCGGTAGACAAGCAGTGGCACATGCGCTGCCTCAAGTGTTGCGAGTGTAAGCTCAACCTGGAGTCGGAGCTCACCTGTTTCAGCAAGGATGGGAGCATCTACTGCAAGGAAGACTACTACAGGTAGCCCCCCCTACCTTGGGACCCCCTGCCCCTCAGGAACCTCAGACACAGTCTGGTCCAGGCAGGCTCCTTTCGATCCAGTCCCAAGGGACAGTTCCCTACCTAGGGTCCCCCTTCTCCCAGCCAGTACAAATTGGGTGACAACCTATCTGAACAGCAATTTGAGGGAAGTCCTGGAAAGGTCTGAGAAGTATAGGGACCCCAAGAAAATGGCCCTCATCAGAGCTTAGACACATAAATAAGCTTGGGTGGGGGGTCCTTGCACCCCTCTCCCTTTGAAGTTTTCTTGGGTCAAGCAGCTGGAACAGAAACAGGCACCCACCCTACCCCCACCCCCATCCCAAGCCCAGGCAGCCTGGGCTAGCGTAGGACAAAGTTGGAGGGAGAGCTGGAGGATCAATTGGGTTTGGGTGTGTTTCTGGGTCTTCGGTGGATATGGGAGTGAAAGCTGCCTATAGGGTTAAAGAGCCGGAGTCACTAACAGGCTCCAAGTTTCTGGTTTCTCCTCTCCGGTGTAGGGTTAGGGGTCTGTTTATATATATCTCTCTCTCTCCCTTCTTCCCTCTCTCTTTCTCTCTCCCCCTCTCTCCCCCTCTCCCCCTCTCTCTTCTTCCCTCCATCTCTCTTTCCCAGTCTCTGTGTTTCTTCCAAATTACAAAGCTCTGTAGGATTCTCAGGCGCTGGTGTGGAGGGCAGGGGTAAAGGATGAGAAAGGGTAAGTGGGCAGCCCCCTCCCTGGTTCCCAAGCAAAGGCTTTCCTGGGACTTGGCCAGGCTCTGGGTAAAGTAGAAGCCTTGTGGATATGAATATGGTTAAGGGAAACTATATTTCAAGGTAGGACAAGACCTGGGGCAAAATCTAGTTCCCTTTTCTTCCGTCTCCAACTTAAGACTGGTTCCCATCTTAACCTGGAGGAGGGATAAGGGGGGGTACCCAGCCCAACCGTATGTCCCCACAGTCCCTCCCTCAATGGTCCCTACAGGCGGTTCTCTGTGCAGCGCTGCGCCCGATGCCACCTGGGCATCTCAGCCTCGGAGATGGTGATGCGTGCTCGGGACTTGGTTTATCACCTCAACTGCTTCACATGCACCACGTGTAACAAGATGCTGACCACGGGTGACCACTTTGGCATGAAGGACAGCCTGGTCTACTGCCGCTTGCACTTCGAGGCGCTGCTGCAGGGCGAGTACCCCGCGCACTTCAACCATGCCGACGTGGCTGCAGCGGCAGCTGCAGCAGCCGCGGCCAAGAGCGCCGGGCTGGGCGCGGCCGGGGCCAACCCGCTGGGTCTTCCGTACTACAATGGCGTGGGCACGGTGCAGAAGGGGCGGCCGAGGAAGCGCAAAAGCCCCGGGCCTGGAGCGGACCTGGCGGCCTACAACGCTGGTGAGTGCAAGGCGCACGGAGCGCCCCCGTGGGGTTGGGGGAAAATGCGTGGCTCAACTCCCTGGAGCTGGAGTGAATCTCGGTGTGATATATATATAGAGAGATACATGCACACGCATATATATGCATACCCTAGTCCTTAGACTCTCTGGTCCCTAAGCACTGGATGACCTGGCAGAAGGACATTTAGGCTTCTGAGCTCCAGCCCTGGTGCACTCAGGTGGAGTGGGAGGAGAAGGTGCGTTAGAGTCTTGCTGACCTTGGTGCAAAGCCCTGTCACTGAGAAATTTTTTAGAGGCAGCTTTTGGCTTGGGCCTCTCCCCCACTTCACTGGTCGGAGAGTGCAAGGATAGAGAAAGCAAGGTGGAGCGGCAGCAAACAGGCTCGGGGTATGCGGGTATGCGTGGCTGAGGACAGGGAGTCTGGCGATGGATGAAGGAGGCAGGGCAGTGAGAAATGACTGTCTGTGGCCGGGGCCACGAGCTTGGCCTGGCGTTGGGCCCAGTCATGTGAAATGTCCTGAGGGCAGCAGGCTCACGAAACTTGGGCCCAGGACCCTTATGAACAAGACTGGGTCGCTGTGCCTGACCCTCATCCTCTTGCTCCGCCAGGTGTTGGTTTTCCCCCCTGGGCTCCTTCCTTTGAGTTCTGGGCACCAGCAGGGCACTGGGATGAGAGCCGCAACCAAAGCCTGCACCCGGGGATGAGACGGGAGTAGGCCTGGCCTCGCTCTCAGAGTAGGGTGGAGGGCTCATTTTGCACTTCCGGAGGTGTCTTTGAACCCAGGGCCATTCCAGGGGAGTCTCTATCCTCCCCCCTTTGCCCCCTCCTGGCTCAGGACAGCTGGGGAGGTTCTGGGGCCGGGCAAATTGAACCATCAACATCTGCCTGACGTCTGCAAGGCCAGGAAAGGTTTATGACTCCCCGGGTTTCTGAACTAGATAGAGTTTATTTGCAATTATTTTCTTTCTTTCATTTGCGACAGTATTGGATTCGGGGATTTCTGTTTTCTCCCTCCTTTTCCCCTTAGTGTGATGCACAAGTGGAAACAAAACAAAACAAAAACCCAGGCCTGTGGGGAGAGGGCAGCAGCGGGGGAGAAGTCAGGGTTATTTAGATCTTTAAAAATCTGAGCTGGCTGGAAAATTCTGCAGGGGGAAGAGATCCCCTGTTCACTCCAATGAAGTTGCTTTTTGGGAGATGGATGGGTGTGTGTGTCTCTGTGTGTGGAGCCGGGACGAAAATGCAGCCCCCAGTCTGGTAAATGAAGTGACCGCAGGCAGGTCTGTGGGAGCAGATAAAAGATTTGTTGGAGGTTCGACCAGAGATGCCAGCTCTCTAAAACTTCCATCACTCACCTCTCAGTATCCTGAAAATAGACTAAAGCAAGTCCAGGCCAGGTCCCCTAAAACAAAGCCGTTTCTATTTATCAAATGGGGCCGGGCCCCAGTAGGAAGCAGCAGGCAGACTCGGCTACAGGGCGCAGGGCGCGGGGTGAGTGGGATTGTGTTTTTCTAGGAGGGAGGTTTGCAAGTGCGTTTGGAATAGAAAGGTAGAAGGGTACAGACATTTATTTGTGCCTTTTGCTGCTCTGCCGCCTTCTCTGGCGGGGTCCGGCGGCACCCAGCAAGAGGATGTGGCTGGAGGCTGAGTTTCAAGGGAGCTGGCACCTCTCTAAGGCATTCCCCATCCCTGCCATCTCCTCAGTTTTTTGCTTTTTGTTTTTGTTCTTGGACCCCTCTCTTTTTCCTTTCCACTCTCTGGATCCGTGTTTTTCGTTCTCTCTCTCTCTCTCTGTGTGTGTGTGTGTGTGTGCGTTTGTGCCTCGGTTGGTTTCTCTGTTGGGTCTTTTTCTCTCCCCCGGCGCGCGCGTCTCTGGCCTAGGCTCCGGCGGTGGAACCGGCGCGCGGGCGGTTGGCTGTGCCGCTCGCTTATTCGGGGCTCCCGGGACCGGGCCGGGGAGAGGGACGGCCGCCCTGGCCTCCCCGGGTCTGGCTCCCCGTTCTCCCGCCTGCGCTCCCGGCGCCGGCGAGCGAGAAGGGGTCCCCGCGTGGGCCCGCGGAGGGTGCGAGCGCGGCGGGTGTGCACGGGCACGGGTCTGCGTGCGGGCGTGCGTGTCTGGTTGGGGGACGAGAGCTCGCTGGCGTGGGCGCCCCCCACGCAGGGGCCCAGCCCTCGGCTGCGGGGCCAGCGGGGCGGCGGGGGCTCGGGAGGGCCGGGTGGGGGCCGTCGGCGCGCCCAGGCCGCCGCTCAGCGCAGGGCGGCCGGGGCGGGTCGGCAAGCCCTTCCCGGCGGCGGCCGCAGCGGCCCTTCCCTGGGCAGCCCTCGGCGCGGGAGCTCAACCCCCGGCCCAGCGGCAGAACCGAACCTTCCCCCGCCCGCGAGTGGGGCTGCCGCCGGCCTGGGGCGCGCGCCGGGCTCGGAGCCCGCGAGGGGCTTGTGCGCCACGGCCGGGGAGTCCCGCGCGGACCGGCCGGACGCCCGGGCCTCCCCCAACCCCAGCTTTTTGTGTGTGTGCCTGGCGGCGTAATTACTGATTTGATTCCAATCCATTATTTAGACAATTGAACCTACAATCTCGTCTTTAGTAAAATGAGGCGAAGTCAGATTTGATTACAGGTTCAGTCCCAGCGACAAGAGCTCGAAACCCGATGGGTTAATAACAGATCACGAGTAAATTATTCATGATTCTACGAGCTCTTTAGCTCCATTGAATCGGCCTAATTGAGAGGAAAAAAAAAAAAAAAAAAAAGGGAGAGAGAAAGCCCGAGGTCCTCCCCCTCCCTTCGGCCCCTCGCTCCTCTCCGGATCTGATCTTGGGGAATCTCCACCCGGCCGGGGCGTGAGGGGCGGGAGCGAAGGCGCCTGGGGTGCGGGCAGATTTGGGCCCAACAGCTGCTTCCAGGCCGCCCTTTCGCTAGCGGCCGCTGCCCCAGGCGCTGGCCTGCTCGGCCTCCCAGTCTTGGGCCAGCTCCTTTTCTGCCCTCCCTTCCTTTCCCCTCTCTGCGTTTTCACCATTCCCCAGCCGGTAAGGACCGCTGGGGTCCTGGTTTCCTTGAGACCAGGGAGTCAGTTCCTTAACCTGGACCCTCTACCACACTATCCCCTTTTTCCTGGCCTCGCTGTCTTCTCAGGCTCCCTCTGTGTCTCTCCTAATTTCTTTCCATCTTTGTAGTTCTCTCTCTTTCTCTCTTGGGTTCTCCCCATCTCCATGGCTTCCTTTCCCTCTGTCTCTCTTCTCTTTTTCCCTGGCTCTGTCCATCTTTCCTCTCCAGCCCCTCTTCTATACTCTCTCTCCTTTCTCTCTCTTTCTACCTCTCTTTCTCTCCTTTCTGTGCCCTTCCTGTCTCCCTCCCCCAACCCCCCCCCCCATCTAGGCTGCACTTGGGGCACGTCCCTTGGGTGCATGGGGCGCCAGGGTCCCCATGGAGCTCATTAACAGCAGCAAGGCCCAGGCGGGGACTGGGCAGAGGGATGGGCCCAGAGATCCCCTGTGGGGAGGCCTGCCCCGCCCCCTGTGGATCTGGGGACTGGGGGCAAAAAGAGGGTCGCTCCCTGCAGTGGGGGCAGGGCAGTTTCCGTGGATTCCTTTTGGAGTCATTTTCTGAGCCCTTTTAAATTGCTGGACCCCGTTCTTCACTCTGAGTGCTCTCGATGGGAGTATAGCCCTGGTGGGGGGACTTGGGTGCCTGGGTGCATGTGGGAAGAGACCCTATAGCCACTTGCTGACAGCTTCAGGGTTAGTGATGAGACCAGCATCTTGCAAATTCTTTCTGTAAGGGACTGCTCCCAACCTGAGCAGTGGGTGGAGTAGGTCACCAGGAAATCAGGAGTACTTCTGAAGTGGTTTTTGTCAGATAAAATGCAGGACGCCCAGTTAAATTTGAATTGCAAGGACACAACAAATGAATTTTAAGTGCAAGTATATCCAAAGCAATATTTGAATTTTAAATAAATAACAAATCATTTTTTAGTGTAAGCATATCCAATGCAATATTTGAATTTTAGGTAAACAACAACTCGATTTTCAGTATAGGTATGGCCCATGCAAAATTAGAGGCATAATTGTACTAGGAGACTGTTCGTGGTTTATCTGAGATTCAGATTTAACTGGACAACCTGCATTTTTATTTGCTAAACAGGGCAGCTCTGTTATGGGCGTAAGATGGGCATGAGACACATTCCCGGTTGTCCTCTGAAGGGGGACTGAATTAACCTCCTATGAGGTTTTCCCCAAAGTAAGACTTTACATGTAGGATGGCTCAGGATGTGATGAAGGAATCTTGGAGAGGAGTCCTTCATGTCCCCATCAGGCTCCAGGTTGCCAAGCAACTTTCTGAGGCCTTAGGTTTCCACTCCATCCCGCATCCCCATTGCCTTCCGGGCATTGGCAGACAGGTCCCAGCTGGGCCCCTTCTGGATGGGGACTGGCTCCCCAAAGAGTCGTGCTTCATCTTTGCCTGCCTTTGTGGCTGAGTGGAAGGAACCAGGCAAGGCCTACAATGCTGAATCTAAGCTCAGCCCTTACCAGTGGTGTGGCTGTGTACAAATGGCTTCATTTACCTTAGCATTCCTTTCTTCATCTCAAGAATGAGATGAATGGCAGTAGCCACCTCTTGTTGCAGTAGTGAAGGCCCCATGATATATGTAAAGCCAAAAGCATGCTCTAGGTGTCCGATACATGTTGATTTCTTCCTCCAACTTCCTTTTCTTTCTGGTAGAAATCTGCCACTCTGTGAGATTTCTAGAGATTGCTTCACCTGCCTGCCTCGTTCAGCCAATCTGTACAACTGGGAAGCATGTGCTTCCCAGGGCAGGGGGAGAGGGATGAACTACATAATACAGTTTCCAACCTTGGCCCAGTGCCCATGGCCCAAGTCAGCCAGAACTTCTCGTGTGGGGGTACCAATGATCAGGGTGAAATCAGAGTGAGTGGAGAGATGTCAGTCATTGACTTTCAGCTGCCTGTCCCGGACACTGTGGGGAGAGACTGGAGACAGCCTCCTTCCTTAGGGAGCACAGGGGCAGACAGGAAGGGTGTGGGCCCGGGAGCCCTGCACACTGCTCTGTCCTCAGTGAAGTAACTTCCCTTCCTGAGCCTCAGTTTCAACATCTGTAAAAAGGAGAAAATAAGGCCAGGCTAATCAGGTTGTTTTAAGGACTCAAAAATATGTAAAACCACTAAGCACATCACCTGGAGTCTAATAGCCCTCAACAAGTTGTAGCTGCTGTTGTTACTTCTAAAAGAATGGCTCAGAATGGTTTTCGGATTGTCTTAGAGCTGGGTTTGAATGGAGCATTTACCAGCTGAGAGGCCCTGGGCAGGTGGCTCTCTACAAGCCTTAAATTCTATAAATCTATCAAATGGGCATAATATTTTAATCTCAGGGTGGTGCAGTGCACGCTGTGTGGTCCTGAAGCTAGAAACTTTTGGTGGCAGGTGGGGCGGGGGTGGGATAGGCAGGGTAGGGGGGCAGGTCTGGAGATTTACCTGCCGCCTCTGTGTGTCCCCTTCCCAGCGCTGAGCTGCAATGAGAACGACGCGGAGCACCTGGACCGCGACCAGCCCTACCCGAGCAGCCAGAAGACAAAGCGCATGCGCACCTCCTTCAAGCACCACCAGCTTCGGACCATGAAATCTTACTTTGCCATTAACCACAACCCCGACGCCAAGGACTTGAAGCAGCTTGCGCAAAAGACGGGCCTCACCAAGCGGGTCCTCCAGGTCAGCTGGGCCAGGGCAGGGCTGAGGGTGGGGGCACCCGGGGCCTCCAGAGCCTGGAGAGGAACCCCACAACTGCCCTGTGGGCCTTGGAAGGACCTTCCACCCCATGTCTGCTCTGCTGTTTGTCATTCTCTGCTCTTTCTCCATCTCTTCGTTCTCTCGCTGTATTTCAGGATTGTGGGTACCCCAACTTTACCTCTTCTCTTTCCATTTTTGTCTCTCAGCTTTTCGATTTTGCGTGTGTCCCTCTGTCCTCTTTGTCTCTACCCCCTAGCCTCTTTTCTTTCTTAGAAACAATTCTTGGTTGCTCTTTATTACTTAAGTGGCACTCAGTGTTCATGTAGTAAAAGGTTCAAGCATTTCAGATAAATCCAGAGCATCCCAGGATGCCCGTCCTAGACAACCGAGTAAGCTGTTTGATCCTTTTGCTTCTTGCTCCTCACTTGTTCTCCTCGATCCTCTTCCTATCTCTCTCTAGATTTTTCTTCCGTCTCTTTGTTATTTTTTAGACTCTCCAAGAAGCAAGGTTTGGGAGGGGGGATGTGGGCTGATCCCCTGAGTGGGCCAGGGAGGCTCATCTGCCTGCGGGTTCTGGCAGCAGATGGGCACCTCTGAAACTGAGCAGAATTACACTTGTATGTGAGGGTGCTTTCTGGATAGAGAGAATACAGAGCTTTCAACAGATTTTTGAAGGGTCTAACATACCTCAAAATGTTAAGAAACACAGTTTGGGGAGTTCCAGGCTCCTGCATGACCCAAATTTGTGGCAGAGATTTGGGCCACCACTTCTCAGATCTTCAGCTTCTTCTCTTACTCATTTCATTGTCCTGGGCAAGTTATTTAACTCCTCTGAGTCTCAATTTCCTCATATGTAAACCAGACACAAGAAATTATCACCACTGCAGGCTTATTGGAGGAGCCAGTGAAATAATGTAAGTATCCACCACAGTAGCTGACACTTAACGGCTCAGTGGATGGTAACTAAGAATAACATTAACTAGATTAATAAACTAACTGGTATTAACTCGTATGAATGATTATTCTGATCACGGGACTTCAGTTTTCCTATCTGTATAATGATAGGTTGGGGAGAATACCCCAATATTTCTTTTTTAAAGCTTTTTTTTTTTAAAAAAGATTTATTTATTTATTTATTCGAAAAGAGAGAGAGAGAGAGGCAGAGGGAGAAGCAGACTCCATGCAGGGAGCCTGACGTGGGACTCGATCCCGGGTCTCCAGGATCACACTCCGTGCTGCTGGCGGTGCTAAACCGCTGTGCCACCGGGGCTGCCCAAGATTTTATTTATTTATTAAAGAAAGAGAGCCAGTGGCAGGGGTGCCGGGCAGGAGAGGGAGAAGCAGACTCCCCACTGAGGAGGGAGCCCAATGCCTGACTATCGCAGGACCCTGGGATCATGACCTGAGCCAAAGGCAGATGCTTCGCCAACTGAGCCACCCAGGCCCCCGAGAATCTTTCTTTACAGCACTTTATTTATTTATTTATTTATTTATTTATCTATCTATCTATCTATCTATCTATCTATCTATTTATTTATTTATAGACAGAGAGAGAGGCAGAGACACAGGCAGAGGGAGAAGCAGGCATCATACAGAGAGCCCGACGTGTGGGACTCGATCCCGGGTCTCCAGGATCACGCCCTGAGCTGCAGGCGGCGCTAAACCGCTGCGCCACCGGGGCTGCCCTTTCCAGCACGTTTTAACCAATTTATTCCTTAGACCGTGTGATGGTAGAGATAGCAAAGCACATTTGGGGGTAAGACAATCAGGAGGTGATGATCTGAGCAGGTCTCACAACAGGAGGGGAGGTGCTGAGATTGGAGTCCAGACAAGTCTGATTGACCTTCCAACCCCAGGCCGCTGGGGATGGAGGGCTCGGGGACTGGACACTGAGGGGGCGAGGGGGACGATGATGGACATCAAGGGTCTGCACTGCTGCGAGTATGGGGGCGGGGCAGGGACAAAGCATTGGTGATGTGACGGCGGTGGCGGGATGGGACTGTGACTCCAGCGCTGGTCCTGGTCGACAGATGCCCGGGGAGCCGGCAGTGCCTGCACCCCTACGCTATGTGAGGGGTTCTGGGGCAGCTTGGTGTCCCGCGGGCTCAAGTGACACAGCCGAGGGAAGCGAGGGCTGACCAATGGGACGCTGATGCGCCGCTCGGGGCCCGCCCCCTGCTCCGCGTGGGCCCCGCCCCTCGGGTTTGGATCCCTTTGTCCTGGGCTGGAGAAGGGGAGGGCGAGGACGTTGCTGCGCCCAACGAGGTCTCGGATCTCCCTAGTCCGGTTCCCCCGGACTTCATCTTCTTGGGTTAGGTATAGGCACCCTCCTTGGGCACCTCTGCCATTCCTCAGACCTGAGCAAATTTGGTCATCCCCCTCTTCTCTGGTTAGTAGGACACTTTGTCCCTTCCCCCATCTAGAGCCCCTTACTGCAGGTTGTTGGGGGCCACTCAGTGAATCAACCCTGGGGAGCAGTGCAGGAGCAAGGACTTGGAGTGAAGGGGAGCTCGGTTCAGGAGGACCTGGGTTCAGTTCTGTCCCTCTACTCCCTGGCTGTGCATCTTGAACAAATTAGTTACCTCTCTGAGCCACAGCATTCTCACCTGTAAAATGGGCACCACTGGGGCATATATCTCTCCCGGTTATCCTGATTAAATGATACAGAGTAAGTGCTCATAGTGGAGTCTGAATCTGGATGAGGAGCCACACACTCTGTGGGCCTTTGAGGCAAGAGGCTTGGCTGCCTGATTTAGGAACAAAACAGGTTTCCAATATAGTTGTCTCTCATTCTTTCATCTGACCAAATATCTATTGGCACCAGGCCTTGGGGACAGAGAGATGAATGAACCATAGTCCTGGCCCCGAAGTAATTCACCCTATTAGCTGTAGAAACAGACCCACATTCAGTTTCCGTGTTGTGTGATCAGTTGGGAGGGGAGTTCTGTGGGAGACCAGAGGAAGAATTAATTGTTCTTTGTGTGGAAAGAGTTCCCCTGAGGGACCTGCGTGAATACTTGCCCTGTGCCTTCCTCCCCTAGAATCCTGAGCCAGGCCTGCTCACACCTGTATGCCCCCTCCACCATGCGGACTCAGAAAAGCCAGAGGCATGGAAATAGTTGAGGGAGAAAAGCACTGACAGTTATGGTCTGTTTACTACTCAGCGAATGTTTGAGTACACTACTGTGCGTCAGGCACTTTGAAAGGCCCGTGAAATACACTTGCTCATTAAGTTCTCCCGGTCAGGCATCGTGATGACCTCCTTCCCACTGTACAGATGAGAACATCGAGGCCCAAATGATCTCCAGTTGCCCTAAGTCACACTTTGCTAGTTTTCCCTCTTCTCAGACCTCCAAATCTCATGCATGATCCTTATTCCCTAACAACTGCTCATGATTATGCAGCAGTTTGCAAAGTATTATTTTTCCAGCTACACATCTGCCTTACTCTAATATTTTCCTGCCCATTTACAGACAAGCCACTTAAGAACTAGTGAGATGAAGTGATTTGCTGGAGGTTACAGGAGCCAGGCACTGGCAGGGTGGGTCTCTCTCTCAGGGGTTCTGCCCACTGATGGGCCAGCTGGGGGAGGTGGGATGGAAGCAGTTTGAGGCCTGGCAGTTGGTTTGGAAGGTTAACAGACTGGTTCAGGTCTTTTTGGACTTACCAGCAGTACGATTTGGGCACTTAACATCTCTCTGAGCCTGATTCCTTATCTGTGGGACAAAGGTAATAGTCTGTACCTTGAGAATTCCTGAGCATTGAAGCAATGAGTGAGAAGCCTCTAGCACAGTGCTGCCTGGTACAAAGTAGGTGCCCAGGAAATGGTTCCTCATCACTGGTCTACCCCAGTTTAATGGCACTAGGCCTTGGGTGCCCCCTGTAGGTTGTCCTCCGCTTCAACCCTTCAGAGAGAATCTGTGTGGTAGGGGCAGGTTGAAGTTGGGGCTGTGTTCCCCAGAGGTGAATGACACAGGATGTGTGTGTGTGTGTGTGTGTGTGTGTGTGTGTGTGTTCCTGAATCTGTAATGCATTAATAACCACCAATATGGGGGGGCCTGGGATGCAGTATCCCTTCTGGAATTTGGAGTCAGCTGATGTGAGGTCCATACTCACTCAGCTCTCTCACTTACTCTCCCACTTAAGCAAGTGACTTAACCTCTCTGAGCTCCAGTGGCCTCAGCTCCAAAATGGGGATGATAATAATATTCATTAGGTGTTTGCAAGGAGTAAATGAGATGACTTCAAATGTAATTTCTAAAGTATAGATTAGAGACTCAACGCACATGAATTTCACACACATTTACACAGTAGGCTTCAGTCAACCAACCTCTCCTGCAGTCATTAAAAAATTTAATTATCTTTATTTTGCAGATGAAGAAACTGAGGTTCAGAAAGATTAGGACCTTTGCCCTCAGTCCCACAGCTAGTAAGTGATGAAGCCAGGAGTCAAGCCCAGGTCTGATTCTACAGTCTTTGGAATATAGCACAGTGTAGGGAGGGGACCCTCCTGCCTTGGATCTAGCTGTAGAAAGCAGCTATAGAGCTAGAGAGAGAAGAAGGAGTGGGTCCTAGATGCCGTATCTTGGGAGCAAAGCAGGAATCCTGCTGTAAAGGTGTAAAATGCATAAAAAGTGCTCAGAATTATCATTGACAATAGCATGGCCATCACAATTCTCACTTTCTGCCCGTGGGCAAGGTGCCTGGGCTAGGGAACAGTCTCTTGGACAGAGGTCCATGGAGGTATTAAGCTTTACAAATGCTTGGAGGCCATTCCTCAGCATACAGATGCCCCTCCAAGTTGCCTCTCTTTCTTTCTGGGGAAGGGTCAGGAAGGCAGAATAGGCCCTGGGCTTGGGGACCAGAGGTGGTAAGCTGACGGATTTGGATGAGTGAAAGTCTCCTTAGCATTTCCTGGTGTGACTTTGATTTTTTTAAAAAAGATTTTATTTATTCATGAGAGAGAGAGAGAGAGAGAGGCAGAGACACAGGCAGAGGGAGAAGCAGGCTCCGTGCAAGGAGCCCGATGTGGGACTCTATCCTGGATCCTGGGATCACACCCTGAGCCGAAGGCAGCCGCTCAACTGCTGAGCCACCCAGGCTTCCCACCTGGGGTGACTTTGAAAGAAAATACATTTTAACCACCAACAGTTTAAAAAACATTCTGCAGATGACTGGTTAGTTGTCACTAACTGGTGTGGGCTCACAGAAACTGAGAATGCTAGTTTGCCTCTGTTCACTCATTTATTGAACAAATACACTGATCTTCTGCCTTGTTCTGGGTGGGGCGTGACCCAGACAAGTGAATGGGACCCGCTGGAGCTAGAACTACAATCCAGAAGGGAGACAGATGTGAAACAAATAATTACAAATGGAAATAATGTTAGTGCTTACCTTGTAAGGCACTAATGAGTTACTATGTGCAAAATGCTTAGAACCTTCTTTAGACAATGCCTGATACTTAGTGAGTGAATAATATTTGTTGTTACAACTTTCTTTATGAAGTTGCTATACTGGAGGAGATATTCTTTTTTTTAAGATTTTATTTTATTTTTTAATTTTATTTATTTATTCATGAGAGACACACTGAGAGAAGAGAGAGAGAGAGAGAGAGGCAGAGACACAGGCAGAGGGAGAAGCAGGCTCCATGCAGGGAGCCCCACATGGGACTCAATCCCGGGTCTCCAGGATCACGCCCTGGGCTGAAGGCAGCGCTAAACCGCTGAGCAACCTGGGCTGCCCAAGATTTTATTTTTAAGTAATGTCTATACCCAACATGAGGTTCGAACCCACAACCCCAAGATCAAGAGCCACATGCTCCACCAACTGAGCTAGCCAGGCACCGCAGGACATATTCTTTTTACTCTTTTTTCCTCACATGACATTTATCATAAGACACTACCCCCGCAACTGCATGGAGTATCTGTGTCATGACTTCCACTTGCTTCATCTGGTTGGACACTTTGCATGTTAGTTTGATGTTATTAAAAATGCCACAATGTAAAAATGAAATCTTAAAAAAAAAAAAAAAAGGAGGGAGGTGCTAGAGCATGTGACTTGATCTCAGGGTTGTGGGTTTGAGCCTCATATTGGGTGTAGAGATTACTTAAAAATAAAATCTTTTTATTTTTATTTTTTAAAAAAGATTTATATATCTATCTATCTATTTTTAAGACTATTTATTTATTTATTTATTTATTTATTTATTTATTTATGAGAGACACACAGAGAGAGAGGCAGAGACACAGGCAGAGGGAGAAGCAGGCTCCATTCCGGGAGCCTGATGCGGGACTCCATCCCTGGACTCCAGGATCATGCCCTGGGCCGAAGGCAGGCACTAAAATGCTGAGCCACTCACGGATCCCTGTATATTTTAAAGCACATGCACATGCACATTTGGGGACAATGAGGGAGACGGAGAGGAAGAGAATCTCCAGGAGGCTCTCCTCCTGAGCAGAGGCTCAATCCCAAGACCCTGTAATCATGACCTGAGCTGAAACCAAGAGTCAGACACTCACTGACAGAGGCCCCCAAAATAAAATCTTTTTAAAAAAATGCCAGATGGGACATCTTTGGGCATGAAGCTTTTATCTTTGGGTTGGTTTCCTTAGTGACCTAGGAAGGGATTTGTGAAGCAAAACACAACCTGCAGGGCCTAGTAGTGCCTGAGGAGGGGCATGTGGTAGTGTGGGCTTCTTCATCCACTTAGGACTAGTGGGGATCCCCTGGGTGCCAGGCTGAGGCACTCCCGGTGGATGAAGAAAGGGGGGCTGTCAGTTTAAGAAGATGGGTGGGCAAAGCAGATCATCTTCCTGCATCTGCCCTAGAATCTCAGCCTTTCAGAACCCCAAGAGTCCATAGAGATGGTGTGCCGTCCTCCAACCCTCTTATTGTGCCGGTAGGGAAACTGAGGCAGGCCCAGAGGTAAGGGACTAGCACAAGGTCACTGGGCTGGTCAGTAGCAGAACTAGAACTGGAAGCTGCATCTGGTGCTCTTTCCACTGCACCATAGTTGCTTTTGTATTTATTCACTCATTCATTCATTTATTTGCCTGACTCATTCAGGATCATGTGGTGGGGAGCGCATGGGCTTTTTAATGGCAGATATTCCTGGATTCTAGTCTCAGCTTGGCCTCTGGTAACCTTCGGCAAGTGATTTCACCTCTCTGAGCCTCTCTGGTTTTAGATCTATAAAGTGTGGAGAATGATAGAAGCCCCTAGTTGGCTCCTCACGGAGCTATGCCATGACTCCGCATGCCGCAGGGTGGCATGGTGCTTGGCACAGAGGTCTGTAAATGGTATCTATCATTATCACTATTAATTCAACACTTGTTACTAATTCTTCCTTTTTGCTAGTCCCTGTACTGTGTCCCAGGGACATGAAGATGACTTCGACCGGGGCCCTGCCCCAACAACCACTCTGGAGAGGACCCTGGGGAGAGAATTCTGGTGAAGCCCTGCTGAAGGTGAAAAACAAGCCCAACACAAAACCCCACAGCAGCCAGGGTTTTGGTTGAGTTGTTGATTTTCATCCACCAGATTCCCAGTGCCTCGGATTCGGCAAAGCAGAGCATGTAGTTGTGGAAGATGGCGTCATTGTTTACAAACCACTGTTAGGGGCAACAGCAGGAGAAATAGCAAACAGCTGGCAGCTAACTGGTTCCAGCCCTTCCCAAGGGCTTGGAGCCCTGGACCTATGAGCCTTGTACTGCCCCCGGGGCTCCCTGCTCCAGCTACTGCTTGGAGAGACACACAGGACACCAGCATAGGGTGGCACCAAGATGCCAGCCTTCCATGTCAGACCTGACGTGAGACTTTGGGGAAGTCAGTTTCCTCTCCGAGGGCCTATAGGGACTTTCCCTATCGATTTTTGCCATCAGCCATTCCCTGGGCCAGAAGGACAGAGTCTCACCCCTGCAGATTTCTGCAGGCCAGGCAGGGAAGGGCTCCCTACCTTAAGAAGAGCACGTTGATGGTGGTCTTAAAAGCACTGTACTTATCTGCAAGCGTCCAGAAGAGGTGATAGGCTTGCTTTGGGCAAAAGGCCAGGGAAAATGTGCTTTATTCCTGGAAGACCCAGGCATGCTGGGGAGAGGGCTTTGTTTCCTGGCTTCACAGGGTTCCCATCTCTCCTTACCTCAGGATTCTCATGGATAGTGCTTTTTAATTGAGCCCAAGTCTTATCAGCCACCAGAAAGTCTTCTTTGATGCCCCGCTCGGGCCCCTGCTGCGAGGTGGTCCCCGAGGGAGGGTGGGGCCTGGAGTTAGCCCTTCCACCCATGCCTGAGACACTGGGAAGACAGGCAGATGCAGGCACATCTGGAAATATGCAACTGGACACCCCAGAATCTGTAGAATTCCCTAAGGCCTTTTGTTTTATAGGGAGGCTTCTGGCGGGTGTTTTTCTCATGCAAGGGGAAGTGAAGGGGCCCTGCTTTCGGGCTTTTTTTTTTTTTCTTTGGGAGACACACCCACACACACACCCTCCCACTGGATTTCCTAGGCCCTGCTCAAAGTACTTTGAGGACCTCTGGGTATACAGCTAGATCTCTCTGTGCAGCTAGACTGGTGGTCAATAGTTGTGTGTGGGGGGGTGCTGTGAAGATGAGTTTTGGTGCATGTTTTCCTGAGTGTGTACAGGCTTGTGTGCAAACAGTATGGGTGTGGATGAGTGTATGTGTCTGCACCCAAGGAAAAATGAAAGAAGATACTTATTCTCCCTCTTTGGTATTCTTTTCATACCAAGCTCAGTTCTAACTGCACAATGCACCCCACGTCCCTCATAAATGATACTGGGATGTGGCCTGTTTGGAGAAGGAAATCTACAGATCACCACCTCCCTGGACTGGCTTTAATCCAGCAGCTCTGCCTACCTCACCCCGAAACCTAAAGCCCCCCGGAGTCCAGGATAACCAGTGGCTTCTCCACCTTATGGCAGTGGGGAGTAGGACAGCTGTCTTTTTCTTCCTTAAAGTAACTCTTTATTGATTGATTCCTATGTGTTCTTTACAACATTCTAGTATTTCCCAGACTTACCACGAATCACTTTAAAAATTGTACCAACGAGAACCCATGGGATCTATTGCCTGCTTCAAGGCAACTGCCAAGGGGGGGAAAAAAGAATCTCTCGACCATTGTGAAAAATGATCAAGATTTGGTTTGTGCACATCTTCCAGAATAGCGCTGTCCAGTAGAAATGAAATGTGAGCCACATGTGTGATTTTCCACTTAAATATTTTTAGCAGGGACGCCTGGATGGCTCAGTGGTTGAGCATGTGCCTTAAGCTCAGGTCATAATCCCAGGGTCTGGGATCGAGTCCTACATCAGACTCCCCTCAGGGAGCCTGCTTCTCCCTCTGTCTATGTCTCTGCCTCTCTCTGAGAATAAATGTCTGTCTCTCATGAATAAATAAAATCTTTTAAAACATAAAATAAAATATTTTTTTGGCAGCCACATTTAAAACACAAAAAGAAACCATTAATATTAATTTTAAGGGTATATTTTATTTAGCCTAAATATCCAAAATATTATCATTTCAACAGGTAACCGGTATAAACATTAATACTGAGACATCCTAAATTCTTTTTTTTTCATACCAAGTCTTCAGATCTATTTCTGTGTTTTCACTTACAAAGGAGCCACTTTTTGGCTAGTGACATTTCAAGTGCTCAATAGCCATCTGGGACTAGTGGCTAGGAGAGTGTTGCTTAGCTCTGGAACCTTCTAATAGAAAGGGAAACCCAGTGCTAGCTGTTAGAGAAAAGGAACTTTTTATTTTATTTATTTATTTATTTATTTTTAATTTTTTTTTATTTATGATAGTCACACAGAGAGAGAGAGAGAGGCAGAGACATAGGCAGAGGGAGAAGCAGGCTCCATGCACCGGGAGCCCGATGTGGGATTCGATCCTGGGTCTCCAGGATCGCGCCCTGGGCCAAAGGCAGGCGCCAAACCGCTGCGCCACCCAGGGATCCCGAACTTTTTATTTTATTAAGAGCAAAAATTGGGACACCTGGGTAGCTCAGTGGTTGAATGTCTGCCTTTGGCTCAGGGTGTGATCCCGGGGTTCTGGGATTGAGTCCTGCATCAGACTCTCTGCAAGGAGCCTGCTTCTCTCTCTGCCTGTGTCTCTGCCTCTCTGTGTCTGTTATGAATGAATGAATGAATAAATAAACAAATCTTTAGGGCAGCCTGGGTGGCTCAGCGGTTTAGCGCCACCTTTAGCACAGGGTGTGATCCTGGAGACCCGGGATCAAGTCCGCAGTTGGGCGCTCTGCATGGCTCCTACTTCTCCCTCTGCCTCTCTCTCTGTCTCTCATGAATGAATGAATGAATGAATGAATCTTTAAAAAATAAAGAGCAATAATTGCCCAACTTTTTAATCCCTCCCAAACCCACATTTCGCATCTCTGGGAAATGCTTTGCTACCCTCCAGATCCTGCCTCCCTTCTAACCAGCCCTTCTCTCTCTCTCTCTCTCTCTCTCTCTCTCTCTCTCTGTCCCTCTCCCTCCCTCCCCCCACGCAGGTCTGGTTTCAGAACGCCAGGGCGAAGTTCAGGCGCAACCTCTTACGGCAGGAAAACACGGGTGTGGACAAGTCCACCTGAGGCCGCGCTGCAGACGGGGACGCCGTCAGGGCCAGCCTCCGAGCTGTCCAACGCGTCGCTCAGCCCCTCCAGCACGCCCACCACCCTCACAGACTTGACTAGTCCCGCCCTGCCAACTGTGACGTCCGTCTTAACTTCTGTGCCTGGCAACCTGGAGGGCCACGAGCCTCACAGCCCCTCACAAACGACTCTCACCAATCTTTTCTAGTGACTCACGCCCCCCCCCCCACAATTTCTTTAAAAAAGAAATTATCTTTAGTTGAATTCCAAGTGTATTTTAAAATAGAGGCTTTGAGCAACTAACTAACCACATTTTAGGATCTCGCCTGGGAACAGAAGAAGAAAATAATTGTGCGTCCGGCTAATGCAGCGGTGTGGACCGAGGAATTACTTGGAAAATCTATCTGCAACACAACATTTGTGTCACTGTACAGTTTTGTGGACTGAGCGAGGAAAAAAACAACAAATAATTTAAGTTGGCTAGAGCTTCTGTATTTTCAAAGACTGCCACGTGCCTTAGGAATACTGTTTTATCTCCATACTTTGGATGACTTGTTCATTTTTCTCTCCCTCTTTTTCTCTCTGTATATTTATGACCAGAGCAAAAATGTAAAAAAAAAAAAAAAAAAAAAAAAAAAAAAAGTTTGTTACTTTGAATAGTCCTAAAAAAAAAAAAAAAACGAAAAGTCAAACCCCCTCCAACGGTCGCTTTGTTGTTTTAGAATTTTAAGGTGGAAGTCTGTTCGAATATCAGAATTTGTAAAATCTAACCAGTAATAAAACCACTTATTGAAACTATTGGTGCTGCTGCTGTTTAGTTGGGTGTGAAGTTCACAGGACTCTAAGGTTTTACTGAAGCCCAGCCATAAATTCCAGGGTCTTCCCTTATTTATAATATTTATTTATAATATGTATGAGGCTCCATTGTCTGTTCCACGCTTTGGACTACTGGTCGAAATCCAGAGATTCCCTGCAGTCAAGGAATTTAGAATGGAGGCAGGGGCAGAAGAGATAATCTTAACATGGTGTGATCTGTGCCAAGTGGAGAGTATTCGACAAAGTACCATTAATTTTTTTTTCGAATATTAAATTAAGTACACCCTCGGGCACCTGAGTGGCTCAGTAGTTGAACATCTGCCTTTGGCTCAGGTTGTGATCCCAGGGTTCTGGGATCGAGTCCCACATCAGGCTTCCCACATGGAGCCTCTTCTTCCTCTGCATATGTCTCTGTCTCTCTCTCTGTGTCTCTCATGAATGAATAAATAAAATCTTAAAAAAAGAAAGTATGCCCTGCTGAACACTTGTGATATAGAGGTAAAAGGTTATCACACCTGCCTATTTTTTTTTAAAGATTTTATTAATTTATTCATGAGAGACACAGAGAGAGAGAGAGAGGCAGAGACACAGGCAGAGGGAGAAGCAGGCTCCATGCAGGAAGCCTGGTGTGGGACTTGACCCCCCGCCTCCAGGATCAGGCCCTGGGCTGAAGGTGGTGCTAAACCGCTGAGCCACCCGGTGTGCCCCACACCTGCCTTTCTTGCTCTTTCTCTGGGCTGCAAGGGTGTGTCAGGCAATGAGGATGGTCTACCCATACAAGGAGTGAATGCAGTCACTACAGGGCAGCATAAACTCCAGATTTCCTAATGACTAGACACAAAATTTCGATCTCCTAAGAGGGCAAAAAAGCAAATGAATTTGGCTTCTTTACTAAGGCTTCAGGCAACCTCAGAAATCCACAGAAAGGACACATCCAGGGAGGACAGAGGATCAGAGGCAGGCAGAATGAGGTTGGTGTGAGCTGAGAGAAGTCATTTCATTTCTGTGAGCCTCTGTATCCTCAGCTGGAAGATGAAGGTAATGGCTTTTACATACAGTTCTAGCGAGGACAAGGCAAGGTGTGTTGAGGGCCCAGCGGAGGGCCTGGCATATAGTGGAGGCTCACTATGTCTTACTGAGTCACAGGTGATTCATATGGATGTTGCAGGTGGAGAGCAGGAATATGTGTATCCAGGCATCACCCATCATTGCTGAATGCATCAGGCCAGTGTGGTGTCTGTCCACTGGCCATCTTATACCCCTGATTTCTTGCTCTGAGCCCTGCTGCAGAGCACTATGTTACCAGCTTCATTGAATGCCAGCAGTTACCTAGAAAAATGTCCCTCAGTGGCCTGCCAATCTGAAAATCCAGAGGGAAAATCATAGCTGCTTTGAGGAGAAAACAGCCAGGAGAGTTTGGGCAGGGGAACAATCTGGCCTAGGACCGGGGTCTCTTTCCTGTCCTCCCTTTGCCATCGTGGTTGGGACAGGGTTTGGGAAGAATGCGCTGGGAGTGCTTAAAGCCTGGATTGACTCACTTTCTGAAGTGTTAAAAACACACCCTCACAAACACTACTGTTGTTACTGTTATTTGATGCCTGGAAAATGGTAGGAGCTCAATAGAGTGTTTGTAAACTCTTATATTGATCTATAACGTGTGTAAAGTGCACACATCTGATAGGAACAGCTTGATTAATGTTTTCCAAATGAAGAACAACCATGTTGACACCACCCAAATCAAGATATAGGACATTTACAGCACCCAAAATGTCCCTTGGGCCTCCTCCCTGTCAGCCCCTCCCAAGGTGGCTCCTGTCCTAACTTCTAGCACCATGGATTAGTTTTATCTGTTTTTGATCAATACATATTTGCTGAATGAATTCAGGATTGCTCAAGATGAGCCAACTTGCCTGAGGTCAGGCAGCTTAGTGGTGAAGAAGCTAGGATTTGAATCAGGTCTGACTCCAGACCCCAAGTTCTGTCAAATAGGGCAAGAGAATCTGTACCTCACCCATGGCTGCGTGAGAGGATGCAAGCAGAGGATCTGGCCTATGGAGAAGCACACAGATACAACTCCAGGTATTCCCGGGAACTTACATACGTGCCTCCAGACACGCACACATGTACACCTGCAAGACGCTCATGGATAGATCCACAGGCTAGGATGCTTACACCCAGACAGCCCCACACAAAGACACACGTATACCAGTGCTTGCAGACAGACGTAAACAGGCCCAGACACTCACAAATACATCTAGACAGATGCCTAGACCACCCCACACAGACAGACCCGCACACAAACCCAGAGGTGCACAAACATTTTCGGCACCGAGACACCCCCGCATACCCCGGCTGTGCCCCCTTGCTCAGGCCCGGACAGAGCCAAGGCCTGATCCCTATCTTGTCTGTCAGTGCCGCCACCCAGATGGAGCAGACCCTGGAATGATGCCCAGGGGTCCCCCGCCTCCTCCACGGGAGTGCTGCAGGCCAGGGATGGGGATGCTGTGGAGGAAACATTGCTTTCCCCAGAGTCAGAGACCCAGAGAGACACATGCTGAGTGAGAGACTCAGAAAGATACTGATAGAGGCAAGGAGACAGGGAGAGTGGCAGAGAGATAGTACAGAGCCTGGGAGACAGAGACAGAGGGGGACACAGAGACAGAAAGGGACAGACAAAGACACAAGATGGGAGGTAGAGAGAGAGATGCATCCACAATAGACAGACTTTTGGAAAGAGAGAAACAGCAACAGAGGAGTGAAGAGGAAGAGAGACAAAGACCGGAGCCAAGATTCAGAGTGTCAAAGTGCATGGGGAGAGATAAAGAGAGACCCTGGGACAGATTCAGAAGCTGAGAGAGACCAAGACAGAGAGTCAGAGCTGGAGAATCCGCAATGAGCACTTTGAGCCTGAAACAGGGTCTCAGGCTGAGGGAGAGATGGGAAGGCAGGTGCTTAGTGGGGAACGGGCTGAGGCTGCCCTCGCAGCTCAGTGTCCCTGTGAAGCTGCCTTCGGCTCCCGGGCATTGTCCCCACCTCCCTGCATGCTGCGACAGAGGAGACCAAGGCACCATCTCTGAGACCCTGTCGGCTCTGACTTGCTGTGAAAGCAGGGAGTCTCCTGGTTCTTGGGCCCCACTAGGCCTTGGCGCCAGGCAATCTGCAGGAGCTGAGGTCTTGGCCGTGACTCTGCACCCCACCTCCCCTCCACCTGGCCCCATCCTGTCCCACCCCACCGAGTCTCCTGTTCTCCAGAGCAGGAAGGCCTGGGGAAGATCTTCCACAGACTTCTCTGCTTTGAAAGACTTTGGCAAGGAACTTAGCCACTCTGAACCCCAGTATCTTAATCTGTAAAATGGGGCCCATGGCATCCAGCTTCCAGCGGTGGGGGTTACTGTCAAGACCCCTGAGAGAATGTGTACACGCTACATTTGTGGTTTGACCAAATACAAGGGGAAACACAGAGATGTGAGGAAGTGTCCTGAGAAGTGGGGAGAGACTCAAGTAGGAGACGATATTTAACCTGGGTTCTTGGGTAAACCAAAGGTGACTGGGTGGGGCCACCTGGGTGGCTCAGTGGTTGAGCATCTGCCTTTGGCTCCAGGCATGATCCTGGAGTTCCAGGATCAAGTCCCACATCAGGCTCCTGCGAGGAGTCTGCTTCTCCCTCTGCCTGTGTCTCTCATGAATAAATGGATAAAATCTTAAAACAAAACAAAAAAACAAACAAAGGTGACTGGGTGGAGGAGGGAAGCAGAGGAGCATCCCCAGGCAAGAGGGCACAGAGCACATCTGGGAGTGGAGAGTAATTTAACGGTGGGGCTGCCCCTGGACACGTGGGTCAAGTTCAGCTCATGGACAGCCTTAAACACCAACTGGAACTTCATCCCGGAGGCTAATTGTAACATCCTTCTCCTTCTCCTTCTTAAGATTTTATTTATTTATTCATGAGAGACACACAGAGAGATGCAGAGACACAGGCAGAGGGAGAAGTAGGCTCCACACAGGGAGCCCAATGCAAGACTCGATCCCAGGACCCCGGGATCACACCCTGAGCCGAAGGCAGACGCTCAACCGCTGAGCCACCCAGGTGCCCCCGACAACCCTCTTCTTTTTCAGGCTGGATGCTGAATCAGCTCCCTTTCCTACCTTGCACTCAGGTTAGAGTCCCACATAGCAGAACCACCTTTCTGGAGAGGAAGTGTTTGCCGTTGTGATCTGTGGGTCCTGTGGCAAGAGTGGACGCTGACAGGCTTCACCTGTCAGCTGAGACCCCAGGGAGGGCTGCCCTGGACCCTCTGGCCCCCGGAGACTCTAGGAGTGCCAACAAGCCCTTCCTACCTACCTCTGTTTCTATCTTTCCCCTGTTCACCCCTCCCTTTCTCTTTGGCCTAGTGCTGGGCACTGGAGATGATTTGGCCAACAGCCCCTCCCTCTGGCTCCCAGGGCTCTCTGGGAGGCAGATGTGTCTGTCAACAGCCAGCCACTACCCAACATGAGGGAATTCCAGAGGGTTCCAGGAGCCCCCAGGAGGAAGAGGCTGGCTCTGCAAGGGGTGAATGATCCACCCAACTTGCCAAATCTTTATAGTCATGATCTCATTGAGTCCTTCCCACAGCATTATGAGGCAGGGATTATCATTCCATCTCACTGAGAAAGAAGCCAAGGAGAAGCGTTCTGCCCAGGATCACACAGTTTGGGGGCCACCAAGATATCTTCGTTGCAATTCAACCAATCCGGTTGGCACGTATCAATCCCTCTGCCATGCCAAGCACTGCGGCTGGGAGCACCTAGACAATTCCGGTCATCCTAGGGTCTTGCAGAAGCAGACTGGGTATGAGGGTGGCTGGGCCTGGAGGTTCGGGATGCAGGGGGAGTCCAGAAGAGGCTATGAGTAGAGATTGATGTTTGAGGGACTTTTTGAGTTGGAAGATGAGGCAACTGAACTAGAAATGTTTGGGGTCATAGGGGGATTAAGGGAGAGGACAGAAGCGTGTGCTCAGGGTGTGGTATTTTTCCATGAGTGCACAGCACTCACGTGGGCAGGAGAGAATCACTGCCAGGTTTTAGAGATGGAAGCAGCCTCAGAGAGCCTCTAGCCAGAGCTGTGCTTTAGAACTACTCCAGCAGCTTTCCCCAAATACCCTTCCTGGCTCTCTACCACTCACTGGGGAGGAGTCCTGGCTGGTCTATCTTATAAAAAGCTTTGTATTATGAAAAATTTCAAACATACACAAAATAAACAGCAAAGTCTAATCAACCACCGTGTATTCATCGTCCAGCTTCTACCATTATCAACATTCACTCATTCTTATAACATCTCTACCTTCACCCACCGACCACTCCGAGTTCAATGAGGATGATGGAGGGTCACCGGTGTGTTTTGGAAAGGTCCCTCAGGGATTCTGATAGGCAGCTTGAGTTGGGGACTGCCCACCTGGTCCCTTCACAGAAGGGAAGGGAAGTAGCTAAGGATACGCAGCCTGGAAGCAGCAGAGCTAGGTTTGTCTGGAATAAGGACACCTGGTATGTGTCAGGTCCTGTCAGTCACTGGGGATGCCAGGGTGTAAGATGGTCCCTGCCCTCCTGGAACTCAGAGACCAGTGGGGATTACAAATACCAAACAGCCTCAAAAGTAACTTCCTAATGATGTCTATGATAAGGCAGCAGATACACAGGTGAGAGAAAGCACAGCTTCCTGGAGAAAGGTATCACTGAAAAATCAGGTGAGTGGCAGTTAATTCAGCAAGTGGGGTGGGGAGGTGGACACAAAGGAGTAACAGTGTGTGCAAAGGCCCTGAGCTGACTTGGTCCAAGGCATTAAAAGGTCTGCCTTTTCAGGGCAAGGGCCAGAATGGTGGGAGGTGGTGCTGGAGCCATAGCCATGGGGTTTCCTGGCAGGATCTTGGATGCTTGCTTCAGGAGCACCAGGAGGTTGGGAATGATGAACTGGGGCAGGAGGGGACAGGTATGGACTGAAAGGAGTCTCTTGAGGTCATTGGGGCATCTGACTGGGTGGAGGCAAAGGAGGTGGACTGGCTATTGGTGGGGGGAGGGAAAGGAGGGAATCAGAGAGAGGAGCCACAACTGGGTAGATGGTGGGGCCCTTCACCGCAATGGGAAATGTCACCGGGAAGAGGATGGGGTGAGATGATTAAGGATTTGGAGCTGGAGCTTGTTGAATTTTTGATGCCTTAAGACATCAAAGTGCTGGCCGGTTCTTCGCTTCAGGGGTCTCCAAGTCGCATGAGAAAGGCATGAACAGGCCCTGGGACATTTACCCATTGCTTCTCTTCTTTGAGTCTCACCGCTCCGGAGCAAGTTGGTCCTTAGCTTGGTGTTTGAGACTTGGTCACAAGCTTGTCCCTGCACACTTCTCCGGAACCCATCTATCTCTGGGCTTAAAGCCAGCCCAAGTGCACCAAACTCATGATGCAAGCTTTGCTGGCCCGGTGGGCCCCTCTCTGCCTGGGGGTCCAACCCCTCAAAAACTCTTGCTTAAATGCCTCTCCCTTCTGGAGCCTTTGCTGGGTGGGCCTTCTCCCCTTCTGACCCTATTGTAACTCTGCCCCTCTCACCACACTGGTCTGCAGTGGTTGCTGCATCCCCACAGGTGCTGTCATCTCCACCTGAGGACAGGGCCACAGGCTGGCCTGTTGCTGCTAAGAGCCAGCACCGGGTTCCTCCGGACACATCTGTAGTAAGTGAGCCAATTAATGATGAGCTGCAGCTGCATATACTGGAACTGTTTTACTTTTCCTCCTGCTACTGCAAGCTCCAGGCTGTGTCTCTGTCTTCATGCTACACCCAGGCAATGGCTGGCAGGTATGTGGCGGGTCCTTAACAGATGCTTTCTAGATCCGGGAGTGGGATAGATGTCACTGTGGTTGACGGCCTGCTCAGAGCTGTGGCCCGAGACCCTGATCTGCCCCTTAACGCTCCTAGCACCCCGGGCAAATTGCATAACCTCTGGGCTTCTAGTGTTCTGAATCTGTGAAAGGGGGGCAAGAGGAGCACCCGGGTCACAGAGTTTTGTGAGGCCTGAGTGACAGCAGCCGCGCAGCCACAGCACCCAGCCGAGCAGGGACCCTGGCACAGAGCAATGTTCTGGTCGCGTGGGCTCTTGCTGTCTGTCTCTCACTTCAGGCACCTTGGGGAGTCTCTGCGCCAGGGGAAGAGGCGAGGCAGGCGGCTCCCCAGGGGGAGGCAGCCCGGGAGGGGGTGGGCTTGGGGCGGTTCCGGGCAGAGGGGGCGGCCGCGGGCCTGGAGCTGTCCGGGAGGGCCCCCGGGGACCGGGGAGGGGGCGGAGGCCGGAGCCGAGGTCGGATCCGGGGGGGTGGGGAGCCGAGAGCCGAGACATCCTGCGGGGGCGCCCGCCGGGACCCGGGGCAGGTCCCAGGGGAGCGCGGGGCGCCCGGAGGCCAGGTGCGGAGGACGCCCCCTGGCGGTGCACCGCGGCATCGCCCCAGGGTTCCCGCCCCTCCTCCTGGCCCAAGTTGGGGATGGGGGGGAAACTAGGGAAACTCCCCGGAGAGAAGTCAGAGACCCGAGTGCTACTCTGGACCCTTAGCTTCAAACGGGAGTCCCCAGTGTGTGTCAGGCCTAGTGGCTGCGGCCGCAGGGGAGCACACAGCACAGAGACTGGCACACGGCAGGTCACCCCTGCCCCCCAAACGCCCTCCTTTAGGCTTGTTCCGCGGTCCTAAGGGTCCTAAGCGCAAAGGCGTTGGGCTCAAGCCCGAGGGGTTCTCTGAGCATAGGAAGGTAGACGAGGTGCTGCGGTCCCAGGCACTCGTTCTGGGCTCCCTGAGGGGCTCACTCTGCCCTCCAGTGGCCTCCGCGAGCATCGGAGCCGGGTGGTGTGTGATGCGGTGGGGGCAGGTATGATGTGCATCCAGGTGTGGTGGGTATAAGGCGAGTGTGTAGTCTGAGGTCGGTGTAGCTGTGTGTGTGGTCGTGATGGGTGGGTGTTAATTTGGGGGTGTCTGTGCATTTGTTGAGATGTGTGTGTCTAATCAGGTGCGTGTGTGTGTCTGTGTTTAGGGGAGTGTGTCCGTGTGTGTCTGTGGCCAGGGGGGTGTGTCCATATGTGCCTACGTGTATCTGTGATTGAGGGTGTGTGTGTGTGTGTGTGTGTGTGTGTGCAGGTGTACTCAAGTGTTCAAGGTGGTGTCTATGCGCTGCAGGTTGAGGTGTGTGTTGGGTTGAAGGGTGATTCTACCCCGCAGAGGGACAGCCGGGCCCCTGCCCTGTCCCTTTACTGCGGCCCCTCAGGACTACCGTTTGCTTTTCCTCTGCCTTCCCTAACCCCCACCTGTACCTGAGTCCAGCTGTCTAAGCCTCATTTTGGAGGTGAGGAAACCAGCCCTAGAGCCAGGAGGGACTGGTCCAACGACCCTCCATCAGAAACCAGTGCAGCCAGAGTACTGGTCCAACTCCTGACTCTAGCGTGAATTTTTTCCTCTCCCAGGAGGGCACTGCACACCCTCCACCCAGCCTGGGGCAGGGGTGGGGATGGGTTTCGGGGCTGGGCCGCGTGGGGAGCAGGACACAAAAGGCCCAGTGTCTGCCCTTGCCTCCCTTTCCTGGCCCTGCCCTGCTTCAGGAGCCAGGTGGGTGTCCAGTGACAGACTGGGCCAAGATGGCTGTTTGTGACATCCCTGCTCACTTGGGGGCCAGCCCAGCATTGGACCCACTAGCCCCACTAGCCTGTGGGCTGACTTTCATTGGGTGTGCCCGGGAAATAAAACTTTGCCCACATTTTAGGCTCTTGGCACCAGCTCTCAGCTGGCACCCACCCAGGGCCGAAGAGCTTGAGCTTGCCCTGCTCTGAGAAGGGATTGATGAGTAATTAAGATCCTGATGATATCAACATATATATTAATAAAATCATAATAACGGCTACTGTTTGGTGAAGCTGGACTATGTGCCATTTCTAAGTGCTTTATGCAGGTTCTGAGGAGGTAGGGATGCAGGGTGGTCAGGACCTCAGACTCCAGTGCCAGCCAGACTGCTAGGATTACTGTCTGGCAGCTCTTCCAGCTGTGTGACCTTGGGGGAAGTTGCTTAAAATCTCTCTGCCTCAATTTTCCCAGCTGTAAAATAACAGTAGATGAATTAATACTTAAAAATCACCTTTTTGGCAAACCCTGTTTGGCATTAAGTATGCAACAAGTACTAACTCTTACTGTGGCTTTCTTGGCTCTTCACACTACCCTAGGAGGTAGGTATTGTTATCCTCACTTCACAGGTGAGGAAACTGAGGCTAAGCCATTAGCCAAAGGTCACAAAACAAAAAGGTGTCCGGGCTGGGTCCTGAGACCAGGCCTGATTCCCAAGCTTTGTCCGACACTGTATTTATTTCTCCCACTAACATTGATAGGATAGTTTGTAGCTGATCGGATTAACCCTCTGAGACTCTAGAAAGTGCTTCCACATGTGTCGACTTGTTTGAATCTCACCAGAACCTTACTATGGGTCTTTAATAATAGCATTTCCGTGAATAATTGGAGAAATTGAGGTCCAGAGAAAGAATGCTTTGCCGAAGCTTACACAGGAAGTAAGTGGCAGAGCCACCGTTGATTCCAGGTCTTCCCACAATTAAATCTCTCTGCCTAATTACAGCATCATGTTATACGATTAAGGTTTTGGGGTATACCTACTGTGTGTCTGGCTGCCTGCCAGTACTGTGGTCCAGGTGATCCTTTGTAATTCCTATAACATTCTGAGTGATTTCAAATCCACTGGGTTTCTTTATTGCCCCAGGCTAGGACCCCCTAGAGGACGGGGCCAGAATGTGATTTACCTCTGGGTGCCCAGGGCCAGCATGAAGGCTGGCACACAGTGAGCGCACAGTCTGATGGAGAAGACACAGTCTGGGGTAGTTACATGGGTGAAGAGTGGAGGAAGGGGGACTTGGGAGGGAATGTAATCGGGACCCTGACCTATGGGAGGGATCAGGAAAGGCCCCCCGGAAAGGCAGATGTCTGTGCTGAGATGGAAAGGCAGGTGAATTCAATACGTATACGTGCACGGTGACATGTTCCTGTGTGATATTTTGTGCCAGACACTATGATAGGTATGCTTTAAGGGTTTTATATTCGTTATCATATTTAATCCTCAAAATGTCTCATTACATTCTCGAACTCAAGGTTGGTATAAGCATTAGCTTCGTTTTGTAGATAAAGAGATTTGGGCACAAGGTGATGAGGTCGGGCAACTGGCGAATGTGGGGTCCTGGTCACCTGCCTCCCTCCTGGCAGAGATGGGTGTGGGCTGGGGAGGGTCACGTCCCCCTCGCTGTGTCCCCTCTGTCTTCAGCAGCTCTGCGAGAGGCTGCCTCAGCTCTCCTTCAGTTTTAAAAGCAAGAAAGGAAGACACGATGCGGTGCGCAGGTGCGCAGCGGCTGGTCGCCGCGGGTTTCCTCCTGGCCCAGGCCCCCTCTTGGTTCTTTCCCGGTTCTCATCCCTGCACCCGCTCCCGCCGCCTGGAGCAGGACCGGGCATGCAGCAGGCGCTCAGGGGTGCGGTGCTGCCCCTGGGGGGGCCCCTCCCGGGCTCCAGGCTGCTGCAGGGCCGGCGGGGAGGGGTGACACCCACACTGGCTCTCCCGTGCAGGGTGCCTGGGCCTGAGGGTGGGGCTTTGGGTGGCCCGAGAGCCGGTCTTCCAGCACGTGGGACCCCCAGAGTTTCGCCTGAGCCCCGGGGAGCTGCCAGGACGGAGCCTCTCGGGGTGAGCCAGCGTCTGGGGCCCGCGGCTCGGAGCAGGCCAGGAACCGCCCGCTGGCGCAGTTGTTTTTCCACCACCGAGAGGCTTACGTAAACTCCTCGCCGGGCGCCCGGCGCTGCCAGCACGGGGGTGGCGGCCTTATCTGATGGGGGCGCGGCCAGCCCCGGGTCCCTGCGTGTCCCGGCAGCGGCCCCGCCAGGGGAGCCCTGGTTGGGGAGGGGGGCGGGTTGGCACTCGCCGCTGCTTCTCTCCCTGAATCTCCAATCCGGGGACAGAAAGTGCGGGCCCCCTTCTCCCCTGCCCCCCCGCGACGGTGGGGAGCCACTCACTGTCCCCGTACCCGGTCCCCAGCTCCCTGTGCTGCAGGTGCGACCTGCCAGGAGTCGCTGCGCGCAGGGCAGGGCGCGGGGGCGGGGTGGGGGGCCCAGTCCCCAGGCTCAGTCACCAGGCTCCTCACCGCAGCTTTGCTTGGTCCCGTGGTTCTCGGAGAGCAGCATGCTTGGGAGAAAAAGTCAGGTTTGCCAGCCTCACCTCTGGAGGTTCTGACTTCACCGGTCTGGCAGGGACACAGGAATCAGAAATTAGAAAACAAAACAAAAGTTACTTGCAAAAAATGTCAAAATTACAGAAAAGAGGGTAATACAATCATGCAATGAATTCCTGGATAGCCTTCCTAGGTTGACCAGTTAACCTTTGTCACTTTTGGCATATTCCCTCCTGCCCCCCTCCACCCCCCCAGCCCACCAGCTCCTTGAGGTGGGCAGTGTTATTATTCCCATTTTACAGATGGGAGAACTAAGATTTAAGAGCTAAAAAAAAAAAAAGTGTTCGAGAAAGTGGCAGAGCTAACATTTGAACTCACATCTCAGATGAAAACTTTTACCTTTATTTTTTTCAAGTTTTTTTTTTTTTTTTTTTTTTAACTTATGCATGAGAGACACAGAAAGAGGCAGAGACACAGGCAGAGGGAGGAGCAGGCTCCATACAGAGCCCCATGCGGGACTCGATTCAGGGACTCCAGGATCACGCCCTGGGCTGAAGGCAGGTGCTCAACTGCTGAGCCAGCCAGGCGTCCCAAAACTTTTACCTTTTGGCTTTCTTTACTTCTTTTTAAAAAAATCTAAATAAAAAATAAAAAAATAAAAAATCTAATATATTTGATTTCTTTTTTGATGAGCACCGACACATAATATATGCAAGTAATAAGCAGCATGATTCCTTCATCAAAGGTATTCTCTGTTACTGGTTTCTTGTGTACCTTCGCAGACATCCTATGCCGATGAAAATATGTCCATAAAACCGTTTTGGTTTTGTTTTTTAATTTAACTCGGCTCCTGGCCCAGCACGGGTCTCAAAGCCATGACCCTGAGATCAAGGCCCAAGAAGAAATCAGGAGTCACCTGCTCAGCCGAGGGAGCCACCCAGGGACCCCTCCATAAAATTGATTTTGTGCAAATGGTGTTCCGCTGTCCCTGTTGTTCTGAGCTTTGTTTCCCCCTGCTTTTAACTATGTATCAGAGATTTTTTTCCCATATTGGAAATATAAAATGGCTCAATCCTTTTCTTTTATTTTTTTTTAAGATTTTATTTATTTATTCATGAGAGACACACAGAGAGGCAGAGACACAGGCAGAGGGAGAAGCAGGCTCCCTGCAAGGAGCCCGATGTGGGACTCGGGCCCCAGGTCCCCAGGATCACACCCTGAGCTGCAGGCGGCACTAAACCGCTGCGCCACCAGGGCTGCCCAGCTCAATTCTTTTAAAAACAGCCCATAGTATTCCACAGAATGGATGTTCAATAATGAGTATCACCAGTCCCCTCCTGATGGGAAATTAGGCTGTTTCCAATCTACTCTTATTCCAAGCTGCAGTAGGACTACATCCATAGTCGATTTGCCATGTGCATGTATTTTGTTTGGTAAATTCCTAGAAATGGAATTGCTGGGTTAAAGGGTATGTGGATTTTTTATTTACTTAGGTATTGCCAAATCACACTTCAGGGAGGTTGTACCAATTTGCCCTCCCACTTGCAATGAATGACAGAACCTGTTTCCCACAGCCTTGCCAACACAGTGTGTTATCAAACTTTTTGATCTTTGTCAATCTGTTAGATATAAAATGATATCTCATAGCTGTAATTTCATTTCTCCTGCTACAAGGGAGGTTGACCATGTATTCATATGACTCAGAATCATTTACATTTCCTTTCCTGGGAACTGTTTGTTTATATTCTTTGCCTATCTTTTAATTAGGTTGTTTTTTTTTTCTTCCTGATTAGGTAGGAGATCTTAAAATAGCAAGGATATTAGCCCTTTGCTGGTTATATGTGATATGTCTATAATCTGTGCCTTTTGACTTTGTTTATATTATTTTCATAAAGAATTAAAAATAATTTTGTGTATCCAAATTTATCAATCTTTTCATTTATGGATTCATTAAAATTTTTTATATTTTATAAGGCCTTCCTTCATCTAAGAATACTTTTGAAATTATTCCCAGGTTTTATTCACTCTAGAATTTGTTTTGGTGTAAGGTGTGAGGTAGGGGTTCAGCTGTTTCTTTAGTTGTCTCAACATGTTTACTGAAATATCCATCTTTTTGGTATTGATTAGCAGTGTTACTTTTGTTCTATACTAAATTCCTATAGATGTTTAGCTACTGTATTAGTTTCCTAGGGTTGCTGTAACAAATTAGCATAAACTGGGTAGCTTGTGACAATAGAAATGTATTCTCTCAAAGTTCTGAAGGCTAGAGGTCTGAAATCAAGATATCAGCAGGACCAGGATCCCTCTAGTGACTCTGGTGGGTCAAACCATGCAATTAGACTGTTCTAGTTTCTGGTGGGTTCCAGAAACCCTTGCCATTCCTTGGGTTATGGCATTGTAACTCCAATCTCTGCCTTGGTCTTTATATGACCTCTCCTCTCAGAGTTTATGTCAGTTCCAAATTTCCTTCTTCTCTTAAGGACACCAGCCATTGGATTAGGTGTAATCCAAAAACAATGTAAATTCAACATGGCCTCATTTTAACCTGACTTAACTTTTACTTACATTACCATAAGGACTTTAGAATCAGCTTCCTATTGGTATTTTACCAGAATATACATGTTATATATATTCAGAACATAACACATATATTCACAATATATATATTATGTATAAATATATAATATGTAAACTAGGAGAGATTTGGTACACTTATAATATTGAGTCATCTGCTCTAAAACCATCCCACATATTCTGACTTTCTTTTATGCCCCTCAGCAATTTATTAAAGCCCACTTCTTTTTTTTAAAAGATTGTTTGTTTATTTATTTATTTATTTGAGAGAAGAGAGAGAGAGAGAGAGTGTGTGCATGAATAGGAGGGCAGAGGAAGAGAGAGAGAGAATCTCAAGCAGACTCCAAGCTGAGCAAAGAACCTGATGTAGAGCTCAATTTCACAACCTTGAGATCATGACCTGAACTGAAAATAAGTGTCAGATGTTTAACCAACTGCTCCACCTTTTTAATAGGTTTTTAATTTAATTTTAATTTTTTATGTTTTTTTTTCAGATTTTATTTAAATGCTGGTTAATTAACACACAGTACAATATTGGTTTTAGGAGTAGAATTCAGTGATTCAGGTTTTTAAATTTTAATTTCAGTATAGTTAATATACAGTGTTATATTAGTTTCAGGTGTAAAGCACATTTCTAATAATCTTGTATATTTTATTTTTGTTAAATTTGTTTCCAAATATTCTATTGTTTTGCTTCTATTGTAAAGAGGGACTTCTCTTTCGTTATCTCTTCTAATTGACTATTTTATATTTATGAAGACTATTACTTTTAGCATATTAACTTTGTACCCAGCAAAATTACTGAGTTCCCTTATTATTTATAATGGTTTTTCAGTTGATTCTGTATGAAATGATCAATTTTCCTCCTTTCTGAGTTTTATACTTCTGATTTCTTTTTCTTGTCTAATCGTGAGGGCTAGTACCTCCAGAACTATTTTATTTTTATTTTTATTTATTTATGATAGTCACACAGAGAGAGAGAGAGAGAGAGAGAGAGGCAGAGACATAGGCAGAGGGTGAAGCAGGCTCCATGTACCGGGAGCCCGATGTGGGATTCGATCCCGGGTCTCCAGGATCGTGCCCTGGGCCAAAGTCAGGCGCCAAACCGCTGCGCCACCCAGGGATCCCCTCCAGAACTATTTTTAAATAATAATGTTGAATATAGGCACACTTCTCTTTTTTCATCACAATGGGAATGCCTTTAAGAATTCCCCTTAGGTGAGTCAATCCCATTTACAATTGCACCCAAAAGCATAAGATACCTAGGAATAAACCTAACCAAAAAAGCAAAGGATCTATACCCTAAAAACTACAGAACACTTCTGAAAGAAATTGAGGAAGACACAAAGAGATGGAAAAATATTCCACGCTCATGGATTGGAAAAATTAATAATGTGAAAATGTCCATGCTACCCAGGGCAATTTACACATTTAATGCAATCCCTATCAAAATACCATGGACTTTCTTCAGAGAATTGGATCAAATTATCTTAAGATTTGTGTGGGATCAGAAAAGACCCTGAATAGCCAGAAGAATATTAAAAAAGAAAACCGTATCTGGGGGCATCACAATGCCAGATTTCAGGTTGTACTACAAAGCTGTGGTCATCAAGACAATGTGGTACTGGCACAAAAACAGACACATAGATCAATGGAACAGAATAGAGAACCCAGAAGTGGACCCTGAACTTTATGGTCAACTAATATTCGACAAAGCAGGAAAGACTATCCACTGGAAAAAAGACAGTCTCTTCAATAAATGGTGCTGGGAAAATTGGACATCCACATGCAGAAGAATGAAACTAGACCATTCTCTTGCACCATACACAAAGATAAACTCAAAATGGATGAAAGATCGAAATGTGAGACAAGATTCCATCAAAATCCTAGAGGAGAACACAGGCAACACCCTTTTTGAACTTGGCCACAGCAACTTCTTGCAAGATACATCCATGAAGGTAAGAGAAACAAAAGCAAAAATGAGTTATTGGGACTTCATCAAGATAAGAAGCTTTTGCACAGCAAAGGATACAGTCAACAAAACTCAAAGACAACCTACAGAATGGGAGAAGATATTTGCAAATGACCTATCAGATAAAGGGCTAGTTTCCAAGATCTATAAAGAACTTATTAAACTCAACACCCAAGAAACAAACAATCCAATCCTGAAGTGGGCAAAAGACATGAACAGAAATTTCACAGAGGAAGACATAGACATGGCCAACAAGCACATGAGAAAATGCTCCACATCACTGGCCATCGGGGAAATACAAATCCAAAGCACAATGAGATACCACCTCACACCAGTGAGAATGGGGAACATTAACAAGGCAGGAAACCACAAATGTTGGCGAGGATGTGGAGAAAAGGGAACCCTCCTGCACTGTTGGTGGGAATGTGAACTGGTGCAGCCACTTGGAAAACTGTGTGGAGGTTCCTCAAAGAGTTAAAAATAGACCTGCCCTACGACCCAGCAATTGCACTGTGGGGATTTATCCCAAAGATTCAGATGCAATGAAACGCCGGGACACCTGCACCCCGATGTTTCTAGCAGCAATGTCCACGACAGCCAAGCTGTGGAAGGAGCCTCGGTGTCCATCGAAAGATGAGTGGATAAAGAAGATGTGGTCTATGTATATATAATGGCTGTGGAATATTCCTCAGCCATTAGAAACGACAAATACCCACCATTTGCTTCAATGTGGATGGACTTAAAGGGTATTATGCTGAGTGAAATAAGTCAATCGGAGAAGGACAAACATTATATGGTCTCATTCATTTGGGGAATATAAAGGTTAGTGAAAGGGAATAAGGGGAAAGGAGAGAAAATGAGTGAAAATATCAGTGAGGGTGACAAAACATGAGAGACACCTAACCCTGGGAAATGAACAAGGGGTAGTGGAAGGGGAAGTGGGCGGGGGGTTGGGGTGACTGGGTGATGGGCAATGAGGGGGGCACTTGGTGGGATGAGCCCTGGGTGTTATGCTATATGTTGGCAAATTGAACTCCAATACAAAAAAAAAAGGAATTCCCCTTAGGGCAGCCCGGGTGGCTCAGCGGTTTAGCACCACCTTCAGCCCAGGGCCTGATCCTGGAGCCCTGGGATCGAGTCCCACATCAGGCTCCCTTTATGGAGCCTGCTTCTCCCTCTGCTGTGTCTCTGCCTCTCTCTCTCTCTCTCTCTCTCTCTCTCTCTCTCTCTCTCTCTGTCTCCCATGAATGAATAAATAAAATCTTAAAAAAAAAAAAAAAGAATTCCCCTTAAAACATGATCCTGGCTTTTGGGTTAAAATAAACATATCCTATTGCATTTAAATGTTTTCCTATTTTATCAAGAAAAAAAATTCTTTCAAACTGCCTCATTCTCTGGCCTTCTCCACATACAGTCTAGACTCTGCAGTACAGAATGACTTCTCATTCCCTGAGCAACTCTGTTGTGCCATGCTTTCTAGCCCTTGCCCCAAACTAGTCAAAGAATGCCCTTCCCTCTGGCTTCTCTGGGACAAGGTCCTGAACAAAGTCACCTCCTCTGGGAACCTTCTCAGGTCTTTTCTTCTGTCTTGTCTCCTTACAGCCTGTTTCTTGTTGGACTATAATCTCCTCTGCTTTCCATACCAGCCTGTAAGCAGCTTGGTGTGTGTGGGGTAGCATGTCTGGGTTATTTGTGTGTCTTTAGTGTCTAAACTAGGACCCAAACAGACTAAGTACACAATATATGTTTTTTGGACAAGTGAATACTAGAATAAAAGCTAACAATATGTAAGTTGTTACTAGATGCCAGGTCTTATGCTAAGCATTTCCCATTCATTATCTCATTTAATATGTAGAAAAATCCTGTGAGGTAGATGCCTATTATCCCCACTTTGAGAAGATCAAATAGAAACTCAGAGAAGTTAAGTAACGAGTGCAAAGTCACAGAGCCAAAATGTGAACCCAGGTTTATTCAGATGCAGCACCCACGCCTAAAGTCTCTAAGCCATTCTAAAGGGCTATAAGTAAATGTATGAATGAAGAAATGCTCACTACCAGGTCTGGAGTGATGGTTGGGCCTAGATATGGTACCTGGGGGAGCCTTGAGACAATGTCTCCTAAGTGGCCTAGAGGGTGGAGCTAGGAAGGGGGTGACTAACTTCGTGGTTTGTTCTGGACTGAAGGGTTTTCTGAGATACTAGACTTGCAGCACCCAAACTGGGAAAGTACTGGCCAAATCAGGACAAGTTGGTCACTCTAGTGAGGGAGCCATAAACCACAAATTTCCTCTCCTTGAGAGCAAGAACTAAACTTGGGACCAAAGAGGGAGAGGAGAGGCAGCCTTGGGAGGTAGTAAGCTCCCTGGCAGGGGAGATGAAAAAGTAGAAGGTGGAGACTCCTTTCCTTTTTTTTTTTTTTTTTTTTTTTAAGATTTTATTTATTTATTCACAAGAGACAGAGAGAGAGAGAGGCAGAGACACAGGTGAGGGAGAAGCAGGTTCCACGCAGGGAGCCCGATGTGGGACTCGATCCTGGGACTCCAGGATCATGTCCTGGGCTGCAGGCAGGCTCTAAACCACTGAGCCACCCAGGGATCCATGACTCCTTTACTTTCCTATCTCTCCCCCTAACTTTTCAGGATTCTTCAGTGACCTTATCTTGGGGGATGGGCTCCTTGCTTTGTTCCAAACTCCAGGGTCCCCGGAAAGGACAGAGACAGGGTAAAGGCTCAGTTGCTAACTCGTTGGTGGCTGAATGCTCCTCTGAGTGGTTTAGGAGGAGCATTGAGTGGGCAGAGCTAACCTATGTATAATGTGCCTAATGGTGCTCCTGCCAAGCCCAGTGGCTCCCCTCCTAACAGCCCTCCTGTGAAGAAAGGGCCCCAGGAAGGGGACAGCAATTGAGAAGACTGGGCCTTGGAAGGGTTCATAAGGAGATGGGCTGGAACTTCTGTATCCTGCCTCCATCAGATGAATGGTAGGTTTCTGGGGACAAGGAAGCCCACCTGGTTCATCTCCATGTCTTGGGAATGTTCCTCTAGTGGGACTCCAGGACCTGGAATGGAATCTAAGACACAGGAGGGGGAAGTGGTTGGTGTTGGGGGCAGGAGAGCTAGGATTTCTTTAAAGGCCTCTGCATTTGTCCTATCAATGACCATGTACTTTTTAAATGTTTTTTATTATTATTTTTAAATATTTTATTTATTTATTCATGAGAGACACAGAGAGAGAGGCAGAGACACAGGCAGAGGCAGAAGCAGGCTCCATGCAGGGAGCCTGACGTGGGACTCGATCCTGGGTCTGCAGGATCACACCCTGGGCTGAAGGCAGTGCTAAACCGCTGAGCCACCCGGGCTGCCCCATGTACTTTTTTTAAAAAATAATTTCTGCACCCAACATAGGGCTCAAATGCACAACCCGGAGATCAAGAGGCATGTACTGAGCCAGACAGGCACCCCATGTGCTTTTGTTTTTTAGCTCATATACACTTAAGCCATTTTTAGTTTTTAAAATGGCATAACATGCAGCAAAATGTGTGCATAAGTGTGTGGTTTGGTAATTTTTTGCATATGTATGTATACTCAAGTAAACCACACAGGTCAAGGTATAGGTATTTCTAGTACCCCAGAAAGTGCCCCTACCCCAGCTATATTTACCCCCAGAGGTTACTGCTATCCTGTCTTCTATTGTCTGGAGTAGTTTTGCCTGTTCTTGAACTTCGTATACATGGCATAATACAGTAAGTACTCTTTTGTGTCTGGCTTCCTTGGTTCGGCGTAATAAAGGAGTGATTCATCCATGTTCTGCACATCCTGGTGGTTCATTCCCTTCTTACTGCTATGTAGTACCCCATTGTAGAAATACCCAACTCATTTATCTGTTGATGGCATTTGGTTGTTTCTAGTTGGAGCCATTATGAACAAGGCTTCTGGGAACGTGTGTGTTAGGCCTTCTGGTGGCCATTTGCACTCATGTCTGGTTATATACATAGGAGTGGAATTGCTGGGTCATAGGGTAGGTGTATATTTATTTAGCAAAGCATGTGCTACCTTTATTATAAAAGAAATTTGGAAAAGCTGACAAGTGATTTAATATCACTTTAGAAGGAGCAAATAGAGAGTGTCATATGGGAGGTGAGTCCAGAGCTTTTGGGGCCCCAGTTTCAGCCTCTGGGTATGTGGCTTGGATTCCACAATGGAAGGTCAAGCACAGGCATTGAAGGTGGACAGGGAGAGGATTAGCCATGCCTGGGCCCTCTCAGGCCCCCTTCCAGGGAAGGCAGGACAGGGTCTGCCTGTATGTTGTCTCCAAGGGGGGACATCATAGACATTCCTGTAGAGTCTGATTTGGGGCCTCACTCGCTCCACCTGTGCAATGGGCTGGGCAGTGGTACACTTGGTGACTTCTGAGGGTCTTTGGGCACCTGCCTGGCATTCTTCTCTTTTGGCCTCTCCTCTGCCCCCCTTGGCTGCTATCTGTGTCAGTACTGACTCTGGCAGGTTTTAAGGGGTCAGGGAATGTCCCTGGACCCCCAAACCTCTGTCAGTGTGAACTCTGTGATCAGGGCCCCAGAGGCTTCCTCCTACCCCCAACCTGGCCCCACCTGTGCCTCAGGCTCCCTGGTAGCCCAGGGGGAACAGGGGTGACATGTGCCAGCCTTAGCCATGTCTATGAAGTTGAGCAGCTGCTGCGCAGTTTGGGAAGTTGCTATTCTGCCGGGGGGGCACCCAAGGGAGGCGCTTGAGCCAGGGCCCTGGCCACAGCTGAGTGGTCAGATGGCTCTCAGATGAGCTTAGGACTTGCACCCATACCCAGCAGCTGAGCGGAAGTGTGAACCTGTGCAATCAAACGCTCCTCGGCCTGGTGACAATACTAAGTGGTGCACTGAAGTGACTCCATGGCCTGGTGGCACTACTCACATGGCAGCTGAAGACACTCCCTGGACCTGGAGGAGTACGTATCAGTCCACAAGCACTTGCTCACTTGGAAAGCACCAAAAACTAAATTAAAAACTTGAGAAGGGCTCTGGGTTAGTGTCCTGGCCCTGTTTCTTCCTGAGCTCTATTCCTCTGTGGAGATAGTTACTCTCTTTGTGGTTTGTTAGGAGGATTAAATGAAGGGCTTCTCTTGGTGCTTGGTGCAGGGAGTGCCATCAGCAACGTTTACTGAGAGTCTCCTACACACCAGATCCTACTGCTACAATTCCCACAGCCCTTGGGGGGCAGTCCTAGAGGTGGGGCCTTGGCCAACGATGGCTTCTTAGAACAAAACACCTGAGCATTACCCACAGCTTGAAACATTATGTGATACTTCAGGGTCCATTTCCAGTGTACTTTCTGGTTCTTCTTTAAATGTGTTTTGGAAAGCCCTGACTCATACCCAGATCCATTCCTCTTTCTTTATCAATGATTAAGCCCCACATCAGGCTCTAGTTCTTTCTTCAGAGCTACTGGATTTGAGCCCTGTGTATACAGCCATTTATAATGTATTAGGAGTCATAGTGATGCTTCCCCGCGGATCAGGGGGCCTGACACCGGGCTCGATTCCAAGACCCTGAGATCATGACCTGAGCTGAAGGCAGATGCTCAACCAACTGAGCCACCCAGGTGCCCCTGACTGTTGTCCTTATAAGAAGAGGGATGTTTGGACACAGACATGCTCAGAAAGGAGAATGCCAGGTGAAGACAGAGACACAGAGGTAGAAGACGAGGTAATGACGAAAGCACGGTTGGAGCAAAGCAGCCGTAAGCCAGGAATGCCAAGGATTGACAGCAACGACTTGAAGTCAGAAGAGTTCAGAGCCTCAGATGGAGCATAGCCCTGCCAAAACTTTGACTCAGGCTTCTGGCCTCCCAAACTGTGAGAGAATACATATCCCTTGTTTTATTTTTTTTAATTTATATATTTTTAGAAGATTTATTTATTTATGATAGGCATGGGGGGGAGGGAGAGAGAGAGAGAGAGAGAGAGGGAGAGACACAGGAGGAGGGAGAAGCAGGCTCCATGCCGGGAGCCCGACGTGGGACTTGATCCTGGGACTCCAGGATCACACCCTGGGCCAAAGGCAGATCCCCCCCATATCCTTTGTTTAAAACCCTTGTGGTACTTTGTTATAGCAGCCCTAAGAAACTAATACACAAGGTAAGTTGAAAAGTCATAATACGACATCATTTATGTAAAAATTTAAAACACATACAGTACTGAATATTATTTGTGGATTTAAAGAAATGGACTGAAAGGAGGGATCCCTGGGTGGTGCAGCGATTTAGCGCCTGCCTTTGGCCCAGGGTGCGATCCTGGAGACCCGGGATTGAATCCCACATCGGGCTCCGGGTGCATGGAGCCTGCTTCTCCCTCTGCCTGTGTCTCTGCCTCTCTCTCTCTCTCTGTGTGTGTGTGTGACTATCATAAATAAATAAAAATTAAAAAAAATTTTTTTTAAAAATGAAAGGATGCATACCAAATTCCTTTATAATCTTTAAAAATATTTTATTTATTTATTTTTTGAGAGAGAGAGAGAGAGAGAGCATGAGCAGGGGGAGGGGCAAAGGGAGAGGAGAGAATCTCAAGCAGACTCCAAGCTGAGCATAGAGCATGATGTGGGGCTTGATCCCACCACCATGAGATCAGGGCCTGAGCCAAAATCAAGAGTTGGACACTCAACTGACTGAGCCATCCAGCCACTAATATGTGCCAATTCTTGATAGTAGTTGCCTCTGCATAAGGAAGGGAAGTGGAACTGGGGAAGAGTATGAAAAGGACTCCAATTTAAAAATCTTCAATATCTGTTTCTTTTTTTAAAATATTTTATTTCTTTATTTGAGAGAAAGGAAGAGAGAGAGAGCAAGAGTAGGCCGAGGGGAGCAGAAGGAGAAGGAGAAGCCGGCTCCCTGTTGATCAGGGAGCCTGATGCAGGGCTCAATCCCAGGACCCCAAGATCATGACCCTAAGATCACAACTGAGCCAAAGACAGATGCTTAACCAACTGAGCCACCCAGGTGCCCCACAGCATCTGTTTCTTTCATAAAAATGTCTAAAGCAAAGATGATTAATTGGACACGTTTGTTAACTCAAAGTAGTAGGCATGTGTGGGTATTTGTTACACTATTCTCTGGGTTCTCTGTTATGACTGAGTGTGTATCTGTGACTATATATAAATAGTATATATGTGTTATATATATATATATATATATATATAATGTACATATGTGAATTTCGAATCTTTGCTTAAGGGATACCTGCATGTATGTGTATTTCCCATGTTCCTACTTACTCTGGCTGCCTTGCTGGCATCTTCTGCTGTACATATTCTTGTGGCATGGTGGGAGCAGGCTTGCTGGGTCTCTCCCTGGTGATTCTGGGGGAGGAGTAGAGATTGATGATGTATCAGAGACCTACTTTCTTCATACCTCTCTTTGGTGGGCATCTCCTAAATATTCTGGCTAACAAACAGCCCCAGGGTGGTAGCCTACAGGGGCATGAGGCTCATCTGGACCTAGCAGAAGCGGGGGCAGGAGCAGGAGCAAGGGCAAGGGCTGCTCCCACAAGCTCCACAGTCCACTCTGAATAACTTGATTTCTAGAAGCTAGGACCGCAGATGGCAGAAGCACCAAGTAAATTTCTCTCCAGGAAAGTGGAAAGATCCAGGTGGGAGAAAGAGCCTGGTCTGGGCTGTGTCTGTATCCACTGTGCACCATCTCCTTTGAGACCCTGGGCAAGTGACTCCCATCTCTAAGACATATAGTAAGTAAGGGGGGGGGGGTAGATGAGAACAGGATGACCAGTGACACACATCATCGCATGACACTTCTGCATTCATGGAAGACAGTGTTAATCAATGACAGCATATTTTTTTGTCTGAGGTCTCATGTAACCTCAAAATCCTTCTTGAGGGCCCCTGGGTGGCTCAGTGGTTGAGTGTCTGCCTTTGATCAGGTCGTGATCCCAGGGCCCTGGGATCAAGTCCCCCATAAGTTATGCTCCCTAAAGGGAGCCTCTGCCTATGTCTCTGCCTCTCACTGTGTCTCTCATGGATAAATAAATAAAATCTTAAAAAAAAAAAAATCCTTCTCAAGTAGGCCTCCAGGACCAGTCAGCCTACGGGACCAGTCGGCCCCGGCTGCATGAGAGATGAGACTACTCCTGGGGTCAGGGAGCCCTGAGGGTCTTTCTGACTTGAATATTCTGGGATCCTGACCTCTGGGTGGCAGTAAAACACCCTGGAAACTTTCTCAGTTACCTCATCTGGCAAATGGGGCTGAGAACCCCACTGAGATCTGCTATTAGCCTAAACCAAGTAGGAGACATGAAATTCGCTCGTAGTGGACAGTACTGAGCATGTGGAAAGGATGTTCATGCTTGAAAAAGTACAGGGGAGGCTGGTAGGGAAACTGGGATGTTCCCAGGTCTCTCCTTATGTGTCTTCCCCGCCTTCTCCCCAGGCTGGCAGGAGCAGCCAAGCTGTCCTGGGCTCCTATGGGCCATGTGCAATTTAATTTCGTGTTCACCTAAACCCTGCAATGTTAAAAATAATTATTCTAATGATGATAATCATAACAACAAACAGCCATAGCTCTGTGTCTTGCATGCTTGTTCTAAGTTTTTACATATATTAATTCATTTTACCTCCATAACTACCCTATCACATAGGTACTATTATCATTTCCATGTTATACATGAGAAAAACTGAAGCACAGGGTGGGCAAGTCATTTGTCCAAACTCACAGAACTAGCAAGTGTCAGACCGAGAGCTTGGACCTTGGTGGTCCTATGAGCCTTTCCTGCCTTCCAGAAGGTAGGTGCCACCGTCCCCATTTAACAGATGAGGCGGATGAGCCCAGCTTCCCTGAGTCAGCAGTGATTTCAACCTAGGCTGCCTGGCTTTTCTCCTACACCATCCTGATTTGCCCTGGAACCTGCATGCCCTCAGGAAAAAGAGCAGAGTACAGGGGCTCTGGATCTAGATCCTTTGAGCTTGTGGGCATCCCAGACCCATTGTCCCCTGGGAAAGGTGAAGATGCCACCAGGAAGCAGAGAGGCTCCTGTCTGCCATGTGAGCAGTCTCTCTTGGGCTGAGAAGGGGGCAGGGCTTGAGATGGCTAATGTGGCTGGGCCCTCCTTGGGATGTAGTTGCTGGTGGGGCCGCCCACCTTCTGACCTCTTGGGCCAGGAATTCAGATGAAGTGGGGACCATTTCTGGGCTGTGCCCTGATTGCTTATGGACAAGTCTCCTCCTGCAGTCCCAGATCCCCAAGAGTCCCCAGGCCAGGGTTATTTAGACATGTCTCTACACGGAGCAGGTGCCCCTCTAGAGGCCACACTGCTGGCACCGGGACTGGCTTCTGAGTGCAGTTATCAGAGGAAACTTTAGGAAGTGGGCCAGGCCAGCACCAAGACCATGTCAGGAACACACACACACACACAAACACACACATGCACACACTCATATACACATACACATATACCAAGGACTTACACTCTCACATTGTCACCCGCAGACACTGTCATCACACTACTGTCCACACACTCATTCTCACACCCACACTTTGACACACTCTCCAGCTCACACTCAGTATACTCACCCGCTGGAGGCCATGAGTGGGGCAGGATCTCGGCTCAGGAGCCTCTCAGGCCCAGTTTCCTTCACCAGGATTTCTTGGCTGTGTGACCCTGAGCAAGGTACTTTGTCTTTCCTACTTTACTCTCCTTATCTGTGAAATGGGTACAATAGTCCAGTAGAAACCTCTCAGCTGACCTGTTTGGTCCAAATAGTTGATTAGGAAATCAAAGTTTGGCTGAGAAAGGCAGTCATTCAAAAGGATTCATAAATATAGCACTTGGGTGGCTCCACTGGGTTCGGCTCAGGTCATGATCTCAGGGTCCTGGGATTGGGCCCTGTGTTAGATTCCCTGCTCAGCGGGGAGTCTGCTTCTCTCTCTGCCACTTCCCCTGCTTGTATGCTCTCCTGTTCTCTTTCTCAGATAAATAAATAAAATATATTTTTTAAAATATTCTATTTATTTATGACACATACACACACACACACACACAGAGGCAGAGACACAGGCAGAGGGAGAAGCAGGCTCCATGCAGGGAGCCTGACACCAGACTCCATCCCGAGACTCCAGGATCAGGCCCTGAGCTGAAGGCAGATGCTCAACCAGCATTGCCTGAGACACCCAGGTGTCCCTAAATACATAAAATCTTTTAAAAAGATTCATAAATACTTTAAACACTTTATTCTTTTTTTAAAAAATATTTAATTTATTTATTTGAGAGAGAGAGAGAGAGCACATGAGAGGGGAGGGAGAAGCAGACTTCCTGTGAGCAGGGAGCCCGACATGGGGCTCCATCCCAGGACCCTGGGATCCTGACCTGAGCCAAAGGCAGACACTTAACCGACTGAGCCACCCAGGTGCCCTTAAAAACTTTATTCTGGGATCCCTGGGTGGCACAGCGGTTTGGCGCCTGCCTTTGGCCCAGAGCGCGGTCCTGGAGACCTGGGATCGAGTCCCACGTCGGGCTCCCGGTGCATGGAGCCTGCTTCTCCCTCTGCCTATGTCTCTGCCTCTCTCTCTCTCTCTCTCTCTCTCTCTGTGACTATCATAAATAAATTTTAAACAAATTTTAAAAAATTTAAAAAAAATTAAACACTTTATTCTAATGTAAAGTATTCAGTGTGGGTCAACATTGCTGCTTCAAGTTCTCTGGCTAGAGTTCTACTTTGTCTATTCGCCTGCACCCACAGAGCATAGTTAAAGATTTTCAGTTCCTTTTTCTTTTTAAATGGATCGTTATAACTCTTGTGGAGCAATCTTAATTTGGAATTCTGCATTGTTACTATCCCCTTCTACCCCAAATATTCCCTAAAACTACAGCAACAGATCTATTTTTAGCGATTTGTCTTTACTGTATATTTCCAAAGCAATGGACTTCATTTTTCTTAAAACATTTCTCTCTCTCTCTCTCTCTCTCACACACACACACACACACACAGAGTCAGATTTCACTCTTTGTTTTATTTAGCTAAATTACATAATTATAGCAATCAACACAAATTAGCCAAAGATTTTGGGGATAAACTCTCCTGATTCTGGTAGCTCACAGCTCAGCCAGTGGGAGCAGAGCTCTGGCAGGGTGAAGGAAGCTGCAGAAGCTGAAGCAGTGAGCCTTGGTGGGGAGTGTCTGTATGTCTCAGCCAGGACGGACGGTAGCCACGAGTCCAGCAAATTGGTTAAACGCACGTCAGGTTAGATCACTTCCATCTGACACATGTCACAAGGCTACAGGGAGGATCAGTAGCATTCAGGCATCTGCCCAGCACATGGGGGGCACTCAGTGAACTGTTCTGGCTGCTGCCCTGTACCCCCAGACTCCTTATACATCTTGTCACAGCACTAGTCACCTGGGCTTGTGAGGGTCAGGGGCTGACTCCTTACACTGTCAGGGCTTCTTGAAGGCAGGATCTCCTTCCTCTCTGTCTCCTGAGAGCCCAATGCTCGGGTTTCATATGGTGTCTGGCTTCAAAACCTGTGCTCTTTACCACTGAGCCATATGCTACACACACGCACACACACACACACACGTGTACTGGGCATAGCAGCACTGCCCGGTGTCAGACATTCTTATGGAAATCAAGGAAGGACCCTACCTTTTTCTTTTTTAAAAAAATTTATTCATGAGAGACAGAGACAGAGACAGAAACAGAGACAGAGGGAGAAGCAGGCTCCGTGCAGGGAGCCTGACGTGGGACTCGATCCCAGGTCTACAGGATCAGGCCCTGGGCTGAAGGCGGCGCTAACCTGCTGAGCCACCTGGGCTACCTCTTTTTCTTTTCTTAAAGATTTTATCCATTTATTTGAAGGAGAAAGACCGAGAGAGAGCGAGAGAGAGCGAGAGAGCAGGAGCACAGGAGGGGCAGAGGCAGAGGGAGAAGCAGACTCCCCACTGAGCAAGGGGCATGATGTGGGGCTCGATCCCAGGACCCCAGAATCCTGACCTGAGCCGAAGGCAGATGCTTTACTGTCAGAGCCATCCAGGTGCCCAGGCCCCTGCCAGGTCCCTTGTGAGTGCCCTGTGGAGGGTCCTGCAGCCCTGGTAGGGCGCAGGCGGCTGTGGGCTGAACTAATCTCATGTCTAGAGCTATGCACCTGACTCTGAGTGAAGGAGGCAGGTAGGCTAAACCCTCCATCTGGGCACCCTGTGCTAGTCCCTGTAGTTTGTGCTTTTCCCATGACTTTCTAAGATGGCATGCCCTAGGCTTCCACTGGGTGAGCCTGGGCAGGTACCCAGAGGGAGGAGATAGTCTTCGGTAGGTAGTCAGCAGCCTAGCTGCCAGGGTTCCTCTGCTGGAGAACAGGTGCCAGTATCGTTGGATCCGCTCTGCCTCCTTTCCCAGGCAGAAGGAGGTGCTTGCCTATGCTGAAGTGGGGCAGGGATGGGAGAGGCAGGGAGAGGGCAGGGAGAGCTTTGACTCTACACTACATTCCACTACAGAGGAATGGTCACTCATCTGAATTCTTTTTTTCTGATTATAAGAGTAAAATGCAGCTGATAATTATGTTAAAAGATGCTCAATATTGTATGATTCCATTTATATGAAAAGTACAGAAAGGGCAAAATTATAGACAGAAAAATTAGTAGATGCCTGTGACTGGAAGTGCTGTGCATGGGGATCAGCGGTAATGAGACAGGAGGGACCTCGTGGAGAATGAAATTGTCTTAGAACTGATTTATGGTTATGTGTGCACAGATTGGAACAGTTGATAAAAAGTATTGAATTATGTACCTGAAATGTGTGGATTTTATAATATGTGAAAATATGTCTCAATAAAGGTGTTTAAAAAGATAAAATGCAGGGTTGCTGGGGTGGTTCAGTTGGTTGGGTGTCTAACTATTGATCTCAGCTCAGGTCTTTTTCTTTTTAATTTAAATTCAATTAATTAACATACAGCATATTATTAGTTTCAGGGTAGAGTTCAGTGATTCATCAGTTGTATGTAACACTCAGTGCTCATTACATCACATGCCCTCCTAATGCCCATCACCCGGTTACCCATCCCCCCACCCACATCCCTTCCAGCAACCCTCAATTTGTTTCCTATGATTAAGAGTCTCTCCCTCTCTGATTTCATCTTGTTTTATTTCTCCCTCCCTTCCCCTATGGTCCTCTGTTTTATTTCTTAAATTCCACATATGAGTGAAAGCGTATGATAATTGTCTTTCTCTGATTGACTTATTTCACTTAGCATAATAGTCCCTAGTTCCACCCATGTCTTTGCAAATGGCAAGATTTCATTTTTATGGCTAATATTCCATTGCACATATATACCACATCTGCTTTATCCACTCATCTTTCAATGGACATCTAGGCCTGTTTCCATGGCTTGGTTATTGTGGACATTGCTGCTATAAACATTGGGGTGCAGGTTCAGCTCAGATCTCGATCTCAGGGTTGTGACTTCAAGCCCCACATTGGGCTCTATGCCCAGTAGGGAGCTCACTTAAAAAAAAAAAAAAGATAGTGGGGCACCTGGGTGGCTCAGTAATTGAGCATCTGCCTTTGGCTCAGGTCATGATCCCAGGGTCCTGTGATCAAGTCCCACGTCGGGGTCCCTGCTTCTCCCTCTGCTTATGTCTCTGCCTCTCTCTGTGTGTCTCTTGTGAATAAATAAGTAAAATCTTTTTAAAAATATAAAGTGCATATTCATAATAAAAATGCAAATATCACAAACCAATATACCAACCAACATGTGTTGGGTGTTTACTATATGCCAGGCACTGTATTTTATAAGGTCATTTTATTAATAGGCAATGACGTTAAGGTAATTAAACTGATTCTTGTCTGTCGGATGAGAAAACTGAGGTACAGAGGTTAAGTGACTTGCCCAAGGCTGCTGAGTGGTGGCACAGGGGGTCCAATCTGTTGGGTCTGCTTGGGCAGACCCACAATGTTGAACGTCCAAACTGCAATCTCTCATTGACCAGTTCACTTAAACCTTAACCCTCACTAAGGTAAATACCATCATTCCATTTTACAGAGAAGGGGGTGGAGGCAGATGATTGTGAAATGACTTATGGAGGTCACTCTGCTTGTTGGTGGCACTACTGAGCACTGTCCCATCCTGGGCAGTGGGACTGCGGTGCTGGCTCTCGCACCCACTGCATAGACTATGTAGAGACTCTAATGTAGTAAGTGAATGTTTCACCATGGTTTTGCCCTGCAAGAGAATCTCTGTGAATATTTCCCTGCCTAATCCTCCAGACAGTTTGTCCGATGCATAATTAAGATCTGCAGTAAGTAACAACTTTTTCAAAAAATGGCATCATCATGCTACGCACGCTATTCTGCGACATTCTTGTTTTTGTGTAACTATATGCCATGATCATCTTACCATATCTGTGACAACCTCATTTAAACAAAATTGCTGCACAGTATTCTATGATACCGATGTCTCAGAATGAATTTAACCCCCTACTGAGGGACATGTAAATTGTTTCTAATCTTGCCATGTTATAAGCAATACTGCAATGAACATCCTTATAAACATGTATGATCGGACTCTTGTATTTCTGTAGGTTAAATATCTAAAAGCAGCACTGGTAGGTCAAAGAACATAGGGATTGTTCATTTCTGGCAGCCTGGCCACCTCGGACTTCACTAGTTTATAAATACAAAGGTCGTCTCCTTGACATTAACCCCCAAGCTCCACCTGGTCCTGGCCTCTACCTAGTTGTTTGCAAGACTTCATTGTGCCATCAGCCTCTCCACTTGTTTGGTTTGTCCCCGGGGAATGGGAGGACTGGCAAGTGCTCAGAACACATCCTTCGGTTGCAGGTATCACGGGGCCATTTGTCAGCCACTCAAGGGAGGAGCAGCCATTCTGTGCTACAGATGCCCTTTGTGTTCCCTTAGTTACTATCTCCACCACTGTTACGTGTACCACTCAGCAGTGTTAGTACCTTTACATGGCTGTGCCACCAATCTCCAGAACTCTTCATCTTGTACATCTCAAACTCTACACTCATTTTTTTTTATAATTTTTTTTTCCTTATGATAGTCACACACACAGAGAGAAAGAGAGGCAGAGACACAGGCAGAGGGAGAAGCAGCCTCCATGCACCGGGAGCCCGACGTGGGATTCGATCCCGGGTCTCCAGGATCGCGCCCTGGGCCAAAGGCAGGCGCCAAACCACTGCGCCGCCCAGGGATCCCAAACTCTACACTCATTAAACAACAACTCCTCATTCCTCTTTCCCCCACAGCCCCTAGCAACCACCATTCTACTCTCTGTCTCTGAGAATTTGACTGTTGTAGGTACAATATATTAAGTGGAATCACAGTCTTTGTTTTTGTGACTCTGTTATTTCACTTAGCATAATGTCCTTCAGGTTCACCTGTGTTGTAGCATGGGTCAGAATTTCCTTCCTTCCTGAGGCTGTGTAATATTACCTTGTAGGTACATAACACATTTCCTTTATCCATTCACCTTTCGGCGGACACTTGAGTTGTTTCTACCTTTTTAGCTTTTGTCAGTGTGAAAACATTGTTTTGAGACCCTGCTTTCAATGATTTGGGATGTATATCCAGAAGTGGGATTGTTGGATCATGTGGTAATTCTATTTTTAAGTTTTTTTGCGGAGCTTCCAGACTGTTTTCCATTGCTACTGTGCCATTTTACATTCCTTTAAACAGGGCACAAGGGTTCCAATTTCTCCTATCATCTCCAACACTTTTGTTATTTTATTTTTTTTCATAGAAGTTATCATAATGGGATGAGTGTGAGGTGGTATCTCATTGTGCTTTTGATTAGTTGCCTTTCCCTAGTGGATCCTACATGGTCTCCGAAGCCCAGACCAGTTACCTCCTCCAGGTAGTTCCCCATGTCTTCCTGTCTCCATACAGTTCCTCTTGGGCTGTGATCTCTCCCTCTTTTCCCCTTCTCTGTCTCCCTTCCTCCCCCCATTCCCACCTCCATTTGGGGTAGGTCAAGTCTACCTCGATGGAGTCGCCTCTGGGTACCTAGAATTACTCACATGCCCTCCTTAATGCTCATTACCCAGTTACCCATCCCCAGTAGACTTTTGTACAGAATGGGTTCAAAGGGTTTTTGGAATGACTGAACCAATGAGTGGATGGATGTGCGGATGTTTGGAAGGAGGTAGAGTGTGAAGGAATGGGTAGATGAGTAAGATGGATGAAAGATGGAAGTATGTGAATGGCAGGAGAAAGTCAGGTTTCTCCATGTCAGACACTCCCTCATCTCCTCTAGACAACAAGTGCCTTCACAATTCTGCCTGTTGGACCTCCAGAGATTACCCCTGTTGGGAGCTCTCCTCCTTCTCTTGAACCAATACAAACTAGACTTCTGTCCCTTCTGCTTCACCTTCCTGGTCAATGTGACCAAGCAAGGGGAAAAGATGCTTGAAATCCTCTCCTCGTTCTGCTTGCCAAACCACAGGCCCTGGTAGGAGCTTCATCCATCAGTAGGAAGGGACATCGTTTTCTTTACACACAATGTGTTCCCTGCAGCCATGCTTGTAGGGCTGCCATGGCTCAAAGGGATACCTTTTCCTAATTTGGACGAAGACGCCTGTCAGGTAGCAGGTAGCTCAGTTCCCATTGGTTCTCCTTCTCCTGCTCTCATTTCTCTCCTTCCTTTCTTCTCTCCCCCACCCCCCATCCCTCATTCCCCAACTTCTGCTCACTGTTTCTCTCTTCCCTCTTCCCTTCCACCACGTGGCTGGGGGAAAGAGCCAGGCCTGGGGATTTATATTGACTTTGGTTTTAAGCTGCCATATCTTTGATAAAGTCACTGCATCTCTTTGAACCTCAGTTTCTCATCTGTAAAATGGAGCTCACAGTTCCCAACCATCAGGGTTGTTGTGTGAAATAGATGACAGAATGTGTGCAAAGTGTCCTATTACAGAGACAGTGAAAAATGGTAGTCATTGCTTGTGTCCATACTATTGTCACCATTAGTTTTTCTTACATTTATAAAAAATATTGTAGTGACTACCAAAAAAGCAAGCAAGCAAGCAAGCAAGCTGCTATTCGTATCATGATACCCTCTCTGCATCTACTGCATTCCTTCTACGCTTCTCCTGGAGCCGTTCTTCTTCTCCATCATTTTCAATTGAACTTTTACTTATTTATTTATTTATTTATTTATTTATTTATTTATTTATTTATTTATTTATTTTTAAGAGAAAGAGAGAGAAGGAATATTCATGCACATGAGCACATGTGCATATGATTGGGGGAGGGAGAAGGGCACAGGGAGAGGAAAGAAAGAATCTCAAGCAGGTTCCATACCCAGTGGGGAGCCTGAGCAGGGCTTGATCTCACAAGAGCTGAGATCTCAGGGTTTCTGAGACAATGACCTGAGACTAAATCAAGAGTCAGGTGTTGAGCCACTCATGTGCCCCAAAACTTTAATTTTTCACAAGTGTCTTTCATATGCCAGGCAGAGAACCATGGTGGCATTGATAAAAGAAGAAAGAAAGAAAGAGGAAAAAAGAGTCTTTCTGCTTTTTTTTAAGATTTTATTTATTTATTCATGAGAGACACAGAGGGGAGTGGGGCAGAGATACAGGCAGAGGGAGAAGCAGGCTCCATGCAGGGAGCCCAACGTGGGATCACGCCCTGGGCCAAAGGCGGCGCTAAACAGCTGAGCCACCTGGGCTGCCCAGTCTTTCTGCTTCTAAATGCTTGTCACCAGGCAGCCCAGCGGTTTAGTGCCGCTTTCAGCCTGGGGCGTGATCCCGGAGACCTGGGATCGAGTCCCACGTCGGGCTCCCTGCATGGAGGCTGCTTCTCCTTCTGCCTGTGTCTCTGCCTTTCTCTCTCTGTGTCTGTCATGAATAAATAAAATAAAATCTTAAAAAAAAAAAATGCTGGTCATCCACCCATTCAACCAGTATCTGTTGCTACTGTGAAAGCATCAGGATCTAGTCTTCTGCTTCAGTGAAGTGTGGCTGTGAAGACCAGCCCATGGGTAACTTCATGGGGGTAGGACTTGTACTGATCATTTATCTCCGCAGCTCCAGTCCCCCAGAGAGGTCCTGGCACATAGGAGGCTCCTGTAAGGATTTGTAGAATAAAGTAATGAAAGATGTGGCCGTTGGGCACATGCTATCAGGGCCCTACCCATGTCCCTTCAACTTATCCCAAAGTCACAGGCAGACAGTTCCCTAGGAGCTGGGAGCCTGCTCTATCTCTCTACCTCTGGTCATGCTCAGCCCACTGCGGGCAGTGGGAAGTGCAGGAGAGTTACTGCTCTAGCAGCAATCCTCAGCAAGGAGGGGTGGGAGCTTATAGATTAATACCCCAGCTTCTTGCCCCTTGGCTGACGCTTTGAGACATGTTCCATGCAGTTGCTTGAAAATCCTCAGTGGAACTAAGCCCCCGCTGCCCATGGTGGTCACACCTGCAGTAATGTACCTTTATCAGCTTTGTTCCTTTCCGTCACCCACTTCCCTGCTCCTTCACCATGTTTCCTGGGACCATCTCCCAAATAAGCTATTTGTACCTAAATTGTCTCAAGGAATCCAAACTGAGATAAATGATGTGAAAATTTTGTTGTTCAGCACACAAATCACTCAATGTAAGAAAGCTAATTCATTTAAGTACTAACAAAGCAATCCATTGTTCTAGGAAACAAAAATAGTTATGGTTTTTTATCCTGGCATTTATAATCCCACCCTGCTACCCTCTAAATGCATTAGAACTTTTCTGTATCTAAGAAATCTGAACAAGCCTCACTCCAAATTATAAAGTGCATTTCAGGTGCATATCACAGGGCGACTTGAATCAATCATATAGAGTGCTTCCAACAAGTGACTGTATGAGGATCTATGTGGATGGACACACACACTGGCTCACTGGAGGGGGCTAGAAAGAAGGCAAATTCTATAATTGGATAAGCCTGACTCAAATCCCACCCTTACACCTTCCAGCTGGGGCCTTGGGCAAAGATACTACATCTCTCTGAGCCTCAGTATCCCTATTTGTTCAGAGAAGATGTAAATAATCCCAATCTTCCCAAAGTGTTGTGATAATCAGAACAGATAATGGAAGTAAAAGCTCTTTGAAAGCTGCAAAGCAATTCCTGTACTTGTTTCAGTGTCTGTTGAATGTCAAGGTGATAAAGCAGAGAGCAGTGGTGAGGGATGTGGGCTTTGGAATCAGACAGATGAGCTCAAGTCTTGCTTTATCATCTAGCGGTTGGATGACTGATGAGAAGTCCCTTTGCCTTTCTGACCCTTGGTTTCCTCTTCTGTAGTGGAGTTAATAACTCTATGTAGTGGAGACATTTTTGCCTCTGGAATCCCTCATACTCCTAAAAAATTTTTGTTAAGTAATCTCTATTCCCAATGTGGGGCTCAAATTCACAACCCTGAGATTAAGAGTTGCATGTTCTACCAACTGAGCCAGGCAGGTGCCCCTGGACTCTCTTATACTTTTAAAAATTACTGGAGATCAGAGTTTTTATTCATGTCATTTGTATTTATTGATATTTACTATACTAGCATTAAAAATAAAATTATAAAAATGTTAATTAATTAATTGAAAAAATAACAATAATAAATCCATCACCTGTCAACATAAATAGCATGATTTTTATGAAAAATAGCTGTATTTTCCAAAACAAAAGTTTGGAAAGCTGTGCGGCATTCTTTTACATTTTGCAAATCTCTTTAACATTTGGCTTAATAGAAGAAAACGAGACTCTTACATTTGTTTTGGCATTCACTCTGTTGTGATATGTTGTTTTGGTTGAAGTATATAAATTATCTGATCTGGGGCACCTGGTGGTTCAGTGGTTGAATGTCTGCCTTTGGGTCCTTGGATTGAGTCCAGCATCAGGCTCCCTGCAGGGAGCCTGCTTTTCCCTCTGCCTGTGTCTCTGTGTCTCTTCCCTGTGTCTCTCATGAATAAAGAAATAAAATCTTTTTTAAAAATCAGATCTCATAAATATGTAGTTGGAAAAAGGAAGAGAGTTTTAATAGTTTTTTCAGATAATTATGGATATTATTCTTTGATACTACACTAAAACTTGAGAAGTAGTAGTTTTTAAAAGGTTAGTTGCAATATGCACTCTGAATCATAACAGTGAACTTTTCATATTATATTTCATAAAAATCCATTGCATTTTTGAAATAACATACATTTATTTTTAAATTTTTATTTTAAAAATTTGAGTATGGTTGATATCTTGCATTTTGAAAGGGTCTTTTGCATGATTTTATAATATAATGTATTGTCATTTGGAAAATATTGGTTGGCTGTATCATGCAGACCTTCCAAATATTGACATATCTTAATGTACAATATCAGAAAATTATACTTGGTCAGCCCGGGTGGCTCAGCGGTTTAGCGCTGCCTTCAGCTCAGGGCGTGATCCTGGAGTCCCGGGATCGAGTCCCACGTCAGGCTCCCTACATGGAGCCTGCTTCTCCCTCTGCTTGTGTCTCTGCCTGTCTCTCTCTGTGTTTTTAATGAATAAATAAATAAAATCTTAAAAAAAAGAAGAAAATTATACTTGACAACATCTCATTAGTCTTTATTTTTTAATTTTTTAAAATATTTATTTATTTATTTATTTATTTATTTATTTATTTATTTATTTATGATAGAGAGAGAGAGTGAGAGAGAGGCAGAGACACAGACAGAGGGAGAAGCAGGCTCCATTTCGGGAGCCCGATGCGGGACTCGATCCCAGGACTCCAGGATCAGGCCCTGGGCCAAAGGCAGGTGCTAAACCGCTGAGCCACCCAGGGATCCCCCTCATTAGTCTTTAAATGTAAGGAAGCTGTCAAACTCAATTTTCACTTGAATGCTCAAGTTTTTATTATATTCTATTTCCATTGTGTTATGTTTGAATGATACATCAGATTGCTTTCCCAACATCCAAGACAATCCATCTCAATGAGATTAATAGAATTTTTCTGGAAGTTCAGGGAGAAATAAAAAGTCCCCTTAGAACCTTGGGCCATCCAGAGACATCTAGCCTGGTGAATGCTTTAGGTATCAGTGATGTGGCAAGATGAGTGTGAGAGTGGAGTTGTCAGTCAGGGACCCAAAAAGGGTAGAAGTAAAATCTTAAAGACATAGTTGGCTGAATTTTATGACTTGCTAGAGATTGACCTCTTAATATGACCTGGAATTCAATACCATGCTGGTGCCATTCTTTCCTTTCACTTCTCCAGGGACATTCTGCCCTTTTGGGCCAGAATTTATGCCATGGCCCATCAGTAATTCATTGTGCAGGACATTCATTCAATAAACATTTCTTCAGAACCTTTCTACTTCAGGCTCTGAGTTGGATGTTGGGGATATAAACACTGCTCAGCCTCTGTGTCTGCCCAATGGCACTTGATCTTTTGGCGAGTCAGATCATCAAATTTAACTTACTTTGGTAAGGCTTATGACCAAGGGATGTCCATGAGGCTGTGAGCCCAAGAACAGCTACTCTACCTGTTCCATGACATTACAGTGGGCTCTTGAAGGATGTGTAGGAGTTTGACAGGCAGAGAAAGGTCCTTCTAGACAAAAGCATATGCAAAAGCATACAGAAGTGTGAAAGAACATAGTTTACTCTGGGAGAATGAAAAATTACAGGATTTCTGGTTAATGGGAAGAGATGAGGATGGGCTTGGAAAGAGACCAGGTAATGAAAAATTTTGAATGTCATAAGGAATTTGAACAGGAGAAGTCAGTCAGTTAACTTGCTTAACACTAAGTTAAAAGAGTGAGAAGTACCCAGCCCTGACCAGGCACATCGTAATACCCCCTCCTGAGGTTAAAAAAAACAAAAAACAAAAACAATTCCAGGATGTTGGAAGCTCTAGAGGCAGCTGCATAGGGCAGGCACATGATATTCCTGGCTGTGAAAGGCAGGGATACAATAAGGACAATGCATTTCCAAGTCATCCAAAGTAATGCAGGTCTCATTTAGCAAATATTTGTTTAGCTCCTACTGTATGCAAGACAGAGACTCTCAGTATGTTCAAGCCAAAAGTCAAATACCCATGCCTGAGAGCTGAGTTCTAGTCTCAGCTCTGCCACTGATTTGCTGCATGAACTGTGGCAAATTGCTTCTCTTTTCTGGGCCAGAGTTTTCCCACTGGTACATTTTAGAAATTAGATTTGAAAATTTTGGATGTGACTCCTAGCTCTCATGTTCTGTGACTCTGACTTGCTCTTTGATATCAGACAAGCCCCTTCCCCTTTCTAGACCTCAGTTTCATCATCTGTAAAATGGGAGGTAAGACTAGACTTAGCTCAAGATACATGGAGCCTATGTGATAGACACTGAGTCTCCCCCTCCCCACCGCCCAGGGTCCTGAGCCATCCCTCCAGCACACTTTAGCTTCCTCAACATTTCTCATCAAGATGCAACATACTTTAAATAGCATCTGCATGACTGGCTGGTTTTTTTCTTCCTGGAGAAGCTCCCTACAAAGTGTGCCAAGTGGCAGCTGTCAGGGCCGAGGTGGCATTTCCCTCAGTGATGCTGACAGCAGCTGTCCCAGCGCAGGCTGAATGGAATGGAAATGACATCATGTTTATTCAGGAAAGACGTTCTCAGACCCAGATCAGTGTCAGCAAGATGCTGGGATGCTCGACGAGGGAAAACACATCCGAGACCAGTCCCTGGATCTCCTCTCCTGGAACACACGCCATGCCACGTGCCACGCACCCCCCTTCCACCCTTATAGCACACATCATGCCCCGCAAGCCACACCACTCCATACAAACACATCTCCATGTATACCACAGCCCCTCACAAACACATACCAATACAGGCCACACACGACACACACTCACCCACTCACACACATATCATGCAAACATATCAACACATGCCACAATGACAGCATACACGCATGTACCACATGTTCACAGATACACCAATACCCAGAGGCACATGCAGATGCTCATGATCACTCTCCACCTCTATACAGACAGCCACACACCACATATACATTCAGTAGCAGCTTAGCAGTTAAAGTAGGGAAGAAGCTACAGGCACTGAAATGCGTAATCTGATCTTTCTTTTTCTTCTGTTTCTTTTCTAATAGATATTGTACCCTCTAGTGCTTATAGAGCTGTTTCAAGGACTGAACAGCAGAAGCAACATCTTGTGTTAGGAAGATCCCAGGATTTGGAGTTAGGCAGACTTTGCATGGAGTCCAGACTATGAATTCTAGCTGTGATCCTGGGTATGTTGTTTAACTACTCTGAGACTCAGTCTCCACATCATTAACATGGGATGTTTTGAAAAATGGGATGTCCAGAAAGCCTTAAAAGTCTCTAACAGAACAAAACAAAACCTGTTAGAATGAACAAATCCAGTAAAGTTGCCAGATACAAAATCAACACGCAAACATCAGATGCATTTCTTTTTTTTTATCATCAGATGCATTTCTATACCTAACAATGAACTCTCAGAAAAAGAAATAAAAGAAAACAATCCCATTCACAATAACATTAAAAACAATAAAATTCCAAGAATAAATTTGACCAAGGAAGTGAAAGATCTGTACAACAAAAACAGTAAGAGGTTGATGAAAGAAATTAAGGAAGAAACAAATAAATGGAGAGATATCTTGTGTTCATGGAATGGAGGAAGTAATATTATTAAAATGTCCATACTACCCAAAGCAATCCATAGATACAATACAGTCCCTATCAAGATTCTAATTGCGGGCAGCCCTGGTGGCGCAGCGGTTTAGCACCGCCTTCAGCCCAGGGCGTGATCCTAGAGACCCTGGATTGAGTCCCACGTCAGGCTCCCTGCATGGAGCCTGCTTCTCCCTCTGCCTGTGTCTCTGCCTCTCCCTCTCTCTCTCTCTCTCTCTCTCTGTCTCTATGAATAAATAAAATAAAAATTAAAAAAAAGATTCTAATGGCATTTTTTACAGAAATAGAAAAAATAATCCTAAAATTCATATGGAGCTGCAAAAGATCCTGAATATCCAAAAGCAATCTTGAAAAAGGAGAACAAAACTGGAGGCATCACACTGCATGATTTCATTTTTTTTTCACTGCATGATTTCAAACTATGCTACAAAGCTATAATCAAAACAATATGATAGTGGCACAAAAATAGACCAATACAACAGAGTTGAGAGCTCAGAGATAAACCCAAAGGAGCCAAGAGTACTCCATGGGGGAAAGGATAGTCTCTTCCATAAATGGTGTTGGGAAAATTGGATGTTCACATGCAAAAGAATGAAATTGGACTCCCACCTTACACCACTCCCTAAAATTAAAGACCTGAAACCATAAAACTAATAGAAAAAAAAATGAAAAGCTCCTTGACATTGGTCTTGGAGCAATCTCTTATGATTTTTTTTAATATATCACCAAAAGCACCAGCAACAAAAGCAAAAATAAACAAGTGAGTCTACCTCAAATCTAAAAGCTTCTGCCCTGCAAAATAAACAATCAACAAAATGAAAAGGCAACCTATAGAATGACAGAAAATATTTTAAAATCATGTATCTGATAAGATGTTAATATCCAAAATATATAAGGAATTCATACAACTCAATAGCAACAAAACAAATAATCCAATTTCAAGATAGGCAAAGGACCCAAACACTTTTCTGAAGAAGACATACAAATGACCCACAGGAACACTGAAAGATGCTCACCATCATTAATCATCAGGAAAATGCAACCCAAAACATAATGAGAAATCACCTCGCAACTGTTAGAATGACTATTATAAAAAGACAAGAGACAACAAGTGTTGGTGAGGATGTGGAGAACACTCCACATTTGTGCACTCTTGGTAGGAGTGTGGACTGGTGCAATCACTCTGGAAAACAGTATGGAGATTCCTCAAAAGATTACACATAGAACTACCACGTGATCCTGCAATCCCACTTCTATGTATATACCCGAAAGAAATGAAATGACAATATCTAAGTGATATTTGCATCTTCATGTTCATTGCAGCATTATTTACAATAGCCAAGACATGGAAACAGTGTAAGTGTCCATTGATGGATGAGCCAATAAAGAAAATGTGATATATATATATATATGAAAATGTGATTATATGTGTGTATATACATATATACATTACATACATAATGGAATATTATTCAGCCGTAAAAAAGAAAAATCCTACCACTTGCAACAATATGGATGAAGCTTGAGCATAATTATTATGCTCAGTGAAATAAGTCAGACAGAGAAGGACATATACTATATGATCTCACTTACATGTGGAATCTAAAAAGCCTGAACTCATAGAAACAGAGAGTAGATGAGTGATTTCCAGGAGAAATGGGTAAAAGTGGTCAAAGAGTACATACTGGACGGCCCGGGTGGCTCAGCGGTTTAGTGCCGCCTTCAGCCCAGAGCATGATCCTGGAGACCCGGGATTGGGTCCCACATCGGGCTCCCTGCATGGAGCCTGCTTCTCCCTCTGCCTTTGTCTCTGCCTCTCTCTCTCTCTCTCTGTCTCATGAATAAATAAATAAAATCTTTAAAGGAAAACAAAACAAAAAGTACATACTTCTAATTATAAGATCAAAAATTCTGGGAATCTAATGTATAGCACAGTGACTATAGTTAACAATACTATATTGTATACTTGAAAGTTGCTAAGAGAGTAGATCTTAAAAGTTCTCATCACACACACTCTCAGACCTAACAGTGTATACATCTATCAAATTATCATGTTGTAAACCTGAAACTTAACAATGTTATATGTCTGTTATATCTCAATAAAGATGGGGATAAAATTAGTTTTTTGATACCCATTCCTGCATAACAACCACTCCCAAAAGTTTATGGCTTATAATAGCGACATTTTTTTTTCTTTTAAAATTTTTAAAAACTTAATTTTATTTAAGTTCAATTAATTAACATATAATGTATTATTATTTTCAGAGGTAGAGTTCAGTGATGCATCAGTCTTATATAACACCCAGTGCTCATTACATCATGTACCCTCCTTAATGCTCGTCATCCAGTTACCCCATCCCCCCACCCTTCTCTCCTCCAGCAACCCTCAGTTTATTTCCTATGATTAAGAATCTTTTATGATTTTTCTCCCTCTCTGATTTAATCTTGTTTTATTTTTCCCTCCCTTCCCCATGCTCCTCTGTTTGGTTTATTAAATTCCATACATAAGTGAAATCATATGATAATTGTCCTTCTCTGATTGACTTATTTCACTCAGCATAATACCCTCCAGTTCCAACCACGTCATTGCAAATGGCAAGACTTCATTTTTGATGACTGAGTAGTATTCCATTGTGTGTGTGTGTGTGTGTGTGTGTGTGTGTGTGTGTGTATACATATCTTTATCCTTTCATCTGTCAATGGACACCTGGGCTCTTTCCATAGTTTGGCTTTCGTGGGCATTGCTGCTATAAACATTGGGGTGCAGGTACCCCTTCAGATCATTACATTTGTATCTTTAGGGTAAATAGCTAGTTGTGCAATTGCAACAACAGCTATTTATTATTATCATAATACTATGTGTTGATTAGGCAGTAATTCTGCTCCTCAGGTATAAGCTGAAGCTCTGGAAGGCATGGAAGATCCAATATTGCCTCTCTCACAGAGCTGGCAGTGAATGCTGATTGGAATCTCCTCCAGAGCCATTGATCAGAGAGCTTTATTTGCCTTCACCAGGACCTCTCCCATGGCTGCTTGCATTCTCTCACAGCATGGCAGCTGGGTTCTAAGAAGGAGCATTGCAAGAGGTGAAGGTGGAAGCTGCAGACCTCTCAAGGCTTAGCCTAGGAAATCACAGTGTCACTACATTCTGTTAGTCCAAGGAAGTCAGAGGGCCAGGTCACAGTCAAGGGGAGGGAAATAGATGTCACTTCTTAATGGCTGAGTGACAAGGTAATATTTCAAGAGTGTGAGTATGGAAGATATCATTGTGGCTCCCTTTGGAGACCACAATGATATCTTAACCACTTCTTTCTCAAGATCTAATGTATGCCAAATCCTTAATGGCCTCACCCAATGTGAATGTCCTTCCTCCGGGATCTGCCATGATCTTCACATTCCTCTCACCTAGAGCTCAACTTTGACTGTCAAGAAGTGGTATGGTTAGGGATTTGAGGATTTGTAATCCTGATGTCTGTCTGTGGAAGATTCTGGCTTATTGTTTAAGCGGAAAGGGGGAAGGGAAGCACATCCCTTCTACTCTCTGAGCCTCAGTGTCCTCATATAGGGATCAAGCACATGGTAAAGGCCTAGGTGATGGCAGCCATTGCTTAAAGTCATTATTATTTCAGTGTCAGGGCTGGAATGGAATCTGGCATGGGGCACCCCAAATTCCCAGTATTAAGACTTTATACCACTGAGACACTAGAGGGACAAAGTCTCTAGACGCCTATAGAGGCTCCACCCCAACCAAACAGGGCTCCCCCAAGATAGGTGTGACCCTACCTCCTCTGCCTGCTCCCATCCCAGCTCCCCAGGTTAGATTAGCTTGTATATTCTATTGCATTTGTAGACACCTACTATGTGCTAGGCACTTTGATCATTTGTGTCTTTTTTTTAATTATTTATTTTTTGTGAAAGAGAAAGAGCCTGGAGGGAGAGGTGGAGGGAGAAGGAGAGCGAATCCTAGGCAGACTCCCAGTGGACCATGGAGCAGATTCAGGTCTCTGTCACCCAACCCCAAGATCACAACTTGAACCAAAACCAAGAGCCATTTGCTTAACTGAGTGTGCTACCCAGGTGCCCTCCTTTGTGTCTTTAAAACCTGATGACAGTGGTTCTGTGATGTAGGGAGTCTTATTCCTATTTGACATGTGAGGAACCTGAAGTTAAGAGAGGGGCAGTGACTTACCTAAGCTCATAGAGTCGGCTATGGCAGAGCTCTTGCTTCTGACTCTTCTACTTCCACCCTGGCACTGACAGCACTTAGCCTCCCTGGGTCAACACTTATTGCAAGATGGGTCCCAGATGGCAGGTATTGAGATTGAGGGTTGCTGGTGAGAGGATGGGGATATCCTTCTCTACCCCTCTATAGCACCTCAGTAAGGATAGCATAAGAACACAGGGCCTGAAATCAGATGGTCCTGGGTTCGAATTCTAGCATTGCCACTTCCTTGGGCAAGCAACTTCACCTCTCTGGGCCTTAGTTTGAAAAGTGGGATAATCAGAGGACCTAGTTCATGGGCTTGTTGTGATGATTCAACAAAACAACATGTATAAGTACAGAGTTTAGCATATGGTAGTGGTGGGGTGCATAAATGAAACAAGATTAACAAAACATCAATAGCCATTGAAGCTAAGACATGAGCACATGGGGGTTCATTATACTATCCTATTTTTGTACACGTTTGAAATTTTCTTTTCTTTTATTTTTTTTAAAAGATTTTACCTATTCATTCATGAGAGACACACACACACACACAGAGGCAGAGACACAGGCAGAGGGAGAGGCAGGCTCCATGCAGGGAACCCAACGTGGGAATAGATCCCAAGTATCCAGGATCAGGCCCTGTACTGAATGTGCCGCCCAACCACTGAGCCACCCAGGCTGCCCATCAAATTTTCTTTCTTTCTTTCTTTTTTTTTTTAAGATTTTATTTATTCACTCATTCATGAAAGACACACACACACAGAGAGAGAGAGAGAGAGGCAGAGACACAGGCAGAGAGATAAGCAGGCTCCATGCCGGGAGCCTGATGTGGGACTTGATCCTGGGTCTCCAAGATCACGCCCTGGGCCAAAGGCAGGGGTTAAACCACTGAGCCATCCAGGGATCCCCAACCGTGAAATTTTCTATAGTAAAAACATGTTTTAAAACAGTTTATCCTAATTGCCTGCCACTAATGTAGCTATTATTATAAGTAGAGCCTGTTCTTGGAAGGCAGGGGTGGGTGGAAATGGGTGAGGGTGGGAGGAGCTTTTCCATGAGAGGACCACACCCTGCTCCAGTTGAGGGAGTTGGGAATGTCATTATAATGCAAGTGTCACTTTAAGACAGGTGCAGCCACCCAAAGTATCAGGGGTAACTGTTAAAAGACCTCACTGATTTGCCCTCTTAGTCTAGTCTCCTGCTTGTGCCACCCACCTCTGTACTCCTGAGAAGGTCCCATTTGTCTTTTACCCCTATTTAAGCATGGGTCCTCCCTGCCCCATCTTGTCACCATACCATGAATGAAAATATAATATTCTGGTTTCATTCCTTCCTTATTTCCCATCTGTTTTCTCCTTCCTTTTTAAAATAGCTCTATTGAAATATAATTCACATATTGGCCATTGTATAAATTCTTTGAAGAATGTCTATTCAGATCCTTTGCCCATTTGTAATTGAGTTATTTGTCTTTTTGCCAATGAGTTGTAAGCATTCTTGGATCTTCTGGATACAAATCTTTGATCAGATATATGATTTGCAAATATTTCCTCCCTTTATGGGTCCTTCTGTCTTAAGTTGGAGTCTCTCCTTCCAGATTCCACTCTGATCTCAGCTCTGTTAAATCCTAGAAACTTACATGGGAAATGTTCCCTTTTGACTGTGTGACCTTGAGCAAGCAACGCAATCTCTCTGAGCTTTAGTTTCTGTACCTGCAAAGAGTGGGCAACACATTACCTGCAGGTCTGTACATGGGATTACATGCTTGTCTCTCCAATCTCTCCAGCCCTGTCTTTTACCTCGTGTAGGAAGCAGGCTGCAGCATTTACCCCAGGCCAAAAACCAGAGTTCTTTTGTAAAGAAACTAAGAAAGTTGTCTGGGAAATCTAAGGCTCCTACTATGCATTTTAGTGACCTAGAATGAAGGTTTCTTTATTCTAACATTTAGGGGCTGACTCTTGGCATACTTGCCTTAAAACAAAGTCTTGCCAGTCACATCTTTTCCCCTATCCTATGTAGAGCACAAAGTTAAAATCTTCAGTTCATGGGAGGCCTAATAAAAAACTAATCTTATAAAACAGCAGAGAAAACACACAGTCCTTTTATAAATATTAACAGACACTCAAGGAGCAGCAAGCATATCAAGAGAATCAACATCATGAAATTTTCTAAAGAGATCAAGCTAAATAGAAAAATTGACCTGAGAAGAAATAGAACTAATTTAGAAAACAGAAGAGAATTTTAACATATACTCTAATATAATCAGTTTATAAAATACTATAGCCATAAAACCAAGACAAGTTGTCATGAAACAAATGAACAACTAGAAGACAAGAAATAATTCTGTAGGATTAAGACTATAATTTTAAAAATTCACCAGAGACCCTGAAACACATAGGTACGTATGTATTATAAGGATGAATTCAATCTGGACCATTTTGAGCCTCAGAAAGAGTGAACAGAGAACAGAGGGGGTTGGAAATAGCCAAAGAAATAGCAGCAGAGAATTTCACAAACAATCTTTACATTGAAAGGGCCCAGTATATACCCAGTACGATGGATAAAATACTTGCACCTAGGTATACCTTTGTGAAATATTAAGGTTAAGGAGAAATCCTAAAAATTTTCAGAGAGAAAAAGCAGTACACCAACAAAAGAATGGAATCAGATTAGCACTAGCCCTCCCATCAGCAACACTGGGTTCTAAAGATAAAAGAGAAATATTTTTAACATTCTTTTTTTTTAAAGATTTTATTTATTTATTCATGAGAGACACACATACAGAGAGAGAGAGAGAGAGGCAGAGACACAGGCAGAGGGAGAAGCAGGCTCCATGCAGGGAGCCTGACGTGGGACCCGATCCCAGGACTCCAGGATCACGCCCTGGGCCAAAGGCAGGCACTAAACGCTGAGCCACCCAGGGATTCCCCAACATTCTTTTTTTTTTTTTTAAGATGTTATTTATTTATTCATAGACACACAGAGAGAGGCAGAGACACAGGCAGAGGGAGGAGCAGACTCCACGCAGGAAGCCCGATGTGGGACTCGATCCCAGGTCTCCAGGATCACACCCCAGGCTGCAGGCGGTGCCAAAACACTGTCACCGAGGCTGCCCACATTCTTTAAAAAAAAAAAAAAAAAAAAAAAACATTCTGAAAGAAAATGGTCTGCAATTTAGAGGCTATGTCCATCCTTATTATCAGTCAAATGTGAGGGAGAGAACATTTTTAGACATGTGGTGATCCATAAAATTTACTTTCCATACACTCCCTTTTAGGAGGTTATTTGAAAATATATTCTAGTAGTAATAAGGAAGTAAGCCCATAAAGAAAAACCATGAGACTTAGGAATGGTGAGTCCAATCCCAAAACAATAGAATGACAGTGAGGTTGTAGGGTTAGAAAGCAACCTATCCAGAAGGGAGGAGGTAAATGTGTGAGTTGGAAAGAGGAGTTTCTGAGGAAGTGGGGGATTCAACAAACTAGAGGAGTAATAGAAAATTTGAAAAGAAATTGAAGATGTAATAAAATGTAAAAAAGAAAATAAAGGCAACCAGAAACTCCAGGAAAAGCAAACATTTGTAAGAAAGTCATGGTCCAAATACAAAATAAACTAAAATGTGGCAATGTTTTTAGTGTTTGATAGATCATAAGAAAAGAGAATCAATTTGACTGTGATGTATGGAAAAGTCTCCTACTAAGTGACCTAAGGGGTCCTGATATTTGATTTTAAGAGAAGTGAAATACTGTTATTATTTGACTCATCAATGAGGAATATTTACACAGTCTTAATGTAAATGCTATTTCTTGACTTTGACCTTAAAGTCAAACTATGGGCCAAGCACAGAGGTATTTGTTGTGGTTTATAAATGCTAGTGAAAATATCTAGTGACCGTGGGAAAATAAAATTGTAAGTGGCAGAAAGGAGAAGCAAAGGGTAGAAGTGCAAAACCCTCACCTGCAAAATGTGGGGTCAAGAAATATTCTTTAAAAAATAGTTTAAGAGGGCAGCCCCGGTGGCACAGCGGTTTAGCGCCGCCTTCGGCCCAGGGTGTGATCCTGGAGACCCTGGATCGAGTCCCACGTCGGGCTCTCTGCATGGAGCCTGCTTCTCCCTCTGCCTGGGTCTCTGCCTCTCTCTCTCTCTCTGCATCTCTATGAATAAATAAAATCTTAAAAAAAAAAAAAGTTTAAGAGTTGTGAACAAGAAACAATGGCTTTAAGTAAGTTATTTGCATACTGTTTAGAGTTTCAAAGGTAACAAATAAGAGATTTAAAAATAATTATTTAAGCATCACATGTTGGGAGAAAAAGAAGAAAAGAGGTAGACTATATGAGCTAAATTCTCATCTTTCAGTTCATGGAATTGATATTGTACAAAGATGGTAAACCAAGCAATCGAAAGAAAAACAAACTAGCTAGAGATATGGAGTTACTAAGAGAAAGTTAGGAAGACACACTATTTTTTTTTAATTGTTTTTTCCAGGTGGGATGGGGTAGGTGGGAGTGAGGGTAGGAAGGAGTGAAAGACTTGCTTTTGATCACAACCTTTTCTGTACCATTTGATTTGCTGCCATGTACACATGGTGCTGTGATTCAAAAGGGATTGTTTAACAGGGTAAAGAAGGATTTCAGGTATTCTAAAAGAAACAACTCAAATGGGTATCAAGACTCCCTGTCTGCCATATGGCTGCCATTTAGACAATTTCCCCTTCTGTTGAAATCCCAGCTTTGCTTCCTGACAGCTCTCTGATTTGGGCATGTCAATTCTCTCAGCCTCAGTTTTATCCTTCGTAAAGAGGGAACAGTATCCTTCCTGGGTCAAAGTAGTACAGACTACATGATAGGTATAAACATCCCAATGCCTACCTCCTTCCCTCCCTGCCTCCCCCCCCCCCGCCCCATCCTAGGAGGCTGTTTGGAACACGAGGTGTAAGACTGGTTTTAAAAATTCAATAGAAAAAGAGGCCTCCGTGTCTGAGAAAGGGTCTTTGCAGCACAGCGGTGAATGGATGTTTTGCTTTGGCGCTGCTTCTGCCTTCCAAGGAATGGTCTGGACCAGCTGGTGTGTGTGTGCATGTGCCTGTGTGCGTGTGTCTATGTGCGCGCGTGCGCGCGCGTGTGTGTACATCACAGTCTAGTGGTCCCTATTTAATACTGGGGAAGGGGGTGTCAGCTGGAGGCTGCCGTGCGGCAAGCTTCTCGCTGAAAACGGAGGGCAAGGGGGTGACTGCTTAATGACTAGATGTTAAATGTTCCAAACAATTTATACATTTAGAATCCTAAGTTTTCAAAACTCAGCCCGCCGCGCAGTTCTGCAGATCTTGTTTATAACACATTTGGCTAAAATTATCTCAGCGCATACTGCACCTCCTATAGCACAGATGCTCCGGAACCTGCAGCTCTGTTTTGATCCCAGATATTCGTGCTGAAGCTATTTGTGTTCGCCGTAAATGAAACACGAAACCGAGGAACAGTGGCTCTGGTGATTTTTATAAATATATGCCTAATCTTCGCAGCGGGCACTGGGGTTCAAGTTTTATTTATGTGTGTTTTTGCCTCCTAGTGCCCCAGGAGGCTTGTTTTCCCATGTGCCTACAGGGGCTGCTGCCTGCTCGTGGAGGGAGAGCCAGGATTGGAGCCAAGTCCCATTCCCAAGGAAGGTCCTTGTCCCTGTCCCGGGAGACAGCTTGGAGCAGGCCAAAGATCGGGAGCTGTGGACTCTGTCAACTGCTTTTGGTGATTCTTCTTTGGCAGCCTCACCTTCCTCATCTGTGAAATGGAGACAGTATTATTTCATACCTCGCGGGGTTGCTGTGAGGATTATATGAAATGCTCAATAGACCTCGGCTCATTTGTTCAAGTGGGATTTACTGAGCAGACCAGGGGTTCTTAAGCTCTGCTGTACCTTAGGGTCACATGGAGAGCTTTAACCACTCCAGATGTGCATGCGCCACCTCAGATCAAGTACCTCACACTCTCGGGGAGAGGGGGCCCAGCCCTCAATAGTTTAAACAATTCTCCAGGAGCTACCAATGTCTGAGAACCACTGACCCGAATAAGTACTTCCCAGACTTTTATGCGCACATGAGTTCCCTAGGATTTGTTCAAATATAGAAAATAGGTAGGCTAGGTCAGGGGGTGGGGCAGGAGTGCTAGAGCTGCATTTCTTCCTTTCTCTTTCTTGAGAGAGAGCATGAAAAAGAGCGCCCACAAAAGTGGGGGGTGGGGAGGGCAAAAGGAGAGAGAGAGAAAGAATCTGAAGCAGGCGCCACACCCAGCATAGAGCCCCATGTAGGGCTCGTTCTCACGACCCCGAGATCATGACCTGACCTGGAGTCGGACACTTAACCAGCTGAGCTATCCAGGCACCCCCAGAGCTGCATTTCTTTTTTTTTTTTAAGATTTATTTATTTATTTATTATTTATTTATTATTTATTATTATTTATTATTTATTTATTTATTTATTTATTTATTTATGATAGACACACAGAGAGAGAGAGGGGCAGAGACACAGGCAGAGGGAGAAGCAGGCTCCATACCAGGAGCCCGATGCGGGACTCAATCCTGGGACTCCAGGATCGCGCCCTGAGCCAAAGGCAGGCGCTAAACCGCTGAGCCACCCAGGGATCCCCTAGAGCTGCGTTTCTAACAAGCATGTGGATAATGGTGATGCTCCTGGTCTGAGGATCACACATTGAAAAGCAAGGTTCTAGGCACTCTGTTAGGTCCTTGGGTACCACGTTCGGCTGAGCAAGGTAGTTACTGCCCACATAGATCTTACGAGAGGTAAACGATTTAATAGGTAATGACAATGATAAATGTTACGACAAGGGAAGGACGGGGTCCTACGAGGGTGTGTAGGGGAGCACTGGACCAGGCTTTGGGAATCGGGGTAGACAGATCATGAATGACTTCCTGGAGTAAGCTAGTATTAGCCAAGAGAAAGAGGAGGAATACTGGGGAGATTGAGGCAGGTAGACAGAATAGCATGTGCAAAAGCCCAGCGGCAAGAGAGGAGAGCAAGAGCTAGTGGTTCGGGATGATTGGAGCTTCCAGGTAAGCTGGAGATGTAAGCAGGGCCCGGAGCAGGTAGCAACTTATTAGCCCTTAATGTTAAGGGGCTTGACCTTTGTCCAATAGGAAATAGATGGGAGAAAGCAGTGAAAAGCTCCAGGCCTGGTGCGGGGAGGGGGAATGTAATCAGCGTGGCTTTGTGGAATTATTGGCATTCCATTCACTCCTTACCAAGTCCATCAGCAGAGCATATCTGCAGAATAAAAGTGGATGATTAGCGATCAATGAGAAGGCCAGTTAAAGCCCCTACTATGTGCAGCACTCAGGGATAACTGCTGCTGGGCAGCACAGAGACAACTCTGACCCCGTCCCTGTCCTCTGAAAGCCATCAGCTGTTGTGTGTTTGGGGGGTATGGGAGATGGGAGATGGACACAAAGAATGTGAACATGAGGGCAGCCCAGGTGGCTCAGCGGTTTAGCGCTGCCTTTGGCCTAGGATGTGATCCTGGTGTCCTGGGATTGAGTCCCGCGTTGGGCTCCTTGCATGGAGCCTGCTTCTCCCTCTGCCTGTGTCTCTGCCTCTCTCTCTCTCTCTCTGTCATGAATAAATAAATAAATAAATAAATAAATAAATAAATAAATAATCTTTTTAAAAATGTGAACATGAGGTGGATTCCAGGAGATTAAGGGACAGCAGCATGAAGAGAGCTTGGAATAAAAGGGGCAGAGGAAGGGAGCCCATGTATACTGGAGGTGGGTTTTTTTTTTTTTTAAGACTTTATTTAACAGAGAGTTCACACAACTAATGGGAGTGGCAAAGAAGGGAGAAGCAGGCTCCTACTGAGCAAGGAGCCTGATGCAGAGCTCGATCCCAGAACCCTGGGATCATGAACCAAGCTGAAGGCAGACGCTTAACTGACTGAGCCACACAGGGGCCCCAAGACTGGAGATTTCGAGAGGTCTTCTGTGAAGAGGACAGCTGGAGGCTGGTATGAGGTCAGAGAAGCAGGGCAAGGGCATTCCAGAAGGAATGCCAGGAATTCCAGAGGGTGCCCTGGGAGATCGTCCCTAGACTAGCATAACCTATTAGGGTGTAAGAGGGCAGAGGCAGCGCTGTCTTTAAAACTACTGATCCCCAGCGCCTGGCACAGAGTTGGCATGCCATAAATGTTTGTTGAGTGAATGTTGATAGTAAGGTGGTGTTATGGACTGAATGTTGGCGTCCTCTTAATATCCACATGTTGAACCACTAAGCCGCAGTGTGGTGTTTGGAGGTGGGGTCTTTGGGAGATGATTAAGATTATACGAGGTCATGAGGGTGAGGCCCTTCTGATGGAATTAGTGTCCTTATAAGGAGACCCCAGTGAGCTTGCAGTGTCTTTCTCTCCCCTAGTCATGTGAGGACACAGTAGGAAGGCCAACTACAAACCAGGAAGAGAGCTCTCACCAGGAACCAAATCAACTGGCACCTTGATCCCAGCCTCCAGAACTGGTGCAAGAAAATGAATTTCTGTTGTTGAAGCCACTTGGCCTATGTGGCCACTTGAGCTGACTAAGACAGGTGGAGTCTGAGTGTGAAGGTTCACTTTGGTTGTATCAGTTTGGTCAGCTCTGCTGGCAGCCTTGGCTTATTTCAGGCTGGCATCTACTTTAGATATTATAACACTTCTCTTTGGTTGGTAAATAGTTGCTGGCCCAAATCCCTGGACAGCAACCCCTACCATCTCTGATACCAGGCCACCCTCGCTCTTCCCTGGAACTGCTGGATCTCTCCATCCTCAAGCAATTAAAAAGTGAACGTCCTGAATACCAGATGACCCTGGGACTGTACTCCAGGGACAATGCCCCTGATTGTCAGGGTTGCATGACCCAATTATGATATATGGAATGTCACTCCTGGCTCCTAGTAACAGAGGGCATCCCTGGGAGACTAGCCCAAGAGAGAGAGGGTTGGAGGGCCCTGCTGGCTCCCTGAGGGCAAGAGTTGGGTGCAGACAGAACCTGGGCCTGACATCTCCAATAGCCAGCCCAGGGAACGCTCACTACCCAGCTTCCCTCTATGCTTCTAGTCTGTTTTCCTTCCTCCGACGCCTGGCCTTTTCTTCTCCTGGCTCACAGCAGGCCATGGCCAACAAGGCTCTTAGGATTACATGTCTTAAGGTTCAGCCATCCAAAGAGCCTGACCTTTCATTTCAGCTCCAGGTCCAAAATCCCAGGCAGGGCCTCTGATTGATCCAACTTGAGTCATTTGCCCACACCTGGACCAATCGACTGTGGCTCGGGGAAGGGTCTTGTTGATCAACACTACTGCCAGAATCCTTGGATGAAATGCACACATGTGCATGTGTGTTGGGGATGAGAGATTAAGAAGTTTCCAGAAAAAGGACAGGAGCCCCCAAAATGGGAAGAGGCTGGGCAGCCAAATAGTAATGTTCACTGTACTACGTTAAGGAATGTGGGTTCTGTAAACAGGCCATGGAAAGCCATGGAAGGTTCTGGAGGCATAGCATGATTGGAGTTAGGTGAGATTATTCCCCTAGTGATGCAGAGGAAGGATGGAGGAGTCAGGGAGACCAGTGGAGGCCACTACAGTTTTCCAGGAGGGAAGTGGGATGAGGACCTGCATTAAGGCTAACAAAGCAGGCAAAAGAGGTGCCAAATGCAGACAAGCAGTGGAGAATAAGTGACAGGAAATAGTTGGGATGGATCCTGTCCGGTCCTGGTGTTGTGGGGCCCATTCATCATTGTGGAGGGTGATGGGAATGAAGTAGTCACACTTGGAATCTACCTGAGTCCCTTGTCCAGGGTGGCTGAAGACTGGAGAGGGCCTGAGATCAATTCTCATTTCAGAGCAGTTGGTACAATTCTGTTAATCTTGCCCAGAGACTCAGAGCCTGATGTTTGCATAGCTACCTTGGCCAAGAGACTCAAGGAAATTTCTCAAAGGATGGACAATCTTCTATATCAGAGGTCCGCAAACTATGCCTATCTTGTAAACATAGTTTATTTGAACACAACCTGCTCATTCATTTATGTATCGTCTTGCCTGCAAAGCCTAAACTATTTACTATTTTTGCCCTCTGCAGAGAAAGTTTTCCAACTCCTGTTCAATATCAGGTTGACCTTAGCTCCTTCTCATTGTCATTGTCACCCAGCCTCAGAAACCAAGGACTGCCAATCTCCTCTTCCACAGAGCAGGACTCAGACAGCCTCTGAGATTAACAGATTAAAATTCCTGTTTTGAATTTGAGAGTGTGAGTCCTGGTTTACCTGGGCCCACCTGTCAGTTCCAAAGTCATTACCAGGTTATATCCCTGGAGGCCTGGTGAGTCCTCATGCAAGTAGGATGCCCTGCGTGTTCCCAGCTGTCCCGGTACCCTGGCAGCACCTGGATCAGATTGTTCCCTGGGCTTCCACTTCCTTTGGAGAATGGATGTCAATTCACAGGAAGGCTGACGCTGGTTATTAAGTTGAAGAATGAGAGAGCAGAGAGGAAATTCTGACAATCCAACCACAAGGGGCCAAGGGACCGACCAGGAAGGGAGGAGCAGCAGGAGACATCAGTTGGAACACCCTGGGTACGCTACCCAGCTCAGCCAAGATGGAAGGAGGAGCATAATTAAGAAGGATCCAGAGGAGCAAGAGAGGGTTGAAATGCAGGTTTAAAGGTTTGAAGGCTCAGGAAAAGTCAAAGCTTGTGAAAAATGTTTAGAATACACCGAAGATGCTTCAGGAGTGTGTCTGGGGGGATCCCTGGGTGGCGCAGTGGTTTAGCGCCTGCCTTTGGCCCAGGGCGCGATCCTGGAGACCCGGGATCGAATCCCACGTCGGGCTCCCAGTGCATGGAGCCTGCTTCTCCCTCTGCCTGTGTCTCTGCCTCTCTCTCTCTCTCTCTCTGTGTGACTATCATAAATAAATAAAAAATCAAAAAACAAAAAAAGGAGTGTGTCTGGGGAGAGAGACACAAGATAGAGACTCACTGCTTGGTGTGAGTGTAATGCTAATAGAAGACAGAATATTCTGGTTTTCTTGTGCCCCTCACGAAGAAGAAGGCTCTTCAGAAAGGAGAAAGAAGAGCTAGTCTTACTGGGAGTGGCTATTAGGTACCAGGTGCAAATCAGGTATTAGGCAGTCTTCTGTTGTTTTTTTATTAAAGATTTTATTTATTTATTCATAAGAGACACAGAGAGAGAGGCAGAGACATAGGTAGAGGGAGAAGCAGGACTTGATCCCAGGACCCCATGATCACGCTCTGACCTGAAGGCAGACGCTCAATCACTCAATCACTGAGCCACCCAAGTGTCCCAATCTTCTGCTATTTTAAAGTTTTTGTTGTTGTTGTCGTCGGAGGTAACATACACACACAGAATAAGAAGTGTCCGGCTCAGCGGCTTTTCACCCTACATAGCCTGCACCTCTTGTGTTCCCCTTTCCAGGTATCATCTCTGCCTGGGGCAGCCACTGCCCAGACTTCTAACACTGCAGATTGGTTTTGCTCCTTTTTGAACTTCCTACAAGTGGAGTCACAAAGTATGTCCACCTTTGTGTCAGGCTTCCTTGGTTCAATATTATGAGTTTCACACATGCTGGTGCCTGCGATTGTGGCCTGTTTTTTCCTTTGATGTTTTGTGTGTGCACAATATGTGTATCCACTGCATTCTTTTCTTTCTTTCTTTTCCTCTCCTCTACGGTCCATGTTCAATCAGGATTCGATTTCTTTATAGGAAAAAGGTATGTAAGAGAATGTCCTTGCATTGAAAAAATGTGTGTGTTTATGTACATATATCGAGAGAAAGAAGGAAGAGGAGAGAGAGAATCCATTCTATTCTGATGAACATTTGTGTGGTTTCCATTTTGGGGCTGTTATGAATAGCTCTGCTATGAACATTCTATAATTGTGGTTTGATGGACATGTGTACACATTTCTGTGGTATATATACTTAGGAGTAGAATAATTGGTCATAGCATAGGTGTAGGCCTGGGACACCTGGGTGGCTCAGCGGTTGAGCATGTGCCTTTGGCTCAGGGCGTGATCCTGGAGTCCCGGGATCGAGTCCCACGTCGGGCTCCCTGCGTGGAGCCTGCTTCTCCCTCTGTCTGTGTCTCTGCCTCTCTTTCTCTGTGTCTCTTATGAATAAATAGTCTTTAAAAAAATTTTTTTAAAGGATAGGTGTAGGCTTAGCTCTAGTTGATACTGATAAGACAAAATTCTTATTCACATTTTGTAAGCAGGAGGGTGGAGGCTCAGAGAGAAGAAGAGATTTGCCCAGGCCCCTTGGCTCCAAGCCTCTGCCATGTCCTCCTCACCATGCCAGCCTTTGGAGCAGCCTCCGGTGCTGTGCCATAGGGCTATGCATTGTTAATCAACATTTTCAGACAATTGAATAAACTTGGCAAAGGCACCCCAAAAACCAGTCTGTGCTGGCCTGAAGCTAGGAGGGATGGTGTGAGCGTTGGGACTTTAAAAAGTGTTGCCTTAAAGGGAATTGCCAGTCACACCAGGTAGGGTCCAGGTTATGGCAAGACCAAGGCTGGGGGAGGGATGGCAGATGTTGGACCTAGTCCAGGATTCAAGGGTGTCGGTCCAGGGACCAAGCCCATGTAGATGCCTGGAATACGAACATGTGGAGAGTAGGGCTGAGTGGGACCAGGCGCTGGGAAATCAGGAAAGGCCACAAGAGGCAGTGACGCTGGGAACAGGTGCTGGGCAGTGAGTGGGATTGCTTTGGTTTCTGAGGGTGTTTGGCTACCGGAGTGATTTTAGTGTCAAGTGCTCACCTGTCTGACCAGGCTCTGCAGAACCTTCTGGGTGGCCTGAAGACTGCAGAGTGTGTGTACGAGGGTTGGCTAAAGGATTGGTGAATGAGCTTATGTGGTGTGTGATCCTTGAGTATGTGCATCCAGGGGTGGATAAATGCACGTGAGCAGGTGTAGAGAGACCCAAGGGTGGCCAACATTCATATCTATACCATTTCTTTCCTTCTAACCAATACAATATGGCAAAGGTGATGGGATGTCACTCCTGTGATGAGGTACCATACACACAACATACACATGCCCGTACCCACAGTCTTGGCTGGCCAGCACAGACTAGAGAAATTCTCCTTGCTGGCTTGCTGACGTAAGTGGCCACACTCAGGTTGACCCTGGGACCAGGAACTGTAGGCCGCCTTTAGCCACCAGCCAGCAAAAGCCAGGCCCTCAGTCATAGGCCAAAAAAAATGCATTCTGCCAACAACCTGAGTGAGTTTAGAGGGGGGATTATCCCCTCCAGAGTAGGCTCCAGGTAAGAATGCAGCCGAGCAGCCACCTTGACTGCAGAGTTGTGAGTCCCGGAGCAGAGGACCCAGCCACACCACAGCCAGACTCCCGACCACAGACACTGGGAGGTAATCAATATGTGCTGCTTTAAGCCACAGTTTGTGGTCATTTGTTATGCAGCAAGAGAGCACTGACACAGCTGGGGCAGATGTGAGTGGGTGTTAGGTATGGGTCACTCGGGAGGTGCGTGTGACAGTAGGTATGGATTTGGATGGTGTGTGTGTTTGAGCGTGTGTCTGGGTGTGTGGATGCTTGGTCTGTGTGTGTGAGGGTGTGTGTTGGCATGGCAAAGGGGTGTGCATGTGTGTGCTCGTTTATGTCCGTAACTGCCTACAAGTGAGTAAGTGTGTGCGCACACGCACATGTGTGCAGTGGCCCCTCCCCCATCCTCTTTTATGACTTCCTCCCTGAGTTTGATGTTGTAGGTGAATAAAATTTAAAGAGCTCTAAATTTTTTTAGAAGAGCCCTAAAGGGAGCAGAGCTTTCTGTGTGTGAGTCATTACCAGGAACACCTGTGAACTGTTGATTTTAATTGGGCCACAGCTGTCAGGTTGCAGAGCAGGGGGGATCGGTCCCTTGGCTTGCCAGTCCCCAGCCCCCACCTCCTGTCAGCTCTTTGGGCCAGCCATAGGGGCAGGAGGGCAGGAGGTCCCTATGAACCCCAGTCTGGCTCAGGTTCTTGATCTTCCCAGGAGAGAGTGGGAAGGGGCTCAGTGCTTTTGGGAGAGGAGCTGGGCCTGGGTCTAGCCTCAGGCTTTGGCTTCATGCCCCACTGCAGGCCCTGGGCCTCCCGCCCATCTGTCTTGGATTTCCTTGTGCCAGGAATCACCTACCTGAGACCTGGGCCTCCCACCCCTTCACAAGGGTGCGACACACACACACACACACACACTCACACATGAATACTCACGTACACAAATTCACACTTAGGAATAACAATTGCAAACATGGACTTAGCACTTAGCACATTCCAGGACCTCTTCTAGGTCTGTATCAACCATCTTGTGGAATCCTCATCACAACTAAAGATCCCAATATTACCCATGAGGAAACTAAGGCACAGAGGGGTTAAGTAACTTGCCCAAGGTCTCATGGTGAGTAATGCACAGTCACCATGGACCTGCACACACACACACACGCACACACACACACACAGATGTGCATATGTCTGCATCCTCCGGTTACATTCCACGTACTCACACTTGCGGATACTCACGCACATTTAACAAAAACAAATACTTTCCCACCCTCCCAATCGGTGCTCACATGCTCTGATAGATGCTTGCACACGTGCACACACACAATTACACATGTAAATGTGTATCTTTAAGCATACAGGTGTATCCACCACCGACACCCACTTACCTTCAAACACAAATATATCACATCCACCCTTGAACAGCCTCACAACAGATACCCAGCTTCTCTACCCCCAAGCACGATGAACTATATATGCCCATACATGATGGCAGCCTCAAAACTCCTCACCAGCTGACTTCTTGCAATTCTTAATACAGACCATGTACGTTCCCCATGGATCTGTACCCTGCCAACCCACTTGCTGGGGGCAGAGGCTGTGTTTGCGTCTTTGTGGGCCTATGGTGTGCAGCCTATAGAGCCCCACGGTGGGGCCAAGTGAGATTTTGTGGCTCTTACAACTGCCAGTCTACAGGGGCTGGAGGAGGCAGTGCCACTTGGCCCCAGAGACGGTTGCACCTGTCCACTGTCCACCACCAGTCCAACCCTATATCTACACCCGTGCCAGTGAGATAGGTCCTTTTCCCCAATGTCACAAATGTGACATGTGATATTCATGTGAGCCACTCGCCCACTCCCCAGTACTTGTGGGCACTGGCTGAAATGCCCAAACTTTCTCTCCCACTCAAGAAGTCAAATAGAAAACCTAAGAGTGGGAGAAATGTCATCATGGAGAGGAACCTAAACCATCAAGTGTGTAACTCATCATTAGTGCTGCCCATGGACCTCCGGGTCTGTCACAACTCTGGGGTCACCCTTAACCTCAATATTTAAACAGAATGACCACTCTCATCCCATGAATAGCAGGACCTAGTCCCCTCCCTGGTGTGCTCCCACATTAACCCTGCCCCTAAAGGGCACTTTGTCACTTGCTTTATTTGGGAGAGGGGTTGTCTCAAGGCCACACTGCAGCCTGTTTCTCTGATACGCAGCTCCCTCTCAGGCCACTGCTTTCCAGGCTGTGGGCACAGCATGGCACACTGGCACTGCCATCCTTCTTCCTCATTCCGCAAAGAACTACCCATACAACTTGCTGCTAAGTACGATGGCAAGCAGCTTTGCATGGAAGTCAGTTATGGTCCCTGCTAGCAGGTGTCAGGCTTTCCCACCATGGGGAGTTGCTTTGTTCAGCCTCCTGGGTCACAGTGGTGCCCTCTCTAGACTCTTCTCTTCCAGACCCCCTCCCTCTAAGTGCCCCTGGACAGCTAGGACCTCCCTCCTTATGGGCAGAGCCACCAACTCTTCATGGCCTGACCAAACTGACCCACAAGGGTGTTTTCCTTAATAAGGGAGCAGTACTCCCCTATAAGGGTTCTGCACCCTCCCGGGCCAGCTGGCTCGCAGCTCCTGTCATCTCTCATAAAAACAATTTCTCCAGAGTCATTACATCAGCACACATGACTTGTCACATGCCGTACAACAATCATGCCCTGAAGAAGTGCTGAATGAAGTCCCCTGGCTGAGGCCACATGTCACCTGACAGAGGCCATGTCGAGAGTTGGAGAAGACACTGGAGCACGAGCCCCCACCCCAACCTGCAGGGAGAGCAGGCAGGTCTGTGCCCAGATGGAATCTTTATGCTGCCCTAGAAAGAAGGACTCACCTTGCCCTCTCTGCTGATGGTCAACTTGCTTTCTGCACTCAGCACACCCCCGGAGAGTCTTCTGTGCCATGAGAGGGGGCCAGAGAAGAACCAGAGCCAGGAGCTGAAGGGCCAGCAGCGCAGAGCGGGCCTCAGTGCCACTCGGCACGGAGGAGACCCAGAAGGCTTCACAGATTTGTACAGGATGAGCAAGGAAGATTTCTGCAAAGTTCTTGGCACTTGTCCTAAAGTCCCCTTTCCTCTCCTGCTCAAGAAATCACTCGAGAAGGCAAGTGAGGGGAAACTCACCATCCTGGGTACACATGCCCTTGCACATCTGGATTGATGTGTCTGATTGCAAATGAGCAGGTCGCACGGCACTGGGTCTCCCCAGCCAGCCCCGAGTCCATCACTCTTGGAATCTGCTCATCCTCTGCTGCCCCATTTCTGTGCAGGGGTTTGGGGATAATGCCCGATATCACCTTTCACGTGGCTTAGTGGGTATAACTTCACTTTCTCTTCCTCCCTCCACTCTTCCGCCCCAGAGGAGGCAGAGTGAGTATTGTGATTGATTCATGTAGGAAGAATAAACTGGGCTTGGTGCTTTCCTTTTATCCCTGGGAGCAAGCTCCCTTCAGGGAACGGAAATTCTGGTGTGCTCCTCTGGCTACCAGAACCTCCTGGGCAGGTTCCCCAGGTCAGCACTTCCCAAGAGGCACATGGACCTTATATGGGTGTTCAGCTTACAGGCCTATGTGGCTTCCACCCAAAGCTATGCCCCCTCATCTAGCCTTTACCAGGAGCTAAGGTGACATTTGGCCTCATTACCCTTGGTCCTATTTCTTCAATTAATCAGGACTCAGATGGAGAAGAGAGTGGCTCTTTATTGGACTTCATTAAGAACTCCCGCAAGAGGCACCACTGTCCACCCCTCACTTAAATAAAAAGTCCTCACCTCTGTGCTCCACATTTAACCAATGTCTGTCAACACTTTCTCTCAGACCTCACCGCTTCACTCCATCACCCCTCCCTCCCCTTGCCTAGGGCTCCATCATGTCCCAAGCAATCACAGCCTCCTCACTGGTCTCCCCACTACCCCTTGTCCTCTCCTCTCCTGGCCATGTGATAGGTGCCTAGAGCCCATCTCTGTCCCATCTACTCACTCACTACTTGAGGAAACATCCACATTCTATTTACAGAGGACCATTCCTCATTTCTCCCCCCCTTTTTTTCTCACTTCCCTCTGGACAGAGTCTATTTTTATTTTATTGCATGGAATTTGTCTTTTGAAATAATTAACCACCTTCTTGCAGCAATTTTTCTTCACCCAGGAATGCAAAATCACATAACACATTGGAATATTTTTTAACACCCAATTTAAATTATGCAGTTGCTGTATTGTGATAAATATGTAGATCAGGGGAAGTTGGGGTAATATGTTCCAAGCCTGAAGCTGGACTCCCAGTCCACAGAGGAGGTCAGCTGGGAGTGGACAGGAGGTGTCAGCCACCTCCTGGAGTGACTAAAGCAAGAACTTTTCTTTCCTCTGCAAACCTGAGACCAGATCACAGGCCATTCAGCCGGTCCACTGTCTCTTCCGGGGCAGATGCTTATTATGCTTTATTTTACCTCACTTCATGCTCCCAATAACCTTGAAAAGGGGACTCCACATTTACATATGTACAAACTGAGGCTCAAAGTGGCCAAGCAAATTGCCCGGGGGCACGTGGCCAGGAAGAGGGCTCTCAGTACTGTGGGACAGCCCGGGAAGTTTCCTGTTGTTTATTTTTATCTTTCTCCTCAGATCTCCAGCTCCCTTCCTCCCTCTTCCTGCTCCTATCCTACCACTTCACCTTCTTGTTTCACTGAGAGCATGAGATGATCAGAAGACAACCACCTCTTTGGATTGGATGTGTTAGAAAATACTCAGCAACTGGCTGTCTGGATAAGAAGGCCCTGATTTGTAGCACTTGCCAATTCCCATAGTGTAAATATTCCCACTATAGCCTGTTTCAAACAGCCAATGATTTAATTACCAGCTCACCAAAACACCTTAAATTTGACCATCTGCTCTTGAGTCAGTACCAGTGCACCATGAGACTAGATGGACACACTCCAGTCTCCCCACTCTGTATTCACCAAGGTATTCACTTGCTCTCCACATTCTCTGCCGCCTGGTGAGGCCGGAGCCTACATGGAAATGCTCCAGAACCTCCCCCTCTCACCAGCAAGGATCTGACCTGTGTAGTTACTACCTCTCCTTCCTGGACCATCAGTATCCCCCTCCACTCACTCCATCACATTATCACACTAACACATTTGATGTCCCCCGGAAGGAACCTTCTCATGAAGACACCCCCTCCAGACACCACCTGATTCACCTGATCTTTGAAGCAAAACTTCTCACAAGAGTTGGCCGGAGCTGTGTTCTCCGTTCCCTCTGCCATCCACTCCTCAGCCTACCTGGTCAGACCTACGTCCCTCTGACTCCTGAAGACACTATGGTCAAAGCACCAAAGTCCAGTAACTGCGGCCTCTGGATCTGGAAGGGCTTGGGAAGCAGCTGTAAGTCTATCTGACACATCTGCCAAGCCTTCGCCCCTGCTTTTTCCACCACTGAGAGTGTGTGCTCTTGCCCAGGTTTTTGCTTGACTCCTTCCTCCAGGCATTTGCTTCAACGTCGCTTTCCTAACCACCCCATCTAATAGTCCCTCCCTCTGTCCTTTTCCCTGCTTTACTTCTGTCCACAGCTCTTATCATCCACCTGACATGTTCATATTTAGTGATGTATTTGTTCATTTTGTCTGGCAGGATGGTGGCTCTGGGAGGACATGGGCCTTGTATTTGGATCACTGATGCATCCCCAGTGCCTGAAACACATAGTAGGTGTTCAGTAAATATTTGCTAGATGAGTGAATTGATGAAAGCATGAACAAAATAGTGAAGCTAAAAATCCAAATCCAGATCTGTTTGGCTTCAAAGCCTGTGTGCTTCCCTCTGCTGCGTGGTCTGCCGCACGGCCCGTTTCCATGAGCCAGAGGCCTCAGGGGGCCACTTCTAAGATTTGTTTGTTCTGTCTGTCATGGTCTTGTTAGGTTTTTTTCCCTTTCTTTTTTGGGTGCCTGTAGTTAGAGACCTCCTTCTCTCTGGCTTAAAAATTTCCATGGACTGCATGGCCTTTAGGAAAAATCTAAAATCTTGAGCCTGGGTTGCACAGTCCCCCAACTTCTGATGCAGGCTCCCTCTCTAGTCTTGCCCCCTGCCCCCTGCCCCCACCAGGGCAGCCCATAGCCACCAAGCACTGGCAACTGCCCACACATACCTCGGGCTGCCGTTACATAGTACCTCAGACTGGATGGCTGAGTCAGTAGAGATTTAGTTTAGTGGGGTGTTTTTTGTTTGTTGGTTGGTTGGTTTTTTTTTTTTTTTTTTTTTTTTTTTTTTACATTTCTGGCAGCTAGAAGTCCAAGATTGTGGTGTTGGCAATGTTAAAGGAAGGATATATTCTCTCTCCTTGGCATGTGAACAGCCATCTTCTCCCTGTGTCTTCACATCACCTTCCCTTTGTAAGTGCCTGTGTCCTAATTTCCTCTTTTTGTAAGGACATCGGTCATACTGGATTAAGGTCTACTCATATGACCTCATTTTACCTTAATTACCTCCTCAGAGACCCTACCTCTAAATGCAGTCACATCCTGAGGTACTGGGGGTTAAGACTTTAATATGAATTCCTGGGGGACACAGTTTAGCCCCTAATACCTTGCTTGGCTGACTCAACTGATGTCACTCTCCTTCCCGGATTCCCCACCCCACAGAGTGCATTGACCACCCTTCTATGCACTCCCACCATCTCTTGCACTGCCCACCCTGCCCCCCACAAGTCATGCTGGGTTGGAATAGTTTTTTCTGACTCCATCTCCCCTTATCGGACCTCGAGGTCCTTGGGTTCAGCAATCAGACCCACTTAGGAGCCAGTCTTTGGCTTTAGCATACAGTGAATACGGAAGATGAGTCTCAGGCTGAAATGGACGGAGGGAGGGAACAAACAGGTTTTTGAGGAATTTCTTCCTGTTGCTAAAAATCTCTCTGCTTCTTCCTATTTCCTGAAACAATACCCTGGAGCAGATGAAGTGACAAACTGCCAAGGACTACATTTTACCTGAGACACAGCCAAGGGGGAGAGTTCTGTCTGGCTTTCTCTAGGGGCAACTGTGTTTTGAGAAACTGAGGTCACTGAGATCCCTTGGATCCAATTCTGACTGCTTCAGTAGTCGGCTTTGTGAGCCTGAGTTGCGGCTCACTTCACCACTGTAAGCATCAGTTCCCTGACAAATGGGCATCATACTCCTGACCTGTTATGTGAATCAGAGAAAACAATGGGTGGTTAAATGTTTTGAAAAATTTCAGCTCTGTCCAGATGAAGGGATTATATAGTTATATTATTGGTATTGAATTCTAGGTGGTGACATAGAAATTATTTCCCTTGAGTATTGGATATATTGCTGTTAAATAATAGAACTTTCCTGATTTGGAATAATTGGAGGGAGGATGTTGGTGAATTAGTGATAAGTCTGAATTATAGAACATTGCAAAATTTTTATTACTTTTAAATTAATGCGAATGAACGACTAACCCTGTATTGTCAAGAAAAGGTCCCTTAGGAGAGTTGCTTTAATGAACAGATAAGAGTCACGGGTAATTAAGCACTCACTGTAAACAAGGGGTTTAAACCGGAATGGTTTTAAAAGTACTGGGGGAACTTTTTATTTAAAAAGCTAACCATCTTCCCAGTACCATTTGGGTGCTTGACAAATCTTTTCATAATCCCTTGCCTGGGTCAGATTATGAAAAATTGTGAGTAAGCAGGATTGTGAGTCACTGAAGCATGGTTATTCTCCAAATGACAAGCTGGGAATGCTGCTCAGAGTGGCCGGTGCCAGGAGCCAGCAACCTTGTGAATTGCCTAGGATCCCTCAAGCCTGCAGATGGCTAAAGGGCTGGTACCATGTCCAACAGCTGCACCCCCACCACACATATATGCACTTTACATACACTACCATTTCTCATTGGCTCATTACATCCGCAATCACATGTGTACTTCCATAAAAGTCACTCACAATCACATGACACATCTATCCCTACACTCAGATATACACACACACCAAAGCAAAAACAACCACAAAGACTGAACATTCCCCTTAGGATCCCAACCCTAGGTAAGAGATAAAGGGTCCCAGAGGACCAGAAGTGTCCCCTATGCATGTCTTCCTCCCAGAGATACACTAGATACATTAGATGAGCTCCAAATTACAGGTGTTCACTCTGCTTTTAAAAAGAAGACAGCAGCTTGAGATATGATTCTCTACTCTCCAGCTTGTAAGAGAGAAGGAAGAGCATTTCTGGAAAAGAGTAGAGGAAACAAAAATCAGAAAGTCAAGAACAATGATAAGGACTAATAGGTATTGGGCGCTTGCTATGTACATCTGTGCTAAGATCTTTTTTTTTTTTAGATCTTATTTATTTATTTAGTCATGAAAGATGAGAGAGAGAGAGAGGCAGAGACACAGGCAGAAGGAGAAGCAGACTCCATGCAGGGAGCCCGACGTGGGACTCGATCCCCAGGCTCCAGGATCACTCCCTGGGCTGAAGGCAGCGCTAAACCGCTGAGCCACCCGGGCTGCCCTTGTGCTAAGATCTTAATGCACTTTTTCCGTTGCTCCTTGCAACAATCTCACAAGGCAGGGGATATTACCATCACCATTTTACAAATGAGGAAACTGAGGTTAGATAGCCTAAGTGACCTTTCTAAAGTGCCGCAGCTAACAGGTGCTCAGCCAGGATGCAGCCCCAGGGTTGTCTGTCTGTCTCAAATAGATATTAACTAAAATCTGTATGGGATCCAGAAGAGGTGGACTTGAACCAAACAAGAATTGATAAGGACAGGGAGTGGGTGTTAGGGGACAAGTGCTATACTGAATAGAAAAAAAGAAAGAGAAGGAAACTGGTGTCCTGGGAGGTACCACAACCCATGGGAGTAAGAGGAAAGCCAGGCCTTTATGACAGCCTCGAATATTAAGAAGTTTGCAGCTGACTTTACTGGAAAGGACACATGGTGATTGGTGTTGTCCCTTTGAGAGACTCAGAGTCAGATGTCGGAAGTAAAAATAGCTGCCAATTAACAGAGCATTTATTGAAACATTACTAATCATTTTAGAAGCAACATCTCCTTTGGTCCACCCAATGACCCTATGGAGGAGGTGCAGTTGCTAATTTCATTTTACAGATGAGAAAACCGTGGCTCAGTTTTTTGGCAAGTCAGAAGTTGCTAAAGTCACAGAGCTAGCGAGTAACAGAGCTAGGCCTTAAGCCCAGGTCTGACTGAGTCCAAATCCTATGCTCTTTTCCTACTGTGTGTGCACCTGACTCATCCTGCTGGACGATGTGCTGAGAATCATCAAGGCTTTGACTATATTCCTGACTGTAGTAATGGGTAGGAACTGAGAGCTTCAGGAACCCATGTTCTTTTTCTTACATCAGGACTGGAAAAGAAGAAGAGAAGGCAAGGATTTTTCAAGTCTTAATCTCCAAGACCTCTGAGAATATTAAAGAGGTAATAACATGGCGTAACTGGGAAAGAATAGCAAAGGATATTTTTTTTTTATCAGAACCGTGGACAGCAGCCAAGCAAGCGAGGGTGGGGAGCTGTCCTGGGTACTAGTGCTAAGAGCTGGGAGAAGAGGACATTTATTAAGTCCACCACATGCCAGGCACCATTCCAATGCTGTACATATGTCATCTCATTTACTATTCCAAATGGAATTGAAATGTAGATGTCATTTCTCCCATTTTGCAGGTACAAAAGATCAATGATGGAAAGCACCTTGTCCAAGCGTGCACAGCAAGTAATAGAACTGGGATTTGAGTCTACAGTGATCTGCCTGGTGATCTAGTCCCTCTTTCACACAGATCTTCCACAGATCTCAGAGACCTCCTGTTCCTCATTCTCACAGGGTTGGGGGTCTATCCTGAATATCTCTAGGGAAATCAAACATAGGTGATCTTGGCCTAGGGTGGTAAGGGGCTGATTTGTGAGTCTTTTTGTGCTGGGAGCAGGGCATCTGAGAAATGGAGTGTCCCTATTCACTCCCAACCACTCCCATCTTTCAATCAGAACCAAGGTTTTGGTCAGGGGGAGGTGATGGCAGCCCTACGTGATAAAGGGGATGAGGTATTATGCAGGTCACCTAAGAGGGAGGCACAGAGATCTGCACCCACAGGCTCAGCTCTCCCATCCCAAGAGCCCTTTCAGATCAGCAGAGGTTGAGACTGCATTAGCACCTTCCCTCAGTGGGTGCTGCTCCATTGACATGTAGTACCTCCTGCTCCCTGAGACCCACTGCTGAGCCCTGACACGGTCTGTGGGAAAGATAAGCCTGAGGAGCTGGGCTGAGGTCTGCTTTAGAAGAATTTTGAATTATGAGCTATAGAATTTAGATTATTTCTCATGGAAAATGTGGTGTCCCCTAAAAAACCACCATCCATTTTTAGAGACTTTACTAAGAGCCAGGCATGGTGCTTGGCCATTTCCATATATTTTCTCATTAAATCTTCACTACAGTCTTGTAATGAACTACCTTGAGATAGTTACAATTATCCTCTTTGTTAAAGGTGATATAACTAAGGCTCAGAGAGGGGAAGGGGCTTGTCTAAGGTCACAGAGCTGGTTCTGGGGCAGAACCAAAATGAAAACTCTGGTCTGTGTAACTCCTAGTCCTTCACTCACCCTCTCATTCCAGGGGTGATTGACCCCCTGTGGGCCAAGGGCCTGGCTCAGGAGAAGGCTGACCTGGAGGCAGGGCAGGGGGCGGGGCTGCAGCTTCTGCCTCATTAGGCGTATAATCACCACAGTTATAGCCATAAACCCCACTCACAGGGAAATTACTTGGGACATAAAAATTAATGTAATTTTCTAGGATTCTTAGATTTATTTAAGATTGTCTACATGGACATGTGGAGTGGGTAGTCTTTGAACTCTCAGGGAGGGTGCGGCATGAAGCAAAGCAAAGAAGGGCCTTTGAGTTCACTCCAAGGACAGGAGACCCACTCCCACCCAGAGAGAGTCCATCCTCAGTTTCAGGCAGCCCCTTTCCCTAGGCCCCTCAGCCCCGCTAACACTCTCCTATCCACCCCCTTACCCCCACGCCCCACCTAGACAACAGCATCTGCCTCCTGGCTACCTTCCCAAGCACACCCAGAGGGATCTTTGTCCTTGTGGCTAGCTCTGGACAGATCATTCTCTTGCTTTACAAAGTCACCTCTACAAAGACCATTTCCTCACTTGTTAAATGGGACTACTAATACCCACCCAGAAGTGTCGTCACTAGCTTAGCTCATCAGTGTGAGACATGGCCATTAAATCATCTGAGCAAGTCCTGGGCTGCCAGGCAGCCCTAGGACAATGAGCCAATGCCATGGGTCCAAGAGCATTCATGGCTATGCTCTATGCTCTGGTGGCCACAGAAGGGAGGCCTGAATTAGTGGCCACTCTGGCAGCTGCCCAAGGCCTTTGTAGTCCTGAGATCACCTCTGCCCCACAAGGGAGTCCCAGCCTCCCTGTGCACAAAAACATCCTCTCACCAAGGCTTTTGATCACATTGCAATCATTTTGTTCCCCTTCAGTCATGATGAATCAATTGTAAGTCCCTGAAGGTGTTATTTTCTCTCACTTCTGGGACTTTGCACATGCAACCCTCTGGCTTACAGCTCTCCTCTGCCTGCTCTGACTCACCCGCTGATTCCCATTGCACCTTTAGGTTAAGAGCTCAGCACAGATGCCTCTTTCTTCAGGGAGCTTTCCTTAACTTCCAGCCTTGGTAGATATTGCTGCTCTGTGTTCCCAGGGACCCCACTTACATTGGGGTGTGAGGTGTCTTGGGGGGGATGAATGGAAAGTGAGGCTGGAGAGGGAGATGCAAGCAGCAAGAGCTGTGGGCTGGGGCTGGGGAGTGCCACTGTGGCGGCCACCTGGAAGTTTTCCTGAGTTCAGCCTCTCCTGGGTGGGGCCCAGGTGTGATGTTTTGTGGATGCTGGCCCCAAGGGTGGCTCTGCTTACCCAGTAGATAGGAGCAGGAGGCAGGAGCCTGTTCCCAGAGGATCTGAGCCACCAATTGGCAGGGTTCCATGCAGCACTGCCCAACCCCCGAGTACTTATCTGCCAAGAGGCGGTGGGGCAGGCAAGGAGGGGTGGGAAGTCTATGCCAGAACCTAGATCTAAGTCTTAGACTAGACTCTGTGCAAACTCATGTCAGTAAGCTCAGTGTGTGTGACTGCACGTTGTCTACATTAAAATATGTGGCTGGGGTGGCTAGGTGGTTCAGTCAGTTAAGCATCTGCCTTTGGCTCAGGTCATGATCCCAGGGTTCTGGGATCAAGCCTCACGTCAAGCTCCCTGGTCAGTGGGAGTCTGCTTCTCCCTCTTCCTCTGCCCGTCCTGCAACCCTCTCCCTTATGCTCTCTCTTGCTCTTTCTCTCTCTCTCTCAAATAAACAAGTAAATAAAATCTTTTTTAAAAATGTATGGCTATGGGTCTGCTGGTATCTGACTATATGTATGTATATGTGTGTCTCTGTACAAATATGCAGTATGTGGGGGTCCATATGCATAGGTGTGCCTATAAGTGTGAATCGAGGTATCAGTACATGTGAATTTACGAATATGTGATAGTTGTGCTAGCAAATAGTCTAATGATTGTGCACTCTGATTTCAGACTTTCACTCACTGATGTTCAAATCTCAGCTCAGCCACTTCCTAACTCTGTGACCTTGAGAAGTGAAGTGAGAATCACTTCACTTTTCTGAGCTTTATTTTTCTCATCTTTAAAATGAGGGTGAAAATTAGAGTGCCCATACTGATTGATTTTTACAAAGAGATCAAGTAAAGCAGTGTATGTAAAGTACTTAGTGCCATGCCTGGATCATAGGAAACACTTAATGAATACTGGCAATTATTATTTGTTTTATGTGTGTCTATGGGTATGTGGTTGTCTCTGGGTTTATGTGTGCATCTAAGCAGGTGTTTATGGGCCAGTCTGGGGTTAAGCATATAGTATTGTGTATTTATGTGTAAGCACATACATTGCAGCTTAAAAAAAAAAAAAAAAAAACTTTCTAAGATCCTCTGGAAGCTCAGGTGCCAGGGTAACTACTAGGTGTGGAGGCCGAGAAAAATCAAGGCCATTCCACCTCAAGTTTAGCATTAGCACAAGTACAGCCATCTTAGGCCCCTGTGAATAAGAGCTGAACTTTATAGGAAAAACTGCAGAATGTCCTCAATGTCCTCGGCAGGTAATCCCATATCAGAAAGATAACAGTGCTCAGAATTGCCCTCCGCAGAGAATCCCATATCAGAAAGACAACAGAGCCCATGCCCAGTGGTAGAAAGTCCCCTATTAGAATGAGAACAGAGCTCAATGCCCTTGAAAGCCCCACATCAGAATGTAAACAGAACTTGAGAAATTCCTCCACCCCTTCTGAAAATCCCCTAGATCAGCCTATAAAAAAACCAGCTGTAACCCACTTCGGGGTCCAAGTCCCTGCTCCGCTGTGTCGGGTATACTTGGACCCAAGCTTGAGCTTGTAAATAAACCCTCATGTGTTTGCATCGGTGTCGGCTCCTTGGTGGTTTCTCGGATTCGCAATCTTGGGCACAACACTAGGAAAGAAATTTATGCTCCTATTGTGTCTTTAAACCTCCTACCCTGACCCTTGGTCTTTGAAAAAAAGATGATCATTCTTTCAAAAAATCAAATTTTGAGTTATCTGGAACTCAGACACACACAAATTGAACCCCTATATGTAGGTAACGTGTATGTGGTACACATGTGTGCACAAACACGTATCAGCATCCATGACTGTCCATGGCTTACCTGTATATTCCAACCCACAGCCCAGGAGCCAGTGGAAGCAGAAGGAGTAAGTGGTCCCTGGAAAAAGAAAGATGATATATAAGAAAGGTCATTTTAGGCCCCTGGCCATCTTGTGATCTATGCTTGGCCAACACTACTTGCCCAAAGCACATTTCTTTTAGAGCTTCCTGGGATATGTTGAAATTGCAGAAGAGTAGACCTCAGTAGATAATGCTTTTAAAGGGAACAGAAGAATGTTAGAACAAGCAGCCACTATCAGGCCAGGAGATAGCTTAATCATATTAGGGACAATAAATCAGGGGCAAAACTCCCAGGGCAGGGCTGGTTCAAAAATAAAGACTGACCTGGCGCACATTCTCGACTTATCTTTGCAGGATCTAAACCTCTTTGAGCACTCAGGTACCAGACCAACTAAAGCCAGAGATCTGACCCAGAGACTGTCACCTTCAGACAGCTTTTGCCCCAATTGCATGCTGAGTTCCCTGTCCAAGGAGGCACTGCTTTGGCAAATATCCCCTGTGCTCTCCCTTACTTATTGCAAGTAAAACCCTTTCTTTTCCTATTTTTTGGCTAGGTTGTGTCTTTTGGCTCAACACCCACCAAGAGAACCCAGTGCTGGGTAACACCTATGTAAGGTGGACAACCTCTAGTTCTTAACAGAATGACCTCTATCTTGACCTTGGAAATGAGTGGAAGTGTCTGCAAGCCAAAAAATCCTGAGTGTGACAGCTAGAGAGGGGCACGCCTTGAGTTCTGCCTCTAACTCAGGGCTGTTGCCCCTGGGTGTCCTTTAACAGAGAACACAAACCTGGAGCCAGGCAGATGTGGGTTCAAGTCCTTGCTCTCCCATTGGCTCCTGGACAGGATTGCACTTGGCTGAAGTTTCTGAGTGCCTTTCTGGGGCCTGGCCCCAATCCCAGTTAAGGAGTAGTTAGAGGCTGCAATTAGAAAAGATTAAACCGGGCACCTGGGTGGCTCAGTGGATTAAGCATCTGACTTCAGGGGAGCCTGGTGCAGGGCTTGATTCATGGGGCTCAGTCTGTTTGTCCCTCTGCCCCTCCTCTCTATTAGTGCTTCCCCCCACTCAAATAAATAAAAAAATCTTAAAAAAAAAAAAAAAAAAGAAGACTCAAACCTAGTCTTACCTCAGAGAGCCCTGCATCCTAAGTAGGCCATCCCAGTGGATGTGACACACCCAGGGAGTTGTGGGTGATAATTGGAGGCTCGGGAAGGGTAGAGTCTGGCTGGCCCAGGGAATGGGCCAACTTTTGCTACTCAAAAGGCAGACGAAGGAGATGGATAACAAAATTGAGAGCAAGTGCTTAGTAAATGGGCAAAGTACTTTTTTATGTCTGTTGGGTCTAATAATTTTTTTATTTTTTTAAAAGATTTTATTTATTTATTCATGAGAGAGAGAGACAGAGACAGAGAAGAAGCAGGCTCCATGTAGGAAGCCTGACGTGGGACTCAATCCCAGGACTCCAGGATCACTCCCTAGGCCGAAGGTGGCACTAAACTGCTGAGCCACCCAGGCTGCCCGAGTCTAATAATTTTTTAAATAGGTCTGTGTTTATACACCAATATTCATAACAGCATTATTCACAATAGCCAAAAGGTGGCAACAGCCCAAATGTCCCTTGATGCATGAATGGACAAACAAAATGTGGTACATATACACAGTGGAATATTATTCAGCCTTAAAAAGGAAAGAAATTCTGATACCTGTTGTAACGGATATACCTTGAGGCTATTGTGCTGAGTGGAATAAGCCAGACATAAGAAGAAAAATACTATAGGATTCCACTTATGAAAGGCACCTAGAATAGTCAAATTCATAGAGCTAGAAACAGAATGGTGGTTGCCAGGGACTGAGGGAGAGGCAATGGGGAGGTGTTGTTTAATGGGGACAGGCTTTCCATTTTGCAAGATGAGAAAAGTTCTGGAGATGGAAGGTGGTGTTGGTTACACTACATGGTCGTATGTGCGAATGAATTTGAGCACAGCTGTATACCCAAAAAGGGTTAAAATGGTCCATTTTACATTATGTAGATTTCACCACAATAAGAAAAACGGAGTTTGAGTTTGCATTTTTAAAAAAGATCTATTGAAGCTAATGCACACACAGTGAAAGTCACCCTTCCAACTATATAGTTCTCTGAATTTTGACAAATATGTAGTTATGTAACTACCGCCACAATCAAGGTGTGAAACATTTCCTTCATCCCCCAAGTTTCCTTCATGCTCCTTTGTCATCAGTGCCCACTCATCCTCCCAACACCCAGCCCTGGCAACCACTGATTGGTTTACTATCACGAGGGTTTGTTTTTTTCTAGAATGTTATATAGATGGGATGATACAGAATATAGCTTTTTGAGCCTGGCTTCTTTTCACATCACATAGTGCATCTGAATTTTACCCATGCTCTGAGTATACCAGAGGTTCTTCCCTGTTTGATGCAGACTGGCATTCCTGTGCATAGATGTACCATGGTTTACTAGTCCAGTCACCACTGAGGGGCATTTGAGTTGTTTCCAGGCTGGCGTGATTGTAAATAAAGCCACTATAAACATTTTCATATAGGTTTTGTGTGGACATAGGTTTTCATTTCTTTGGGGTGCATATCCAGGAGTGGGGATTGTTCTGTCACATGGTGAGTGGATATTAACTTTACAGGAAAGAAGCTGTTATTTCCCAGGTTGGTTGTTCCTCACTTTGTTTTCTAATTTTGTTTTTTTGTAATGGCTCATATTTTTTGTATTTTATAAAAGCATCTGTCCATGATGGGCTGAAAGGGAAAAACCCCAACTTGATCTTATCCTACAGTTACTTTGAGGAACTTTCCTCTGGGAGGATTTAGTCAATGAAATACTCGGGGAAAAGCTTCTTGGCAGAGAGAACAGCATGTGCAAAGGCCCAGGGGAAGGAGAGGGTACAGCAGACCCAGAGAAGTGGGAGCATGGGGCGGAGGGAGGGAGCAGAGAGTGAGCCATGAGGCTGGGAATGGGGTCAGGGACCAGATGGTGTGAGATGAGGCTGAGTTGGCACTTTATTTGGTGGGGGGTGTGAGAGCCATTGAAGGATCTTAAGCAGGAGAGGAAACTGATTCGATTTACATTTCAAAAAAGTTCCTCTGGCTGGAAGTAGCAGCTCCCTGGAGGCAGGGAGCTCCTGGGCAGGCATCCAGGTCAAAGATGAGGAGACTGGGACTAGGACTGGGATGTTAGCAGTGGTGGGGCTTAGAAGGTAAAATGGATAGGATTTGGGCATGTGCTAAGATGTGGGTGGGGAGTAAGGCAGTGAGAAAAGTGAGGGGCCCCAGTTTCCCTGGCCTGGGCCAGATGCTCCTATATTGGAGTCAGTGGTATAGAGGGGCAGCCTGTTGGGGGGTTGGGAGTCAGGCAGGAGCCTGGAGATCGCCCAGCTCTATGGCTATAGGGCCTGCCTCCAGAAGCCTCCCCCTCCTTCCCGATCTGAACCCAATTCAGCTGTCACTCAGGCAGGCCAGACCATGAAAGGCCCCCAAAGAGCTGGTGATTTGTGCAGCCCTGGCTGACCCATTGTCCCTTTGGGATTCGGTCTTTGCCAAGAGTAACAAAGAGCTCAGCAAAGAGCTGGCTCTGGGCTTGGAGTGAGGGGTAGGGAAGGAAGGGGGAGGGGGAAAGAAAGGAGGAGGATCTCGCCTGTGGCCTAGGCCAGGCCCAGGGTGTTGCTTTCAGCCTTCTTCTAAGGCCTGTGTTGGTCTAAACTGTGTATAGGCGGTACAGTGTACATGTGAACACATTGCATTGTGCATCTTTGTGTGTGTGTATACCCTAGTGCCCTGCGTGTGGGTGCCATCATACATGCACAAATGTTAGACATACTCTGTCCCTCTAGATTTGCTCTCCACCCTGCTTCATGCCCCCCAAGAACACTGACCCTGCAAGCGCCTCAACCAGATTCCTGTCTGGCTTCTAGCTGGGTTCGGCCAATGGCCACCCTGGCCAGCAGATCAGAAGGCAGGGGCTGGACTGGCCAGCTCCTCCCCCATCAGGCTGTGGCTCAGTAGTGGCCTAGGAGTTATAAAGTAGATCCGACTATCTGATCGCCATAGTTTCTGTTGGAGAGTCCTGCAAAACTGCAGGACTGTAGCTTTGCAAAACTGTAGCTTTGACCAGCTCCCACATGGCCCCATCCCCTGGCCCTCCAGGCCGAGGGTGGGCAACCTGGCTCCCTACTATTGCTAGCACCAAGGGCATCACTATAGCTTTGGATTTTCCTTTACCCTATGCTCACCTTTGTGGATGGCCCCTTCATTACATTTTGCTTACCTTGTTTGAGTGTGCCAACTGTTTCTTGCTGGGCCTCTGGCTGAGACAGTAGGTACCCACATTTGGGTCTGTGTGCACATGTGCGCACTGCATCTCTTAACAGAGCTGTACCTGAAAGGGCCTGTGTGTACATGTCGATGTATTTGTGCTCACACATACATGTACTTTGTACCTGTGGGTATCCTTACATCTGTACATGTTACCATTTATGAATGGGGACACGTGGCATGTATGCCCATGCCCATACCCATGTGGGTATGCACACTCATGCAGTTTTTATTGTTTCTGCATATCCATGGATGTGAGTTTCAGCTGTGTTTGGTGTTTTTGGGTGGCACTGATTGTGTCTACGAGTGCGTGCTGGCAGAGGCACCACGGGGAGAAGGCCGGATGGTTGCAGGTGCAGATTCCTCCTACAGGCTCCTAGGCAGCCAAGGATCCAGAATTGCTCCTCCCAGGCTTCCCCTGGAGCTTCTTTTATTTATTTATTTATTTATTTATTTATTTATTTATTTATTTATTTATGATAGACATAGAGAGAGAGAGGGGCAGAGACACAGGAGGAGGGAGAAGCAGGCTCCATGCAGGGATCCTGATGTGGGACTCAATCCCGGGACTCCAGGATCATGCCCTGGGCCAAAGGCAGGCGCTAAACCGCTGAGCCACCCAGGGATACCTCCCCTGGAGCTTCTTAAGAAGCTTTGCCCTTCCAAAGAGACCTGCTCCTGGGACTTCAGCTTGTTTTGTTTAACAAACCTCACCGAGGGGGACGGGGGGACATATAAAGAGTTGTTGCAAACCAATAAAAAAATAACAGCAATCCAATAGTAAAATAGGCTAGATATATGGTCAAATAGTTCAGAAAGAAATATTACAAATGGCCAGTAAATGATGAAGAAAGCTTAAGCTCACTAATAACAATGAAAATTAAAACACGTGAGGAAACTACTTTTTGTCCAACAGATTTACTAAACTAAAAAGCGGATGGTATTCAATAATGGAGTAGGTGTGGAGAAATGAGCACACTCATGTATCTATCAAAATATAAAGTATGTGTATTTTAGATCCCAGCAATTCCACTTGAAAACATCCATCCTATAAAATTACTAGCACATACATGCAAAAATATATTTGTAAGGTTATTCCCTAAAGCACTACGGTAATACAGAAATATTTAGAAATAACTTAAATGTCTTTCAGAATTATGGTTGAATACATTGTGGTATATCTATACTCTGGAATACTATTGCACTGTTTAAAAAAAAGTATATCTGTATTACTTACATAGAATTGATGTTTTCTATATAAAAAGTAAAATTGAAGACAGTTGTATTAGATAATCTCTACTTATGTTTCTGAATAATTGTGTGTAAACTGGCTTAGTGGCTTGAAGATTATCAACGTGCTTTTTAAAAAAAATTCTTTAAAAAAAAAAAAAGACTTATTTAAGAAAGAGAGAGAGAATGAGTGAGAGCCCAGTGGGGTGGGAGGCAGAGGGAGAGGGAGAGAGAATCCCAAGCAGACTCCCTGCTGAGCACAGAGACAGTCTCAAGGTGGAGCTTGATCTCAAGAGTCTGATATCAGGACCTGAACTGAAACCAAGAGTCGGACACTTAACCAACTGTGCCCCCCCAGGTGCCTCACTTTTAAAAAATTATGATCTTGGCCATGGTTGGTCAGGGAACATCCATCTGCCTTAGGGGAATTAGAAATGTTCTGAAAGAAATAAAAAGAGAAAGGCAAATTCCACTTCAGATATTCAAAAATAGTTAAGGGTGTTTGTTAAAGGATGTTATCACTATTAACAAAGAGGCTGTGGCCTCCACTCCCCATTTCTTGCTTCAGGAAGAGATTACGTGAGGATGTCGCTAATCCCATAGGACTGATGGCCTTGTAAGAGGTTTCCCTCTCTCCTTATCTCTCCCTCCCTCCCCACCCCCCCTCTCTGCTATGAGAGGACACAGTGGAAGGTGGCCATCTACAAGCCAACAGGAAAACTCTCACTGGGAACCAAATTGACCAACACTTTGATCTTGAACTTTCCAGTCCCTGAAAACTGTGAAAAATCAAGTTCTAGGTCCTTTAAGCCACCTAGTCTGTGGGACTGTGTGACGGCAGCCCCAGCTGACTAAGACTGAGCTCTCACATTTTAGCATGACTCGTGAGCAAGGCTCTGACTGTCCTTTGTTCTGGACTCTCTTGTCATGGATGTTTGTGTGGCAAACCCTCTGGAAGACTGACATAGTGTCCCCCTCTGGGGGAAAGAGCAGGCATGCTACTGCTAATGATAGAAGATTTGGGTCCCCCAATTAGAGTTGCTCTCTTATAACATGACCCAGTCTGTGTGCAGGTGATTTTTATTTTTTTATTTTTTTAAAAGACTTTATTTATTTATTTACTTATTTATTTATGGGACACCCAGAGAGGCAGAGACAGGCAGAGGGAGAAGCAGGCTCCATGCAGGGAGCCCGACGTGGGACTGAATCCCGGGACCCCAGGATCACGCCCTGAGCAGAAGGAGGCACTAAACCGCTGAGCCACCGGGCTGCCCTGTGTGCAGGTGATTTTTAGTCCTTTCTGTGCTGATCTGTGGGAGTTGGGGCTCTGCTGTTATAATTCTGGCTACTGCTATTGCTGTGAGTTACAAACTTCTTCTGGCGCACCTCATGTCTTCTGCCAGCATCCAAGAAGCAGAGGCAGGCTAACTCCTTAGCACGCAATTAGGGTAAAATCTCAGACCCTGCAGAGTTCCTGACAGTCCTGCCCTATATCAAATCAGGTGTGACCCTTTTGGCCAGTAGAATACTGTGGAAGTGATGCTATGTGACTTCAAGACCAAGTCATAAAAGACAATATAGCTTCTGCCTGGTTCTCCTGGGGTTTTCACCCTTGGATCCCAGTCCCCAGGCTGTGAGGAAGCTCCAGATGCCTTGAGGAGAGGCCCACGTAAAGAGGGATTGACAGGTCCCATCAGCTTGTTAGAAATGTGAGGTAAGCTAACTTGCAAGTGGATCCTCCAGCCCCAGTCCAATGCTCAAATGAGTGCAGCCCCTCAACATCTAACAGAAAACTCAGGATCACTTAAGCAGGACTGCCCAGCCCAGCCTGCCCCTAGATTCCTGACTCAGAAAGACTGTGAGAGATGTTAAATGATTACTGTTGTTTTAAACCATGGCATTTGGGGATGATTTATTGCACATAATAAATAACTAATACATAAAACCTAGGCCTCACCCCCTCAGTGCCAGGTGATCCAGCAGAGGGGAACTCGGGGCTTTCCTGAGCTCCCATGCAGTGTGGAAGTTAGGGTAAAAGCCAGCACACCTGCCACAGGGCCTCTGAACCTCATTTTTCCCCATCTATAAAATGGGGGATGCTAACCATAGCCCCTTCCTAGGATTGTGGGAAACATTCAGCAAGATAATCCACATAAAGCACTCAGCACAGTGCCTGACATCAGTGTTAACTTTTGTGTATAACAAACTCTATCATGTGCAGTATTGCCTTTGTTCATTATTTTGAGAGATTAAAAATTCTGAGTAGTCAAAAGAACAGTATAATAATTACTCAAAATCACACCAACTAGATTAACAATGAATAACTTTTTTGTCATGTCTGCTTCGATTCTTTTTAAAACTCTGCAGTAACATATGTATGCATTCTACCTTTGAGAAGTGAACCTAGGGATGCCTGCGGACGGAGTTCCTCATCAGGCTCCCTGCGTGGAGTCTGCTTCTCCCTCTGCCTGTCTCTGCCTCTCTCTTTGTGTCTCTCATGAATAGATGAGTGAAATGTTAAAAAAAATAAAAAATAAAAAAAAAGAGCCTATAAAAAAGGGAAAGAGATGGGATCCCTGGGTGGCGCAGCGGTTTGGCGCCTGCCTTTGGCCCAGGGCGCGATCCTGGAGACCCGGGATCGAGTCCCACGTCGGGCTCCCGGTGCATGGATCCTGCTTCTCCCTCTGCCTGTGTCTCTGCCTCTCTCTCCCTCTCTCTGTGTGACTATCATAAATAAATAAAAAAATTAAAAAAAAAAAAAGCGAAAGAGAGAGAGAGAGAGAAGTGAACCTAAACATTGAGGGTGAGGCTGAGAGCCTCCTGGCTGCTCCCCACTCCTGCCTCCTGTCCCTGGGCGGGCCTCCACAGGAGTGTGGCGTGCTTACTTCTAGTTCAGCTTTTCTCCCAACATTGGGTGGTGGGTGGCCACATCTGCAGGACCCCTGAAAGCCAAGCATCCCACTCCTGGTGCAGATGTAGAGAGATGCCTGGGGAGCAAGGCAGTAGCAGGTAAAAGGAAAAGAACAGGAATAATGAACAAGAGAAACCCAAAGGAGTTCCCACAAGCTGCCTAGAGAGACAGGAATTAGAAGCTGGGCCAGGCTCGCTCCGGGCTATGGGTGCTACCATGGCTTCCTGCCATTTGGTTATCACTGTCACCTGCACAGTTAGCCCCACCTCCCAGTGTCACCAACATAGCCACAGAGTCACACACAGTGTCACCTGCAGAGTCAGTCCCATCACCTCTTGTCAAACCAACACACACATAGTGTCACCTGCATGTAGTGAAGCTCACTATGACCAGCCAACACCCAACATAGTGTCACCTACACATGGCCACAGAGTCTCTAGCTCAGTCGCACACCATCCCAGAGTTGCCTGCCTGTAATAAGCCCCACACAGTGATTTGTTGTACCATCCTCCATCAGTTGCGATGTGGGGTGTGACATCAAACCCAATGTCACATGACCCATGCAGACTCCTCCCCCCACAGAGCCTTGCCCATACATCTCACTGCACATTGTGTGCTACTGGGGCCTAGGTCGTCTGGCTCAGAGGCCTGGGCTCTGGCCCTGCCTCTGCCAGCAGGACCACCATTCACCACCCAACTCCAGGAGCTGGGGAGGCCAGGGCACTGCGGAAGCAGAGCAAATCCAGAGAATAGGCTTTGTTCCTTGTGGGCAGGTCATTAAGGGGAGCTGGAGCCCCTCTGCCAGCCCCTCCCCTCCAACAAAGGAACAAAACAGCAGCTATTTTTAGATTCGTGTCAAACTCTCCCTCAGACCCTGGGGTGGGAAGTCCCATGAGAGAGGCATTTATGAGGGCTCTAATGAGCGGCAGCAGACTCTCCAGGCAGCTGGCCCCCATCTCCGCTAGGGGAGGAGCGAGCCCCGGATGCTCCCCAGACAAAGAGAAGGCCAAGACAATGAGAACAATGCCCAGGCTCTCGGACGCCTGCTTCCCTGGAGCATCCCTCAGTCTGGAAGGCAGTCCCACTGGACTCAGGGCGTGGGCAGAGGTCCGGATACCCCCTTCCTTGCTGAACCCACTGAAACCTCCTAGGCCCCATTTCCCAAAGAAGGCTACTGAGATGAGAGGCTTGCCTGGGATGGGCTCTTCCTACTGCACAAACTTCATGTGATGGGAAACTCTGGAAGCATCTAGATCTAAGAATGAATCATAGCTCTGCCCCCTCTAGCTATGCAGCCTCAGCTCTTAGTTTCCTTACCGACAAAATGGGGATGATAATTCTCACCTCCCAGGTTTACTGTGAAGAGTCCAGAGACGAGAATCGGGTTCATAGTAGGTCCTCAGTCAGCCCAGGAGCCCCATACTCTGTAAGCTCCTCCAAGAGCAAGGTCCTTGTTTTGTTCAACACTCAGCAGGAGAGCCCAGCACTCTGCCTGGCACATAGTAGGTGCTCACTAAACTTTGTTGAACAGGTTACTAAGGGTCTTTACCAGTCTTCTGCCCTACAGGCTTGCCCCAGCTTGAGTCACCTCCTTACAAATCCGTCTCTCAATGTCCTCTCAAAAAGAAATTTGCCCGGCTAAGACCAAGCCCTGGTCAGTGGGGGAGTCAGCCCCTGGACCTGGAGCCCTGTGCTGCAATGACAGAATCTGGCCACCAGGGGGCGCAGTCTCTTAAGGTTTCAGCCCCAGACCAGCTTCCTTCCCACCACCCCGGGGCCTACAGGGCTGGAGGTGGCACAACCCAATGGCACAACCCGCCTGGCCTGGCGCTTGGCCACTCCCTCAGGTGGAGACTGTAGAGCCATTTGCTGAAAACACGAGAAGCAGCATCACAACCAAGCTTGTCATCTCACAATGGTTAGAAAGAAACGTTTCTTCCTTCGGGTCTGCCCTGCTCCTCCCACTTGCCTGTGTCCTGTCCTCACAGACTATGGTGACCCATTATTCCCCAGGGCCTGCCCCACCAGACTCCAGGATTCCTTGTTCTATCACCTTTCCCCTCCCAGCCAGAGAAGGCCAGGCCATCAGAGCCAGAAGGTCCTTGAACTGATCTGTTTCCTACCCCATTTTACAGATGGGAAAGCTGAAGTCCGCAGAACAGAATCGTCATCTCAAGGGTATACAGTGAGGAAGTGGCTGAGTCAAGATCAAAACCCAGGTCTTCTTTTTTGACTTGTGCCATTTCACGCATGAATTGTTTTCCTATGGCTTCAGGGGAAGGAAACGAAGGAGAAGAAAGATGGTCTTTATGGCCTTCTTATTCTTTTCTAGCTCTTTGGCCTTACTCTGTACTTGCATTATCCCATTGAATCCTCCACCAACCCCTTGAGTAAGAAGTTCTTATTTGTATTTATGGATGAGGAAAGGGAGGCCTGACAAGGTTGCCCAGGTTTCACAGCTAAGCAACAGCAGCACCGGTGTTTGTCCCAAGACTGATTCTCAAATCCACATTCTTTCTGTTGCATTAGGTTGAACCATATAAAATTGCCATTCCCATAGGTCAAATCTTTGCAAATATCTTGTGTGCTTAAACTTAATGTTATGCCAAGGAGACCCCCTTATCCTGAAGGAAGGAGCCATTAATTGCAACATTCTGGTGGTGGAGTGAGAGAAGGATCTTTTTGGGAGCAAAAACTCCCAAGGAGATGACTGTCGCTGGAGACATTGTCCCTTACAACCCCAAAGCCCACATCAGGATTGTGGTCAGGTGACTCTACAGACCCAGATTCAATGGCCTCTGGCCACAGAGGGGTCATGCGCCTTGAGTAGGAGGAGACTTGGGGGACGATCCTGAAGGAGAATACAGCTTCTCTGGCTATGTCAGGGAGGCCCCTCAGAAGAGAGACAAGTCGACACGGTATAAATTTAGAATGTCACAGAATGCCACAGAATATCACAGCTAGAATGCCATAGAGTGCTGTTGAATGTCAAGGAATGTCGCAAAATGCTCTGGAATGTCAATGTCACGGGATATCGTGAATTCTTGTAAATGTCATAGATTGTTGTAAATGTCAAGAGATGTCATAGAACGCTGTAGATGGTTGTAAATGTCATTGCATGTCAAGGACTAACCTTCCATGTCATCATAGAATGCTGTAGATGGCTGTAAATGTCATGGAATGACTAAGAACGTCATCCTAGACCATGGTTGGCTGTTATAGAAATGTCAGTATCACAGAATGTCATGGAAAGTTCGAGCCAGCTGGAAAGGACTTTGCGAATTGTCCGGGTTTAGCTGCTCATTTTGCAGTTGGGAAAACCAAGGCCCAGAGAGGGAAAGGACCTTGTCTGATAGAACTCACCCACACAGTCATCAGTTGCAGAATTGACATCCAGGTCTCTGAACTCCCAGCCCAGGCAGCCTCCTTTGATTAAGGCTCATGGGGACTAATTAACCCTGTGATGGAAACAGTGGTGCCCAGTGGGTATTCAGCAAAAGTTTTGATTCCGTCTGGCGCTAGCCCTATGTCAGGATGGGGAATTAACTCCACAACTGGGGCATTCTGGGCTGGAAAATGAAATAATGAGTTCTTTGCTAAACTTTGCTAAAATCAACAACAGACTCACTCTTCAGCAGAGAGAGGGTGGATGTGTTGGGGGAGCCCCCAGAGGCCTTACCCCAACCAACCCTGTGCCAGAAAGATGCTTCCAGGCTGTCCCCAGAGCCACTCCTTACATAGCCAGGGACTCAGAGGTGTCCAATCTGGTGGACAGCTCTTGGTAGAGGTCCTGAGGTCTAGGAGGCTGGGTATGGGTCTGAGAATCAGGGCAGCCAGAGGGGAACCTCAGAAGGAGAACATCTGATGTCACACTGGGTCTTTACAGCCAGATGTCAAGCAGGAAAGATGCCACTTTAGCTAAACTGATTGCAGCTGCTGATGGAAGTTAGCAGGAAGAATCAGGGTCCTGGGCACCTAGGTAGCTCAGTCAGTTAAGTATCTGCCTTTGGCTCAAGTCATATGATCGCAGGGTCCTGGGATCAAGCCCTGCATCAGGCTCCCTTCTCAGCGGGGAATCTGTCTTTCTCTCTCCATCTGCCTCTCCCCCAGCTCGTGCTCTCTTTCACTCTCTGTCTCTCTCAAATAAATAAATAAAGTCTTTTTTTTTAATTTTTATTTATTTATGATAGTCACAGAGAGAGAGAGAGAGAGAGAGAGTCAGAGACACAGGCAGAGGGAGAAGCAGGCTCCATGCACCGGGAGCCCAACATGGGATTCGATCCTGGGTCTCCAGGATCGCGCCCTGGGCCAAAGGCAGGCGCCAAACCGCTGCACCACCCAGGGATCCCTAAATAAAGTCTTAAAAAAAAAAAGAGGAATCCAGAGTCCTTCTGCTGTCTTGGTAGGTTTATGGAGATGGGGGCAAGGTGGCAAGATGAAAGTGTTTTCAGGAGGTGGTCTTCCTTTGCCTCTGCAGCCAAGAGGAGACTACCCGTGATAAGATACTCTCTGCTTCCCTCCTTTTGTCCCCAAGCCTCTCCCTCCCTCTCTCCTCCAACACACTTTTGCCCTCATGTAAAGATTCCCAGAACTAGCCCCCCTCTCCTGTCTCTTGGTGCTGCAAACCACCCTGCAGGTTCTCTGATCCACACCAATGAACAGAGCCCTGGAGCTCCCTGCTCTGTAAGTGGAAGTGAAACAAGGAGAATTTCAGGGCTCTGTCTACATCCTCACTGATGCAGAATCCCCTTCTCTTGGCTGCTGGGCTAGAGACCTTTCTGGGCACAAAGCCCAGAGCCAAACCCGGGTGTCCCCAGCCCTGAGGGGAGAGTTGGCAGCAGTGCTGAGCCAATTTGCCAGGGAAGGTCCCTCTGGCAGGCCTTGGAGGTGACCACAGCCACCATCTCAGCTGGACAGGGGAAACTTTGCCCCTCTAGGCTGGGCTGGCAGTGACTCTGAGAGTTAGGCATCCACCCTCTTAGCAAAGCCTTCCCTTCTTCTCTCTGAGAGGTTGCTCCCTGCAGCTGTAAAAATAACGAGATCCCAGCAGAGCCTGGTGGCAGAGCTGAGTTCAGGAAAGGGCACAATGAAAGAATATGCAGGAGGAAAAGGGGATGGAGGGGCTCAGGCAGGGGCAGGCCATGGTAACTGGGGGACCTGGGGGGAATTCAGGGCCATAGAGGACCACCAGAAGAGCAGTGGGGTTAGCCTCACTTTTGCCCATATTAATGACGCTTTTCTAGTGGTGTGCACACACATGCGTGGCTGGAGACTGTACTTCTGTATGTGGACATGTGTGCCCCGGTGCTGTGCTTGCTCCTGGGTATGCGCTCACCATTTGGTGTCCACAGGTTAGTCTGCATGTTGGGGTGTATCATCTATACACTGCATGAATTGGATCTCTTTCTACACGGATGGGTGTGATTGTGTGCGTACATATGTGTGTATCTTAATATAAACACGGTGGTCTCAGCATCAGCTGAAAGAAGATCTCATTGAAAAGACAAGGAGAGTAGTGTTTAAGAGCTTTACCTAGACTCAGGAAGATCTGGGTTCAAATCCTGCCTGTGGCACCTCGGGCAGGTGAGTTAGCTTCTTTCAGTTGTTCTATCTGTAACATGGGGACAATATTAGTCTCCACCTTCCCAGGGTTATCAGGAAGTTCTGGTGAGACAGGGAATATAAAAGCGCTTTGTGAACTATAAAAGGCAGGCAAGGCATGGGAAAAGACAAGTGAGTCAGGATGGCTGCGAGACCTCAGGATAAATATGGTAGTGATAGGCAAATTGTACATGAGACTTGTGTCTGGAATGAAAGAATAACAGAAGAAAGTGCCAGATCCCCTGTGTGCATATTGGGGAGAGTATTTATTAATGTGCCAGTGTCAGATACCTTCCCTATGCCTGCCCTGTTCTCCAACCATTTGCTAACTGGGTTCCCAGATCCCAAGTTGTGAAGAATCAGAAGATTAGGTAGAGGGGATGGTAAAGCAGGGAGAAGGAAGGAAGGGTAGAGGTGAGAGGTTAAGACAAAGAACTGGGAAGAAGGGAGGAGAGAAAAAGAGACACCTAAGGAGCATCGGGGGATTTGGTGTTATGAAAGGTGTTGGAGCAGGTGCAAGTGGGGGCGGGGAAGAGAGAACAGGTGGGAAGTGCTGCTGTGAGTTCTAGTCTGAATTCCTCTATTGTTCTTGAAATTCAGGTAAAGGGCTGGAATTCTTTTTTTTTTTTTAAAGTGTATTCAGAGATCCCTGGGTGGCGCAGCGGTTTGGCGCCTGCCTTGGGCCCAGGGCGCGATCCTGGAGACCCGGGATCGAATCCCACGTCGGGCTCCCGGTGCATGGAGCCTGCTTCTCCCTCTGCCTGTGTCTCTGCCTCTCTCTCTCTCTCTCTCTCTGTGACTATCATAAATAAATAAAAATTTAAAAAATTTTTAAAAAAATAAAGTGTATTCATTAATTAAGTAATCTCTACACCAAATGTGTGACTCAAACTCATGATCCTGAGGTCAAGAGTCACATGATCTTCTGATGAGCTGGCCAGGTGTCCTTGGAATTCTTTTTAATTCCCTACTGGATAACTGTATGTTGTGTCTTGGATCTGATTCTGCTCTGAGACTGGACCATTTGGGGCTGCGGCCTATAGTCTGATCAGCTGTGTCCTAGGAAGCTGGTCTGTCACTGCGCAGGAGAGAAGTCTGGAGAAAAGAGCCATTATGAGCTGGGCAGATCCCTCCAAAAAGCATCTTCCAACAAGGGGCACTCCAGACCTTTAGTGCCAGGGCTTTCTCCCTGGCAGGTGCTTCTCTGTCCTCCAGGGAGGCAAATGGAAAGGCCAAGAGGATCTCAGGGCCCAGGAGTAAGGCCACTTGGGACTCCCAACCTCCAACCGGGCGTGGCTCCTCTGTATAAGTCTCTGCCTCAAAGAGTTTATATTCTAGTAGAGGAGACAGAAGCCATAACTCCACGTTGCATTGTAAGAATAACAATAAAGGCATTGCAAGGCAAGGCTGGAGGAGAGAGTATGGCTTAATCCACTTCTCATTCACCTCGGCAGAGAAGGGGAGTCGCAGAACTAGGGAGTGGTGGAGAATCGTGTTCCAGGAGGCAGGAATTGCATGTGCAGAAGAGAGAGTGTAAGCAGAGCCTGGTAGGTAAGAGAAAAAGCCAGGGAATGAAGTGTGGGACGTGAGAGTGAGAATCCACGGCAGGAGAGGCAGAGGAAATGCATGGGGGGCAGAACATCAGAGGCCGTATCAGGGAGGCCTTGGATCCTGGGGTAAAGAGAGAGGATTTATCTTGTAGCAGCGAAGAGCCTTGGAGACATGTGGAATATTTTAGCCAGAGTAATGGTATCAAGATGGCTTTTTTTTTTTTTTTAAAGAAATGATTTTTTTTTTTTAAAGAAAGATTACTCAGCCTGCTGGGTGGTGGGTGGGACTCAGGAGGGAAGATTGGAAGCAGGAAGCGCTGTTAGCAATGAGATAGTAACTACTGTCCATCAAGCTTTATGTGCGCTACTTCATCTTACCTTCCCCACAACCCAAGGTAAGATCAGCATCTCCATTGTACAGATGGAAAAACTAGGGCTCAGGAGGTGATGTGAATTTCCTGAGGTCATACAGCTTGCAAGTCCCTGGGCAAGATTCCAACTTACCTGGAAGATTCTAGGTAAGAATCTGGACGATTCCAGCCCAGCTCCCGCTGACGCCAGAGCCCTCAGTCTCAGTCTCCAAATCTGGATCCAGGCTGCCGGGCGTTCGGATCCCATCTTCACCACAGCACATGACATCTGCCTTAATATGGCAGCTGACATAGAGGTCTGGGGCCTCAGTGTCCTCATCTATAAAGCGGGGTTGATAATAGTATCCACCTCATGGGGTTGTGAAAACAAAGTGCCTGGCAAGGTGCCAGCAGACAACGTGCTTTCACTATGTCAAGTGTCCAGGCAGAGCACATGCCATTTATCGTGGAGTCACAGCAGTGAACCATCAGCTGAGCAGAGGCCTGGGCAAGGAAAGCAGCTTGAGGGTGGGGAGAAATGGGGAACTCGCTAGATGTAGGGGGTGGAATGAATAACACATGAGAGGGGAGGATGAGGAAGAAAGAGTCAGAGTTGTGTCCTCACTCTGTCTGGGTGGGGCAGGGCCTGGGAGGGTGGCAATTCTGTTTTCTTATTTGGGGAACCTAGTGACTGAGCAGGTTTGGAGAGGATAATGAGTCTGTGGCTCCTGTGAGCCCCCCACTTCCAAACTCCAGGCCCCACCTGCCTCTGGAGCCTGGGAAAAGACCTGTAGGCTTCCTCCCGACCTTGACCCTTCTCAGATAAAGGCCAACTCTGAGTTGGGTCTCCAGGGAGACAGAATTTAGGGACCTGGCCAGCTCTTACCAAGGCCAGCCAGTGGCTATTGCCCCTACTGGATCCCTGGTCCTCGATCCAGCCTCAGGGACTCTCCTGGGTCACTGCTGGACTCCTGGAAGAAATCTGTAGCAGTGAGGGCACCTATAATCCCTGCCAGGAAAATACTTTGCTTATGCTTACAGGTTGCTGGTGGAGGTAGCACACTGCTTCCACACTCTAGGTGTGCCATCCTCCCAACACTTTGAAGCTCTTGTCAGTGCAGACATGAAGAGTAGAGAAGCCAGTGCCAGAGGGTGAAACTCTGGGTGAGTGTTCCATGAATATGGGCCTCTATGAAGTGTTAGGGGTGAGGATGTGTCTGTCAGAACCACACAGCTGAGATGAGGACAGGTGGGCGGGGCTGGCTGGGACTTGGGGATGGGTCACATAGGGTTGGCAGGGTGACTCTAAGTGCTTTATTCTTTTGGTCCCCTAAAATAAAGTTGGCTTTAAAGAAAAGTGGGACACATGCGTGGCTCAGTGGTTGAGAGTCTGCCTTCGGCTCAAGGTGTGATCCTGGGTCTGGAGATAGAGTCCCTCATTGAGCCTGCCTCTCCCTCTGCCTATGTCCCTGCCTCTCTCTCTCTGTCTCTCACAAATAAATAAATAAAATCTAAAAAAAAAAAAAAAAGAAAGAAAGAAAGAAATAAAAGAAATAGCTATTTAGAAGATTCACTGGAGAGACACTTGGGTGGCTCAGTCAGTTAAGTGTCTGCATTTGACTCAGATCAAGATCGCAGGGTCCTGGGGTAGAGCCCCATATCGGGCTCCCTGCTTAGCAGGGAGTTTGCTTCTCCCTCTGCCTCTGCCTGCCACTCCCCTACTTGTGTGCTCACATTCTCTCTGTCAAAAAAATAAATAAAATCTTTAGAAAAATAAATAGAAGATTCATTGGAAACCAAAAGACTCACTGTGTATTGTCACTCAGACAATACAGAAAAGTAAAAGGAAACAAAGGTCAGAAAAAGCCCACCTTTTTGTTATAAAATAAAACATAGAGACAGAAGCCACAACAAGACAAATGTATAGCTTCATGAATTACAATAAACACCATTGTGACCACCACCTGGTTCAAGACAGAGAACTTGATCAGCCTCTCTGATTCCTCCCTGCCCCCACTGGGCCACAAATGCTTCCTTACACCCCAGAATAACCACTTTCCTTATTTTTTAAAAATATTTTTTTATTCATGAGTGATACACAGAAAGAGAGGCAGAGACACAGGCAGAGGGAGAGGCAGGCTCCATGCAGGGAGCCCGATGTGGGACTCAATCCCAGGACCCCAGAATCACACCCTGCACCAAACGCAGACGCTCAACTGCTGAGCCACCCAGGTGTCCACACTCTCCTTAATTTTATGTCAATCACTCCTTTGCATTTCTCTGTGGTTTTGTCACTCAAGTGGAAATACTTAGACACCATAGTCCAGTTGGCCATTTTTTTAAAATTTAAAATGTCACTTAAGTGCTTATAATCGGGGCGCCAGGATGGCTCAGTCAATTAAGTGTCTCATTTTTTATTGTGACCTCAGAGTCATGATCTCAGGGTGATGATGAGATTGAGCCTCCCCATCAGGCTCCATGCTCAGTGGGGAGTCTGCTTGAAATTCTCTTTCCAACTCCCTCCCCCCTTCCCCTGCTTCTCTCTCTCTCTCTCTCTCTCTCAAATACATCAATCAATCAATCAATCAATCTTTTTTTTAAAAAATAGGTACTTTTAATCTACGAGTCCTCCTCCTCCCTGTTCTTTTCCTTAAAATCTGTTGAGGAGCACTAGCTATTTGGCTTATAGAGTTTCCCACAGTCTGGATTTTGTACAGTGCAGGTCAATTTGTCCTTTGTCTTCTGCAATTCATGCAAACTGGCTTTATTTTTAATGGTTGTAGCATAATTTGTAACCAATGCCTTCTGATTGTTTTTTCGAGCTGTAATGAACACCGCTAAGATGAGCATCCTCACATATACCCCTTTGCCTGCTTATGGCTACTTTGTTCTGATGGGGCATGGTTGGGAACACTGGTCTCACCTCTGGGTCAGCCTGTCCAGCCCTTGAGTGCTGTATCAGCTGCCTCGGCCTCCCTGCAGGCAGGGATGCAACCTGTCATACCTGGAGCCCCATGTCCTAACACCCCTTGTCCCACTCCCCATCTGAGTTTGATTCACTCTAAGTCACCTAGAGACCCTTTCCACGTGATCCTGCTTCTAGCCTTTCCCCAACAGGCCATACTGCTGAAGTCCCAGTAGCTTTCAACATGGGCCTACCCAAAATACAACATGTTTGTTTTTCTAAGTATGTGGTTGAGGTATTTACATATTGAAAAAATGCAATATAGCCATGCTATTTGTGGCCCACACCATATCCGCTTGACCTACCTCTAAGTACAGCTGCAGCTATGGTGGCCTCTTAGGGATTTTCCAAGGCAGCTGGGAAGTCTAGGGGAATTAACAGTCCTGTGGTCAGCTTCTGTCAACAGGGGGAGGGGAGCCAGGGCACAAATGTCTCTGTCTACTGTTCTTTAGAGAGACAATTTTCAGGTGCATTCTACACATTTTCCTAGATATTTCCCAGCAGACTGCCTGTTGCTTGTCCAGTCCAATACACACCCTTCCCTGACATTTCCCCTTTCTTTCCTGCTCTAGTTTTGTGATATTACCTCACCATGAAACTCCTGGTTCCCAAGTCCTTGACTCAGGCTCTATTTTGGAGGAGAAGCAAACAGATATTGGAATCATATTTTGTGAAATCACAGCCTGGGAATGGAGCTAACGAGAATTCTCCAGAAGTGGTCTTCTTGAGAACCCCCACCAAAGGAGCCAACACTCACTGGACCTCTTTGGTGAAGATGGTCCCCAGTGCTTAAGAAATAGGCTGCAAATTAGGTGCCCACCTTCTTCCAACACGAACAATTTAAACCCTCTGGAAAGAAGAGAACATAGCAATATGTGTTTAATTTGCGTGCTCTCAGGTGATAACACATAGGATGGCCATGTGGAGACCTGTATGAGCAAAGAGAGACCAAGGCCAAGTACCTCTGAATCCACCAGGAATAAGTCTCCAGAGAAACGTCACCTTACATGGGGCTCACTGAAATTTGTCTTTTTTGTGATATTTCTATTACTATTTTCATTTCAGTTTTGAACTATGGTTTATCAATTTCCTTTAAAAAAAAAAAGGAGTTATCTTTAAACCTAAAAAATCTCATTTGATCAATAAAACTCTAAAAGGTCAATAGAAAAATGGACCAAAATCTGAAAAATAAATCACAGTGCAATAAAGACAAATGGTCAAAAGGAAATGAAAACATGTTCTTCCTTTCTAGTGGAAAAAAAATGCAAATTAAAATGATGAGCTGGCAAAGATTTTAAGATGTTTAAAATGCTTAGGAGAACCTGAGTAGTTCAATCGGTTGAGTGTGTGATTCTCAATTTTGACTCAGGTCATGATCTTGGGATCGGGGGAATTGAGCCCCATATTGGGCTTTGTGTTCAGTATGGAGTCTGCTTGGAAATCTCTCTCCCTCTCCCTCTCTCCCTAGCCCCACTAATACACGTGCTCTCTCTCTCTCTCTCAAATAAATAAATAAATAAATAAATAAATAAATAAATAAAATCTTTTTAAAAATAATAAAATTTTAAACATAAAATACTTAGTGTGACAGACTACTATTCCCTCAAACACATCCTTTCTTTTTGCCATTGTAGCAGAGTTTCAGGTAGGCACATGGACACACAGCTGTGGACTGTATTTCCCAGGCTCCTTTGCAGCTAGATATGGCCATGTCACTAAATTCTTCCCAATCGAAATGCTAGAAGGGATGTTTCTCTTTTTTAAGGTTTTATTCTTTTATTTGACAGAGATCGTACAAGACAGCACAAGCAGAGGAAGCAGCAGAGGGAGAGGGAGAAGCAGGCTCCCTGCTGAGCATGAAGCCCTACTCAGGACTTGATCCCAGGACCCCCAGAATCATGAACCAAGCTAAAGGCAATGCTTGGGGGGATCCCTGGGTGGCGCAGCGGTTTAGCGCCTGCCTTTGGCCCAGGGCGCGATCCTGGAGACCCGGGATCGAATCCCACATCGGGCTCCCTGTGCATGGAGCCTGCTTCTCCCTCTGCCTGTGTCTCTGCCTCTCTCTCTCTCATTCTGTGACTATCTTAAATAAATAAAAATTAAAAAAAAATTTAAAAAAAAATAAATAAAGGCAATGCTTAACTGCCTGAGCCACCTAAGCACCCCTAGAATGAATGTGTTTAATTTTAGTTTCATTTGTTGTACTAGTCAGAGTACCAGGGTCCCCGTGGAGAAAAGATGGCACCCTCAAGTTGGGTAAATTAAGGAGAACTAGATATAAGGACAATTACAAAGGTACAGGCAGAGTATAATAAAGAATTTGTCTGGCCTTTGTCCCTGCTTCCTGGGAGGCGACCACCAAATCCTTGGAATTTTCTGAGTAATAGGAGTGAGTTTGTTATTCATGATAGGCCTCTCCGTTTATGCTAATTAGGTGACTTGTAGTAGATCCCAAGAAACTTTATGCTAATGAGATGACTCAGGATGGAGATTGACCATTCCAGAAAGCCAAGCCATATAATTAAAGGGTTGGGACTTTAAGCCAGATGACAAAGAAGTATCCATGAAGAAAGAAGTATCTACTAGCCACAGCAAGGATCTTTATAATTGAATTTAATGAATGTCCGTATAATTTTTTGTCACTCACCCTTCCCAGGGCCTGAATTTGGTTGTGATTTCCTACCTCTGAGAACTGCTTTGTCTTCACTCTGTTTCAGGTGTGCTTCAGGTTGAAAACCTGAAGCACACCTTCATTCATGGTTTGCAAGGTGCTCTAATGTTCACCGCATCTTCTCTGATTCTGATTCTCATTCCCACAATTACCTGGGTTCTGGTTTTGTTAGATCATACCTCATAACAAATTCTAACACTTCCCTTTCAGAACTAGTTACTTCCAAACTGTTCTTTTCTTGTTTATTTATAAGGTGCACCTCTGGCAGCTAAGGGAAATTTGGTTCATGTGAACAATGGTGGCAGGGTGGGAAGTGGCAAGATCCAGGGGCCTACAGGGAAATGCAGACTAATTTTCAGCACCAAGGAGAGCTCTGAGGGAGCTGCACTCCAGGATGGTGTGCTGACAAAAGCCTTTCACCCTGAGAAACTCATGAATACCCCTACAGGTCACACCCACAGGGAAGGATTGTATATCCCTGGGGTGTCAGATGGTTTCATTTTTTAATGCTAAGTGTACACTGAATTGGTAGTAGCTGTCGAAAGTATTCTATTGGAGGGAACTGTGAAAACTTGTATGGGTTCAGCAGGAAAATTGTTTTGGGATTGATTAATGATGTCTGCCATAGGTAGAAAAGCAGTAAACCATGAGATGTTTGCTATTTATCAATTCCAATCTAGCCGTTAAGATACATACAGAAATTTTATATATGTTTTACCATATCTACCTCTTCCATTTAGGTTTACTCTTTGGTTTTTTGTTTTGTTTGGTTTTGTTTTGTTTTGTTTTTGTGGAGTTTGTGTGTGTGTGTGTGTGTGTGTTTAGTTGTTTAATGAAGGTCTTCCTGCTGTGAGATTATGAAAAATTCTTTTACTTTTTCTTCTAAAACTTTTATAATTATTTTCTAGATTCCATGTGTTTCATGGTCTATTCATGTCTTCCCTCATCAATATCAAAAAGTTTTAATAACTATAACTTTGTATTTGAATAGATTATAGGTAGTCTCCATTGTTGTTCTCTTTATAAAGTTTCTTGGCTATCCTTGTACGTGTTTCCTCCTCTAAGAAGCTTTAGAATCAGCTGGTAAAATTCCATAAGAATATTTTTTAAAGATGGAGAGATGGGGGAGAGAGAGAATCTTAAGCAGGCTCCATGCCCAGCACAGAGCCAATGAAGGGCTCAATCTCAGAACCCTGAGATCATGACCTGAAATGAAATCCAGAATCAGATGCTTAAGTGACTGAGCCACCAAGGCATCCTAAAATTCCATTAGAATTTTAATTGGGATTGCATTGAATTTATAAATTAATTTGGTGAAAATAGATTTTTGTGTGTGTGAAATAAAGTCTTCCCCTTTGGGAATGTTGTGTGTCTTTCTTTAAGCCTTCCTTTATTTACATCAATAAAATTATGTACTTTTTCCATTGATGCTAACACATTTCTTGTTAAGTTTATTCTAGGGCACTTTACACTTTTTGATACTCTCATGAGTGGAATTTTCCCTCTGGAATGTGTACCAATGGCTCAGAAAGGTATTACTTTTTGTATGTTGTTCTTATAACTGCTTTTTTACTGAATTGTCTTATTAGTTTATAATCGTTTTTCACAATTTTCCTCTTGGATTTTCTACTTTTATTGTCTATAAGGAGGGATAGGCTGGGTTTTTTTTTAAGATTTATTTATTTTATAATTTTTTGAAAGATTTTATTTATTTATCTGAAAGACAGTGTGAGAGAGTACAAGCAGTAGAGAGGGAAAAGTAGGCTGCCCATTGAACAGGGACCCTGACATAGGGCTCGATCCCAGGACCCTGAGATCATGACCTGAACTGAAGGTAAATGCTTAAGCATCTAAGATGCTGAGCACAGAACGTGACGTGGGGCTTGATTTCATGACTTTGAGATCATGACCTGAGCTGAAACCAAGAGTCAGATGCTTAACTTACTGCACCACCTAGGTACCCTCAAAGAGGGATAGTTTTAATTTCTCCTGAATATTTGAAAGACATTTGCACTAGGTAGATAATTCCAGTTGATGGTTATTTTTCTTTCAAAACCTTAATGATAACACTCTGAGGGCTACTGGCTTAGGCAATTTTGGAGACAAGTCTACTATAATCCCATATTTGTTCTTTTATAATGTAATGTACCTGTATCTCTGGCTGCCTATAAGATTTAAGGTTTTTCTATTTGTCTTTAATTTTGAGGAGTTTGAATATGATATAACTCTTTAAAAAATGTTATCTTCCTTGGTGTGTTCTGAGCTTCTTGGATCTGTGGTTTGGTGTCTTTTATTAATTTTGGGAAATTCTCAGTTGTTATCACTTCAAATATTTCTTCTGACCTAATTTTCCTTTCTCTTTTACTTCTGGAATTTCAGTTAAAAATATAATAGACAATTTGATATTGACCCTCAGCTTCAGGTTTTAAGTTAGTCCTTTTACCACTTTCTGAAAGATGTAAGAATATTACAGCAGTTTAATTCTATTTACCACTTCCTGATCTTTTTGGTATTGTTTTCATATATTTTACTTTCACATAATTTATAAGTTCACAACACATTTGTCTCATTGTTATAAATGTTTTTTAGCCTTATGTTTATCTATTTTCTTTATTCTTTCCTGCAGTTTCATGCACCTATCTAGGCTCATGTTTCTAATCTGAGAAAGTTTTCCTTAGACTGAAATTTTTTCTTTGGTGGTTCTTATAGCATAAATGTTCTGGCAATGAATTTTTCGACTTTTATTTATTTTAAATGTCAGTTTTGAAGGCTATTTTTGTTCTGTATAGCATTCTATGTCGACAGATTTTTTTCTTTCTACACTTTACAGATTTCATTCCATTGTCTTCTGGCTTCTGTGGCTTCCTTTGAAAAGTTAGCTGTCTTACTAGAGTTCTTTGATGCACATGTGGTAATGTGTTTTTTCCCCTTCTCTATTTCCTTTTTAAGATGATCTCTATGCCCTTTGACATGGTTTTCCTTGTTTTAATCTCATTGTAGTTTGCTAAACTTTCTGTATTTAGGGGTTGCTGCCTTTCCAATTTTGAAAAGTTCTCAGGCATTATCTCTCTGAATGTCTTTTCTTTTTTTTATTAGTTATTTTTTAAAAGATTTTATTTATTTATTCATAGAGATGCAGAGAGAGAGAGAGAGAGGCAGAGACACAGGCAGAGAGAGAAGCGGGCTCCATGCAGAGAGCCTGACGTGGGACTCGATCCAGGGTCTCCAGATCACACCCTGGGCTGCAGGTGGTGCTAAACCGCTGTGCCACCGGGGCTGCCCTCTGAATGTCTTTTCTGCCTCATTTCCTCTTTTCTCTTTTTCTTGGAGTACAATTATAATAGAGAAAAGGGAGAGGGATCCCTGGGTGGCACAGCGGTTTGGCGCCTGCCTTTGGCCCAGGGCATGATCCTGGAGACCCGGGATCGAATCCCACATCGGGCTCCCGGTGCATGGAGCCTGCTTCTCCCTCTGCCTGTGTCTCTGCGCCTCTCTCTCTCTGTGACTATCATAAATAAATAAATAAATAATTAAAAAAAAGAAAAAAAAAAAAAGAAAAGGGAGAGAGACTCCTTGTTTCCAGCGTATCTCAGATGTCTTTATCTCTTTTCTGTGTATTGCATTCTTTGCCTCTCTCCATGCTTCTCACCTATCTGAATATTTTCTTCTGATCTATTTTCCACTTCATTAATTACCTCTTTAGCTGTGTCTAAACTGCTGTTAAGCTCATTTAGTGAGTTTTAAATTTCAATTTTCATATTTTAATTTATTTATTTTTGAGATTTTATTTATTTGAGCAAGAGAGTGTGTGAGAGGACACAAGAGGGAGAGGGACAAGAGACTCTATATCAAGCATGGAGCCCTATGTGGGGATCAGTCTCATGACCCCAAGATCATGACCTGAGCTGAAATCAAGAATCAAATGCTCAACTGATTTAGCCACCCAGGCACCTCAAATTTTTTATTTTAGAATACTCATTTCATTATTTTTAGAAATTGCAAATATCTTGAAATTCTTCATCTTTTCACTCATCTTGCCCATTTTTCAATGATTTAATTTAAAACATTAATAATAGTTAATAAGTTCTTGTCTAATAATTCCAGTATCTCATCAATCTATGGGTTCTCTGCTAAGTTTATTTTTTCCTATTGATTGTTGGTCGCATTTCCCTGCCCCATACATGTTTAACAATTTTTTAAAAACAGTTTTAAGCCACACACTGTGTATAACAGAATCATAGATATTCAATATGGTTTACCCATTCCTCTGCTAGACAAATAAATTGGAAGCTGATTAGTTAAATACAATGAGGACTTGAGTTGGAGGAGGGTTGAATTGCACTTTTAGTAAGTTTCAGCCTATCTCTGACATATTCTTTTTTTTTTTTTTTTGGCATGGCCCTCCTAGGCTTTTGATTGAGAGACTAGAAGGTCTCTGTTTCCTCATCCCTAAATGACTGAGAGATCCCATTTCTCTCTTGGGAGGTTTGACTTCTTGATGGAGAAAGCACCAGTGTTTGAGGTCATCTCCTCTCCCTGGTGGGACCAAGTATTGTGAAACCACAGATTTCACATCATTTTTTAGAAATTTCTAAACTTCCAGCCAGTCAGCCTCCCACACAGCCCAGACCTCAAATACTGTTCTGTGGGGATATCATATTATTGACTTCTATAGTTTCCACCCATCACACTGGTCCTACAAGATAAGTAAAAGCTTTGCTGTGTTCTCTTTGCTTCAGTAGAGCCTCTTAGCCTCAGCTGAACAAGATCCTCAGGACAAACCTAGAATTGGGAAATGCCCCCAAGTCTGATCACCTTCCTAACTCCTTTAGGAAGCACTCTTCCTGCTCTGGATTTTAGCTCATTTAGTCCTCATTACCATAGCTCTGTGATGTTTTTAAAACTATGATTTTGCAATATATTTCTTTTTTCCCAACTGATGTAGTGAGAGGTTGGCTTGCCATAGCCACTGTATTCTAGTCAGCAAGAGAAATCTCCTTCTCTTAACACATAATTAAACTTGCACTTTTCTATATAAGTCTAGAACTCCTCAGGATCTATATCCTCTCCTTGAACAAGTTAAGAACGCTTTCACTCCCCTTCTCACGCCTGAATACATCCCACATTGAGATCACCTAAGGTGTGAATTCCTGGGTGGTTACTGTTGTCATTGCTATTGCTGCTGCTGCTGTTACATTATGCATTCAAAATTAGACTTAACAACAAAGTTTCACTGTTTTTTTTTTTTAATCACTATATCCCATTCTCCATGTATTTTTTTGGTCTTGTATTCATTTTCTTTTTCTTTTATGTCAAAACATTCTTGAGTAATTCTTTTAGAGAGTCTGAATAATATATTCATTCAGAGAGACTCTGTCCAAAATATTTTTGATCCCTCTCACTCTTGAAGGCTAGTTGAGTTATGCATAGGATCTTAGGATCAAAACAATTTTCTCCAGAAATTTGAAGCTCTTTTTCTATTGTTTTCCAGTGTTGCTAAATAGAAATCATTTGCCAGTCTGAATCTTATTCCTCTGAGAATAAGCAGCAACACCACCCCACCTCTAGCTTTAAAGACTTTGCTTCTGAAATTTTACCACTGTATGTCAGGAATGAATCTTTCTCCCTCCATTTATGCTGCTTAACATTTGACTGATCCTCTGATTATCCAGATTATTGCCTGTCTTCAGTTTTGGGAAATGTTCTCCTATTGATTGATTGATTATCCACCACCACCCCCCATCTTCTGCTTATGAAACTCCTACTAAGGACCAGAAAAATGTTGAAATTTCTGTACCTAGTCTCTATGTCATTTAACTATTTTTTCATTCTCCATATCTCTGTCATTTTACACCACAGTCTAAGAGAATCCCTCAACTTATTTTTTGAAGATTTATTTATTTGAGAGAGAGAGAGAGAGATCATGCTCATGAGTAGGGGGAAGGGCAGAGGGAGACAATCCTCAAGCAGACTCCCCAGTGAGCACAGAACCTACCACAGGGCTCAATCTCATGACCCATGAGATCATTACCTGAGCCAAAACCAAGTGTCAGACATTTAATCAACTGAGCCACCCTTGGTGCCCCATCCCTCAGCTTATTTTTAACTCACTAGTTCATTATTTTAAAATCAAATTTGAAATAGTTCAACATAAAAATATATAAAGAAGTATAAAGAATAAATAATATAACAAATAAAATACACTGGTACACACTACCCAGCTTTAACATTTCGCCATATTTGCTTTGTATTTCTTTTTTACTGACATATTGTCAGTAAAGTTGAAGCTCTTTGTGTTCTCTTCCCAATTCCATTCCCCTTCTTTTATGTCCATAGGTAACAACTATGTTGAATTTGGTCGTTATGATTTTTAAATTACCTTTTTATTAATGTATTATTTATATCCTATATAATTCACTTATTTTTAAGTGTGCCATTTGATGAATTTTGGTATTTCTATAAAATTGTGTAACCACCATCACAGTCAAGATATAAAAGAATTCCATCATCCGAAAAGGTTTTCATGTGCCCCTTGGCAGTTAATCACCTGCTTCTACCCTGGCCCTAGACAACAACCACTTTCTGTCCTATAGCTTCGCCTTTTTAGAGTTTCATATATGAGATCAGATAATGCATACTCTTTTATGAGTAGTTTATTTCACTTAGTGTAATATTCTTGAGGTTCAGCCATGTTTTTGCATCATTATTAATGTTTAATTATTTTTTATTGCCAAGTAGTATTCCCAAGTATAGATATACAACAATTCATTTATCTATTCACCAATTGATGAACATTCAAATTACTTCTAGTTTGGGACTATTTTGAATAATGCAGCTATGAACATTTGTGTTCAGATCTTTGTGTGGACATATGTTTTAATTTCTCTTGGGTAAATACATGAAAGTAAAATAGCTATATCATAGGATAAGTGTGTTTTTAACTTTGTAAGATGCTAACATACTGTTTTCCAAATTGGCTGTGCCATTTTGCATTCCCACCAGCAAACTGTGAGAGTTACAGTTTCTCCGTATTCTTGCCAACACTTGGTATTGCCAGTCTTTTTAACTTTAGTGTGTGGTGGTACATCATTATTTTAATTTATATTTCTCTAATGACTAATTAGAAGCTGGGGATTTTTAATGTGATCATTGCATTCATGTATCTTCCTTTGCTGAATTTCTGTTCATTTCTCCATTATTATTGGATTGTTTATTTTATTATCACAGTGTAACATTTCTTTATGTATTTTAGATACACATTTTCCAATTTTAATGTAAATCTTCTTGAAATATGACTATAGATGTTATACTGAATACATAGAAAAAGTGTATACTATTGTTTTCATGTTTTAACACTATATTATAGATATCATAACAATCTATCATCTTGCAATTGCTTTTTATTCACTCAGCATTCTATTTTTGAAATTGATCCCTGTGGATACATGCAGCTCTAGGTAATTTATTTTACCTGGTGCATAGGACTCTGTAATGTGACCAAACCACAGTTTTTAAAATCCATTCTCTTAGCTTAAGGGTTGTTTTCAATTTTTGCTAATAAAAAGAATTCTTCAGTGAACACTCACGTATTTCCTTACACACATGTAAAAGTTTCTCTAAGCTTACACCTAGAAGTGGCATAGGGGCTGCGTGTCTTTAAATTTATTCCAATTTTCCTTTTGGCTGTGTTTTGTACTATTCAGCCAACCTACTGAGTTTCAAATTTGAACAATTATTTTAAATTTTCAAGATCTCTTAGTGATTCATTTTAGCAACAGCCTGTTCTCAATTTGTTGATATGGTATCTTCTCCAATCTCCCTAGGGATGGTAATAATACTACTTTAAAGTCTTCTTTTGTTTGTATTTGCCCTCTTAAGTCTATTCCCTTGAGTCTTAGGTCTTCTATTTGTTAAGTTTGATTCCTCTCTTTCACAATTGTTGATTTTCCTGAAATGCTTGGGCATTCTTCGTTTTCTCTGGTGATTTGTTCTATCTCCCCGTCTCTGAAGGATGATTTTGGCCACAAGAGCTTGTCTCTGTTAATCACTGTGAAAGAGTGGTTGTGATGGAAGTGGTATGTGATGGAAGTTGGTCTTCTTCCTAGTCTGTCGCTAGATTCCCCAGGGCATGTCCCTGACTCTCAGACCTAATATGTCCACTCATTATTCTGGCTTATTGGTAAACTCCCCTGCTGTCAGCTGCTCAGCATGAACAATGGGGGATGGGCAGGACACCTGGTCAGAAATAGGCCAGCCTGGCTGCTCCAAATGCAGCTTCTCAATTGTTCACTCTCATGATTGCATTGGTTTCCCCTGCTGCTTTGGGTATCCTATGGACCTGTTGACTCTGAGCTTGGAGTATTCCTGGAACCAGCCCCTCCCTGCATAGGCGATGGTCTTGTGTGTTTTGGGCCATGGGTTCCTCTGTCAATTCAGGCCTGTCTACTTTCCATCTTTCAGGAACTCCGCAAAGTTTTTGATTCGCTGAGGACTTTCTTGTTTTCTACAACTGTTACAATAGCATATATACTTACCTCAATACATTTTTTTTCTGTTATAACTGGAAATTTGGGGAGAGAGGACTGGACTCAGTCTGTCATCTTTATCCAATTTCCCATGCTTCTTATTTTCTTTCAATGCTGTCTTCCTTGGATCTCTCTGACCTTGGGTCTCCGTGTGTGTGTCTCTCTCTGTCTCTGACTATGGTTCTGTTTCTCTTTCTGTGGCTCCACTTCTATTCATGTCTTCCTCTATCCCTGGTTCCTCTAAGCCTCTGTTCCTCATCATTCCCTATTCTCGGTGGCTGCTCCCCATCAGTGGGAGGCTCTGGCCCCCATGGCTGGTTGGCTCTGGAGCAGTTTGTGGGTGGGGGAGCCCCAGATTGCTGTAACATGGAACAAGGATTTCCAACACATGCTCCCTCTGGCAGCCTGCCACCACAGCTCACTGCCTGCCAACATCACACTTCAACTTAAAGAGGGAAAACTGCCAGACCAATGTTTTAGCTACAGCCCCGTGTCAGGGTTGCATGGGGAATCTCACAGCAGCCCCTGCCAGAAGCTTGAGCTGTGAGGGGATTGGGGAAGGGGCTCAGGGCTGCCTGGTGTTGGTGGGGAGTCCTGGCTGTCACCTTCCCTGGCCTCACTGGTTCTGAGTACCAGAAAGTTGCTTGGAACCTACTCTGGGCTTTTCCCTGTCTAATCCACTCCTGGGCAGGTAGGTGACCATTGTCCTGTTTCTTCTCTCCATTGCCTCTCCTTGTGCCCATGTCACCCACAGTATGACCATCTCTTCCACCTCTGGATAAAGTAGCCCTGGGTTGTGAGTTGAGGGAATGGTCTGGGACTTTGGAAAAGTCACTAGACTCACTCTGGTTTTACTGGTTAGGAGTCAGGAAATGTCAGAGATCGGTGTAGAAGTGCTCACCATCACCAATGAAGAGACAACCATTTCTTTCAGTGCAAAAGCTCCATTCTTTTCTAGGACTTACCCCTGCCAGCATAGAATTGCCCATCCTTGCTAATAAATACATGCCCATCTATAGAAGCACTTGATCTAGCAAATACAGGGATTCCTATTCATATGAGTGTAGAAGCGTCCCATCTCTACCTGTGTGAAGCACCTTCCCTTGCCAGTATAGACTCACCAGTTCTTTCTTTCAAGATAATCATACCCATTCCTGTCCCCTGGAGACACTCCCAGCCCAACCACTGCAGATGCTTTCATTCTAATGGATGTAGAGGCACCCACAGCTATAATAAGCTCCGTTCCTGGGGATAGGACAACGGAGAGAGAGATGTGTTATAGAGTTGAGCAGAGGCCCTCAATCAAGGCAAGGAAGAAATGCCCTTATCTCTATAGTACAAAAGCACTTATGGTCAGTGCACCGTTTATTATTTCTTTCAATGTGGATTCCTCAGTATTCCAGCAGGGATAAGCCCATCCCAGACTTGGGGCAATGCCTCCTTTTAGGGGTACAGTGGCTCCTAGAGCTGTAAATACAAAACATGCATGTGAATAAGCATAGATGTTTCTGTTCTAACTACTGTAGAAACAGCCATATTTGAGAATACAGAGGTTCCCAACCCCACCAGTGTAGAAGTGTGCATCAATATAGAACCATCTACTGGTGGGAGTGTGGGGGCTCCCAGCCTGCCAACGTGGATGCACCCATCTGCTATCAGAGGCAAGCAGGTTCCTTGGGACACCTGGCAGACCCAGAAGTTATCAATGGGGAAAGGTAGCATGAAAAGGTGGGGTGGGAAGATGGAGCCACTTGAACAAACTGACAGCCTGGTGAAGTGCTGATTGTCAATACAAACAGATAAGCATTAATAATCACTCTTTCTTAAAAGCCCCACTTGCATGTCCCATTTTCCTGAGGATGCCACCTGCACAGCTGCTCCTAATCAAGGGCCATTTAATTCATTCCCAGATCATTGTCTGCATTAATTGTCTTAAACAAACCGAAGTTCATCTCACCTTATTCCCCAAGGGCCTGGAAGGTTTCTAATTACCTGTAGGTGGTTCTCCACATAGCCCGGCTTCATTAAAGATCACAATATGTTCCTCTAATAGGTTTCCCATTAAAATCCAATGGGTTCCCATCAAAATGAATTATGTCCCAGAAAAAAAAATCCACTAAAATATATTTTAATTAAAGTGAATTAAGTATTGCATATGTCTGTTTCTGCCAACAGGTTGCACTTGAGACTGACAGTAGCAGAAAGCAGAGGGGAGAGGTGGGAAAGAGGAGGAAGGGGAGGAAGCAAGAAGGTTCATTCATGGGTGAAGAGCTTTGGAAGCAGACAGTGGCTCTGCTGCACCTGGCAGTGTGGCTTTAGACAAGTCATCTCATCTCTTTGAGCTTTAGTTTCCTCTTGTCTAAAATGTAGATGATAATCCCTAGCTTCCAATTTATTTTGCTAGGATCAGAGATAAAATAAATAAAATGCTTCACACATAAAAAGTCCTCAATAGATGTCACTGTTATTATATAATATGATAAGTAAATATTGTATTTATCAGCTGTTCTGTGTAACAAAAACTTCCCCAAATCTCAAAGGCTTACAACAGCATATCTTTATTTCTCACAAGGACTACAAGTTAGCACTGCCTCAAATGACTTCTGCTCTGGGACCCAGGCTGAAGAAATAGCCCCTACTCTGGGACATATCATTTTCATGGCAGAGGGCAGAAGTGCAAGAGAACAAGCTGAATCATGCCACTGCATGCAAAGCTTGTGCAAGGCATCTGGGTGTCACGTTGCTCACTTACCAATGGGCAGAGCAATTCAAGCTGCCAAGCCTGGTGGTGCTGAAAACTATTCTTCTGCCTACCAGGGAGTAGGGCAACCATGTGGCCATAGAATCCTCTTACAAGGAAAGGAATGAATAACTGTCAACAATAAAAGAATTCACCACAATCCTATCACTAGTTATTATAGCAGAGTTTCCCAAGCTTGTCTGTCCAACAATATCTTTTGAGGACCAAAATGCAGAGACCTGAATCCTAATTCAGAGCTACTAAACCAGGTTCTCTAAAGGAGGGTCCTGGAAATATATTTTTTAACGAGTGTCAGATGCTCATCTTTATTATCAGGAACATTTGAGAAACTGTTTTATAGAATAATGGACAATATCATAGGCTTGATTCAGACAGATCTGAGATTGTAAACTGTCTCCACCATGTATTAGCTGTGTAATCATGGGAAAGGTTTTCAACCTCTCTGAACTTCAGTTTCTTTATTTGTGAAATAAGATAATATATGCAAATCACTTAGCACAGTGTCTGGTCTAGGACAGGCCTTTGATAAACAATAGATCTTTTTATTTTTAAATAATAACAATAAAAATAAATAAATAAATAATAACAATAACAAGGATTTGATAATGAATGCAAACTGCCCAGATCAATGAGTTACAAATGGTAACTTTAAGAACCATAGTACTAAGTTGTAATAATGATAATAATCAGATACATTATGTAAATATGTAATAATAATATACTTATCTATAGCTATTTATGATAGCTAGAGATCTATTTATTATAGATATACTTATCTATAGCTGCCTTAAGCTCTAAATTCCTTCGTATGAGTCCTAAACTCTAACTATACATTAGACTCATCTGTGGGACTTTACAAATTCCTAGTGCCTTGGCCCCACCCCTGGAGATTTTGAATCAATTAGTCTGGGGTGTGCTCCATGCTGGTCAAGCTCCCTCAGTGTTGCTACCACACAGCCAAACTGCTACCCTAAGGACCTGCTACTCCAAGTGTGGTCCATGGAACAGCAGCAGCAGTAGCAGCCCCTGAAAGCTTGTTAGAAATGTAGAATCTCAGGCCCCACCTTGGACCTGAGGTTTCAGAATTCACATTTTGACAAGCCCCCTCGATGAGATTGTGTGCATTAAAATTTGTTAAATGGTGCCCCCAAGAACCTCATCCTCTTATCCCCAGCTGACCTCTCGCCCAGTGGTTGCATCCCTCAACTTCTCTGCAGCACTCAACACTGTTGAACAGTTCAAGCTTGAAAAACACTCTCCTCCCTTGCCTTCTATCATACCATACACTTCTGTTTCTACATCTCTGGCTCCTTCTCATCTTTTCCTTCATCCTTCTCCTCTATTAACCTCTAAAGGTTTGAATGCCTAGGGCTGCATTGGGTCTTCTGTTGCCCTCTATCCCTAGATGTCTTCATCTGATTCCATGATTTATCTAAAACCACCTGTTGAAATAAATATCGTTGAAATGGTTCCTGAGCTGTAAGAGGTGCTGGGAAAATCAGTGCCTCTATCAGGTCAACTCCAAGGACATGGAGCCTATATAAAGCTCTGTGCTTGGTTTAATGCCCTGTAATGCCCTGCTCTCATCATCTTGAAATTCATAATACTTTTTGATCAAGGGGCTCTACATTGCATTTTGCAATGGGCTTTGCCCTCTGCTCCTACCAAGACTCTTACAGTGGGCAGCTCCCAAAGGAATGAAAAAACTTAGGGTCAAAATGGCAAAACACCCTCCACAATAAGTTCCCCTTACCCCAACTCATTCCTCTCCCAGTCCACCACCCCCCCCCCTTTGTAAATGGTGCCACCATCCATTCTTCAGACCAACCATTTTGCCAGGATCCTTGATGATCCTTGACCCTTGTTTCTCATTCCCTACATCCACCCATCCACCTCTGAGATATGCTTGGAGTCAGTCTCCTTTCTCCTCAGCTCGAGTCCTACTTGACTCTTGCCGGGACATTTGAAACTGGTCTCCTTGACCCTCTTGTGCCTGTAGAGCAGTCAGAATGATCTTGGGGTAGGGTTGGGGTATCTGACCACAGCATCCCTCAGCTTGAAAGCCTCTAATGGCTTCCGACTACTCCTCTAGGCCCCTGTCCACTCTCATTTTCTTCCCATCCTCCCACCAAACTGAATGACCCTCAGTTCTTCTACCTCTAGGGTCTTGGCATAAGCTGTTTCCCTTCCTAGAACCTTCTCCCTACCCACACTCCATGCCTCTTCCTCCATGCTTCCTGCAGCCTTTAGCCTTCCTTCCAGCAGCCGTCCTTGATGCTACCTCCCCATTGGGGGTTAGATGCTCTTTTTTTGAGCTCTCTAGGTCCCTGTGCACCCCATCCAGCCCTTTTCACCCCATCCAGTCCTTCTCTGCCTGTATCTATGCCCACATCCTCTGTTTGACTCTGATTTTCCCTGTCTTGTTCTCTGCTGCAACTCTGGTGCCTGGCACACAGTCAGAGCTCATTAACTGCTTGTTGAATGAATGAATGAATAAATGAATGAATGAAACTTTCCCCACCTTCGCTGCTAATCTAGCCCTGAGAAATGAGCTATCGCCTTGTTTTCCAGACATAGGCTTTACTAGTACAGTCCCCTGGGGTCACAAACACGGCCCACAGTAGACCAGAGACTTGCTGTTTCTCCCGGCTCCTTTAAAGGGAGCTGCCCACCCATGCCAAGTCCCTCTAGTGATACTTTGGGGGTATTGCCCTGATCCCACCCACCTCCCCATCTCTCCAGACCACCTGCCAGGGCATCCATCAGTAATATTCCTCATCCCCATTTCCTGTTTGGCTGTGCTGGATGGAGTCAGCTCTCTTCCAGCGCTGTCTCTTCCCAGTGACATCCATCGGTAGCTTGAAATCAGCCCTGGTGGAAATATTTACCCCATGGACGTTGGCAAAAACTACAAATTAGGGCTTTGTTGCTGTTGTTGATAAGAGGGCTGGTTTATAGCACACCTCTGGATTCTAGGCTGATGGCAGTCCTGGTGCTTGTTCAGACTCTATGCAACTTTAACATCCGGACCCTAGCCCCATCTCACCTGACTCCTCTCTTTCGGGTACCCCCTCCTCCCTCCCTGTCTCCCCACCTCTCCCCTAAGTACATTTCAGATTCTCTATGATCGTGTCCTTTCTCTATCATTTTATGAACTCGTGGCCAAATACAGCTTGTTGATCCCGCTTTATGTTTCATTTTGAATAACCAGCCAAAAAGGAAGCCCAGCATCACTGACCACCAGGGCTGAGTCGCAAGACAGAGAAGCTGATTGGCCCAGCTTGAGTCAGTATCCACTCCTGGTATCGGCAGGGGGGCAGAGAGGTGGGTGCTAGTAGGGCCTGTGGGGCCCCACCGTGGGAGGAGGGGCAGGTCTCAGAAAAGGAGACGGAGGCTGGAAGACCACAGAGGTTGCCCACCACATCTGCCTGCCCAGCAGGACCCTCTCAGAGGTCAACTCGAATCACCTGTCCCCATGGCCATTGTCATTTGAATTATTGGCTGATCTCCCCTCTCTGCGTTCCAGCCCATGCTACTTCCCTCCTCAGAATCTCAGCTTCCTCATCTGTGAAATAGTGGCAACCTAAAAAGCAGGGTGGGTGTAAGATCCTCCATCAGATCATGTGGGCAGAGTGCCCAAGGCCCAGCTGGTCACTTACTGTGTCACCATGACACATTCGACTTCCCTAAAGTTCCCAAAGTTCCCCTGCTCCTCACCGGCCACCACTCTCCTCCCTTTCTGTCCTGCCACCACCATGCTTGCTGCTGCCAGTGTGGCCCTTGGGTGCTTGTGGTCACATCCAGTGAGACCCCACTACCACCACACACATCTCACTAATTTGGGACACGTACCAGCGTGCCTGTAATTGGCTGTAGAAGCCACAATGTTGACCACTCTCTCAATCACTGAGCCTCATGGTTCACCTGGCTGAGCTCCCTGTGGCCCAGCCACTCCCCAGAGCTCTGCCTGACATCAGGCGAGACACACTGAGATGCACAGGGAGGGAGGCAGGGACCGATGGGGCCTATAAGACACGCCCCAGGTATTTTTCAGGGTCTCTTAGGACACCCCCTAAATCCTGCGGCCAGAAGCAGCTGTTATTGTTATGTTTCTTGTTGTTAGCTTTGTGAGCAAACATCCCATCACCTACTCTCTTCTCACTGGGGCTAGGTGCCGAGGTTTAGAGACACAGCAGATATGGGCTCTGAATTTGGGAACCTCAGCCCATGACCTAAGGCTGTCCAGATCTCACCAGCCTATGCGTGCAGATAGATCACACCCAGCGTCCCAGGCCCAGGCCCACCTCCTTGCCCAGAACTCCAGTCTACCTCCAGCTCCCTGCCTGCCACCTCCACAAGTCAGTGTTTTGCTGTCTTCGAGTGGGGCCTTCCACGGGCCCATGGATCTGACCGGACTGCATTCGCTTCTGTTGGCCTCTGCCTCTCCATTTGTACAGTGGACCTCTCAGGGCCTGCTGGGGACCTTGGCTGTCCCCTGCTCTACCCAGACCCTGCCTCACCTGGCTTCAGACCCTCACTGAGGGCTCTAGTGCCCAAGGCCCAGGCAGCTCCTGGGTCTGTGACAAAGCACTTAAGGATCAGTCAGGAGGTCCTTGAAGCAGAGGTGCTTAAGCCTTAATGTGATACATAAACTGATGAAGCTGTTCTGTTCTTTTTTTTTTTTTTTTAGATTTTATTTATGATAGAGAGAGAGAGAGAAGAGAGAATGAACAGGGGGGTACGGGCAGAGGGAGACAGAGAAGCAGACTCCCCATTGAGCAGGGAGCCTGATGTGGGGCTCGACCCCAGGACCCTGGGGTCATGACCTGAGCTGAAGGCTGACACTTAACTGAGCCACCCCAGTGCCCCAAAGCTATTCTTTTACAAATGATTTTTTTTAAAAAATAAGATGCACCCCTGACACAGGGCTTGAACTCACAACCCTAAGCTCAAGAGTCACATGTTCTACCGACTGAGCCAGCCAAGCAACCCCAGTGAATCTGTTCTTTTAGTTCAAAACCACACGATGGCTTTCTCCCTTGGGTGTGACATTTACCTCACAAGGATGTGGAATTAAGGGGGCTTTCGGTTTCCAGGCATTCCCTTGAATCTGGAACTCTCTTTTGTGCTCAGGCTCTGTTGCTTACTCCAGAATCCACATTTTCTAATGATTAATTCTCCTTTGGAGGCCATGCAGTCTCTCCCTGCACTGCAGCTTCCATTGGCCATTCTCAGTTGCAGGTAACAGAAACACCTAGCAAAATTTCCTGTGTCCCAGGTAGAGGCAGCTCTGGGATGCAGGGCTATTTTCAGGTCCGTGCCTCTTGTGACAGCTTGGGGTGGTATTGGTCAGCAAATGTTTACTGGTCTTGTCTCTCCTGGACTGAATGTACATCCCATCCCAATATGTTGGGCCTAGTCTGTGGCTTTCTTTAGCCATTGGAATGTAGCAGGCATGACTTGAGCCAAGGCCTTAAATGTGCTCGTGCCAGTTGGTTTGGTCTTGAGCTTCCACGATCTGCCTCTCCCTGGTTGCTGAGGCCCCTTCAGCCTGGGTCCCAGAATAAACACATACAGAACAGACTGGAAGCTGACCCACAGCCTAAAGCAGAGTGGCCCAGCCTCGCCCAGCCTAAATTAGCTGAACCACAGTCAACCTGCTGACCCATGGACCATGGGTATACAAAGACAGGCCTGGTGTGAGTCACTGAGTTTGGGGAATGGTTGTTTTGTGTCACTATTATAACAATAGCAGATCAGTGCAGGTGCTCTCAGGGGCTTGCTCTATCCCCAGGCCTATGCCCTCAAGTTTTAGGTGGGTGCTGCAAGATGATGGCCACAGGGATAGGCAGGAGAAGGGGACAACTTTTCTCCATGTAGCTTTTTGTTTTTAATCAAAAGGGACATCTTTTTCCAGGAGCTTCCTTCCCCATCAACATCTCTTCCAGTTTCATGGACAGGGTCACAGGTTTGTCACCTGTGTCCTAATTGATCACTGACAATAAGAGTGGAACCACTGTGATTTGTTCATGTTAGTGAACATTTCTTCCCTCCTTGTAGTGAGGAAGGGCTTCCATGAATCATGGGGGCATCCAGTGGTCAGCTGAAATGTGGGTTCCATTAGCATGGAAGGAAGTGGGCCATAGCACTTGAGTGGGAACCCACAAGGTGGCCACAGCCTCCTGCTGCTCCAGGAAACTAACAATCAAATGTCATATTTCTTACTGCAGGTTTCAAGTGCATAAATGTTAAAATAGCACTGTTGATTCTTATTTCTCTGTGATTCCAGTAGGTCCTCTCAGAGTTTGCAAATTTAAAGCAGGTGGTGGACAGCTAGATTTTAGTAGCAGACCAGTTTTTTAAAAAATCAGGCAGAACTCAAACTATAAGACAGGTAAAGAGAGAAATCCTCTGGCTTATGGGGGATACGCATATGTGGTGGTGGGAGTGGGGAAGGATGGTAGGGAGCTCCAAGCCCTTTTTTTGGCCTTCTTCTTTACTCCCACCCACCCAAGACCCCTGAGATATTGTCAAAGAGCCCAATATTCCACCAAAGTAAGGTGGGAAATCATTATATAAAGAAAATAGAATTCACACTTATTGAATGTCTTCTATGTCTTAGGCAATTGTGTCACATTTGTGTCTTGAATCCAACAACATCCTTTACACCTACTTTAAAGAGAAAGGGAGTCATTGCCTAAGGTTATACACTAAGTGGGGGCCAGAATTAGAAGCCAGATGTCTGCCTCCAAAACCAGTGTCTGGTCTTGGAACAGTACCCATTCCCTACCCTCAACCCCAGGGATGGAGGGCAAGCCTCAGGACGGTGGTCCAGGTTGGCTTGGGGGGGTGTTTGGAAAGAGCAACCATTCTGGAGTTAGTGCAGTGACTTTTGGAGAGGCTTGGGTTTGAGTCCCAGCTGTGACCCCAGGCTCTATGGCCCAGGCCAGGTCTCTTGACTGCTCTCCATCTCACTTTGTTCATCTGTAAACCAAGATATTGGGTGCTTGCAGCTTTGACATTCTAGGACCTAAATTTAGACCACCCAGGTGGCCTGGATTGACACCTGCTGGGCAAGTCCTCCCCATCAATGAGACAGAAACCACATTGAAGGGCTGGGCCTCCATGGGAGGAAATGGAACCGAGCCCTCTGCACCCCCACCTGCCTCCATGCACCACACCATCTGACCTGATTAAAACCCAGCCGGAGGGGCCTGCCAGTGACTCAGACCCTTGCCTGATCTGATTGTCAAAGTCAATTCCTAGAAGTTGAAAGTCACTTCTCTTCTGCAGCCATTGCTATCACCTCCCACCACAAGGCAAGTTCTAATTCTGTCCTTCTACCACAGAGCTGTGGCGAAGTCAGTGAGGGCACGAGGGGATTTCAGGGGAAAGTCTGTTGGAAGTCTGGAGGCCAAGTCGTGTTGGAAGGATGAGGGGTAGAAGACAGTCCTCGTCATGGGAGGAAACGGGGGGTATGAAGTAGGCCTCAGCTCTGCTACATAATTACCAGCTGGGTGATCTTGGGCACATTATGTAATTTCTTTTTGCCTCAGTGTGTGTAAAGAAGCAGGAAAACCCTCCTTCCCAATTTCACTTGTCAGAGTTAACCACTGCCAATGGTTCAGAGTGTGTCTCTGCAAACTCTTCTCTTCAAAGATGTAAACCCAGAAGACAGAGAAAGATAGAAATAGAGAGATGGAAAGGCGAGGATGGCATTGGTCATGGCCAGCTCAGCAGTGGCATCATGCTATGCCCGCAGGAGGGTTGAGAGCACAAGGCTGGCTATGGAGCCTGTATATTCTCTGACTTCCCAGAGAATATAAGCTCAGTAAGAGCAGGAACATGTCCTGTCCTGTCACATCCCCAGCGCCAGGAACAGTGCCTGGCACAAATAGTGGCAGGAGGTGGAAAAGCTGGAGTCCTGGTTGTCCCCTGACAAAGTAAGTCAGCACCAGGTTACCATAGGAATGGGCTGCAACAGCGCCTCCTGCGCGCACCCACCCACCTTCCAGACACCTCTGCTGCTCCAAGTCCATCTTACTAAATCTCCCTCAAAGCGGCTTGGCTCGTGACCCACACCACCCCAGCGCTGCGCAGGAAAAGGAATTCTGGGAAACGTAGTTTCTGCTTAGTTAGGTTAGCAGGGTGCAAAGCCAGCATGCTTCAGCTGATCAAGATCCCTCCGGATTATATTGTGACAGAGCAGGAGAATTGACATTACCTGCGTGACAGGGAGCGCAGGGGGCAGACCGTGAATGCACACTGCCCTCCACCCCAGGTGAGTGTGAAGTGCTTCCGCCCCTGGTGTGGGGTGGGGACGGAAGAGAACATTCTGCAGATCAGTAGGCGCATGCTAAGCGCCGGAGGCTATGGTGATCAGGCACAGCAGTGAGACTTGGTTGGGACTGTGCTAATGCACCATCCTCTGCTGGGATCCGTCAGGTTTTACGGGGGGCTCCACTGCTGAACCATGTGGGGATCTGATAGGAATCAGCGTTCCTGCATTCGTTGTCTTTGAGAGTGGCCCTGGTCTCTGCTAGTCTCCCGTGTGCCTGCGCTAGGCTGGCGGGCCACGTTAGGGGCCTCCACTCCACTTTCCCTCTGAGGAGGCCTTTTACGCCACAGGATGAGGAACCAAAGTGAGGGTCCTGCCAGCTATGCAGTTGATCCATCCCAATTACCCACTGGAGAAATGACCAGGGGGGTCTGCGGGCCCAGGAGGCCCACGGTGAGGTGTACTTAGGCCAGCACTCCATTTATTGCCTATGTACACCAGGCATAGCAGGTTGGCGAGTTCTCCAGTCTTATATCATAAATCCATTCCAACAAATCCACCTCTCTGAGCCTTTTGGTCCCTCCCTTAGTGTTCTTCCAGGGCAGTTTCGTCAACTCCACCACACCTACCATAGACTGACTTCATACCTAAGCCTTTAGAAGCCATTCCAACAGCCCTCGGAGATGGGCTCATGCTCTGCGTCATAGGGGAGTGCCCCTAGATCAGTAGTTTCCCCATTCAGCTTTATACCTTCCCTGTGCTGGCTGATAGAGGACCTTCAAGACCCACTCCCGGGGGGTGTCCTCCTGGTTCCTGTTGGTACACAGCCAGGCCCTGCACATCTCTTGATAGAGAATCCATTTCCTCCTGCTGAAGAAATGATACTAGCCCTCTCCGACCATGTTGAGACCTGATTTCAGCTATTGGACTGGATGGCAAGTAGGAGAAGCATGGGAAGAAGTCCACATCATCTTGAGAGGCATCCAGCTCAGAGGAGGCCTTTGCATGGTTGCCCACCCAGGGGAAGCTCTAGCAAGGAGGAGGCGCCGCTTCTACCAGTCCAGAGGCTCAGGTTTATCAAGCATACCCACGCAAATATTCCCATTCCAGGTCCCAGGACCTTGGCCTTTCTCTATCAGCTCTCTGACTTCAACATGGAAGGCTCGCTGGGGCTGGGAATTTAGTCTCCTGTCTGCCTTCTCTACTCTTTCAATCAGATCTTGGGTCTGCTTTTAGGGAGTCTGCCCTCCAGCTTTGGGAATGAACGGGCTAGTTAAGTGCTGCTAGTTAAGTGCCTAGCAGCCTTCCGGCATTCACGTGGGGCCCTAAGTTGATAGTGGGCTGACCTATGCCTCTCATTTTCTTCCTTCAGGGCTTTCATGGCAGTTGAACTCACCTGAACAACCCTGCAGTCCTCTGAGCTACCACTGGCCCCCTGCTGCACATTTCTCAAGTGCTAGAGCCACTAGATAAACCAGGGCATCTTCTTCCACCTGCACCTCCTCCTCTCTGGCTTGGCCTCAGTGTCCCACTCTGTAAACACCCCACACTGACACCTGCCTCCTTGCTTGAGTGCCACCCCTATCATGATTCTCGGATTCTCTTATATCATAAATCCATTGGGCCCGGCGTTCATTTGATGGGTTCCCTTCCCATCAAATGGCTCCATCCTGTGGTTCCCTCCTGGCTTCACTCCTTGTCTTATTCAGCTCAACCATCACATCGTCATATTCCACGGGCGACTGGAGCTCTGCACTCTTGCACACTGGTGAATATTGCAAGACAAAAATCACACAACTGAGCTGCCAGTTTGCACTCTAAATCTGTGACCATGGACCTCTGATGGGCCCTTTAAGGTACCCCACAGAGCCCCTTGTGTTTTGCTTCTCTGGGGTGACCATGCCCTGTCTTCTCTCTTTTCAAGCTTGTCACCCCCTTGCCATCCGCCTCACTCTCAGGAGGTGACCTTGCCCTAGATGTCATTGGAAGAACAGGTGTTGAGAGACGTAACTGCCTACCTAGTCTCCCCAGCCCTGTGGACCTATGGTATCTGCCTTGGTCTTCCATGACTCCCTCCTGACACCCATAGGCCGAGACCCTTCTCCTCTCAGAGGCTGGAACCCTTCATTATGTCCCTTTCTCCTCCCTCCCTGCAGATCTGTGTCCAACAGCTCGCAGACCGGCTCCAGGGGCTCCTTTCTTTACAAAACTGCTCCTTTGGGCCCCATCACACTCCCTCTACCCCCAACTTCTCAGAAGAGTCTCCTCTTCCTCCCCTGCCTGACCCTTTCCCCAGCCCAACCCGAATGGCCTCTGTTCCCCAGAGCCAATCACCCAGGGAGGGTCTCCAGGGTGCTCATAACTCCCAACTGGTCTGATCCAACTTGAGCTGTGCCCAGACTCCCTGTTCGATCACCCTCAAGTGGAATCTCAGCTTCTCTTCCTTTTAGAGCTTCATTTGGGGGCACACCCCTTGACTCTAGGCTTGGGGCTAATTTCAGCCAATTGCAAGTGGTCTGAGCTGGTTTGGGACAAATGCAACCAGCCAGGACCAGCTTCAAAAGGTCTGAATCGGCTGCTTCAGTTTATGTAGCTCAGACAAATTCTGCTGATCCAGCCTGGCTAACGCAGACCAACCTGGGGAGTTGTGGACAGGAACTGCCAGGGAGCAGGATGTAGGCTGAGTCCATCCAAACCGGTTCGCTGGTCCCATCCGGTTTGTTCTGGTCATAGTGTGAGCTTTTGAAGTGTATTGGGAGGCCCCATAAATTTTTGCTTGGAAAAAGAAGCAAAGGGTTTGGAAATCACTGGGCAGATTGATTGCTAAGATGGCTTCCAGCCTGCTCTCTGTGGTGTCAAGTGCTGAGGAAAGGCCAGCGCTGACTTCTGTCCCATTTTTTAAATCGATTTTTAGAGCCTTAATTTTAATCGTAAGTTTTTATTTGAAACTGAAATTTTTAGACTTTGATTTTCAGAGCACTTGCGGGTTTAAAAAGGAGCAGAAAGTACAGAGTTCTCATATAATTCCCATTCATTTCCTTATTATTAACATCTTGTCACTGTGGTACATTTGTTACACTTGATGAGGCAGTATTGATGCAATATTATTATCAACTAAACTAACTAGTTCCTATTAGGACTCATTCTTTGGGATTTGCGTTCTAGGGGTTTGGGCAAATGTGTGATGACATGCAGCCACCATTGCAGAACCAGGCAGTATGGGGGCTTCATTGGCCTAAAATCTTCTGAGCTGAGTCTGTTCATCTCTCCCTCTCTTCTCCACCCCAAACCCTGGGCGACCACTGATCTTTTTTACTGTCTCTGCCGCTTTGCCTTTTCCAGAACGTCATACAGCTGGAATCATACAGTATGTAGCCTTTTTAGCCTGGCTTCTTTCATGTAGCAATATGCAT